>NW_015622138.1:34262-432988 GCF_000836295.1 Verruconis gallopava | reverse complement strand
GATGTGAGTGTGAACCACTTTCCCCCCCCCCCCCCCCCCCCCTTCCCCCGCTTTAGTTGACTACTCATCCCCGATTTCCAATAGCGTGAGCCTCAACCACATCGTATTTGATACTTCGGACTTCACTAAGCTGCTCTGGTTCCACGGAACCTCGGTAGATGCTCTTGAGACGGTTTTATGCTCACTATCACGCAGCACTCACCGCTCAGAAGCCGTAAGTCTCGATCTTACGGACTTCTTGGGGGAAAAGCCTGGGCAATGCGTACTCCCCACGTTCGCTGGCCTATTATCGCCACGCACTGACGGTTCAGCGATTCTTCTGTCTTGCCTTCTTGGCTGGTCGCACAGCAAGTGAGAGTATTCAAGCGTTGTCAGTCATTTCTTCGTCAAGCACGGCGGCAGGATTGTATGCAATTAGAATGAACTCGCCGTCTTCGACTGGTGCACAGTCGTCACGGCGTAGCTTCGTCCAGCAGATCGAGCGGGCTGTCTAGGCGAAGTGATCATTAATAGAGAACCGATTGAGCGCGATCAAAGATTGTTCCACTACTACGAGCCCTAAGCGCTTGATCCTCCGGTGATCGGTCTGCGAGCTTGAACGCCTGATGTCATTCCGCAAGCTATATGAGGACAACGAATCGCTATAATCATATGGTGAGGGAGACCAAGTCCAGCGCCGAGGTGGCGGAGAGGCCGAGTTCTCCCTGATAGATCGGTACAAGCTCTCTCTTGGCTGCCAGTTGTCTCTCTTCGACAGAGACCACTAACAAGGTAGACTTCGCCCGCGACGTTCGAAAGGGTCATACAAGTCTGGCATGCGAGACAGTATGGCCTCGACGGTCTGGTGCATAGATGCCGAATCTCTGGAGAAGAGAGGATCAATGAAGCCGAGAAGGCCGTTGCGTGGGTTGCGGCACGCCAACTCGCGCGGAATGAAGGGAAACACATTGCTCGGAACACGTGGAGCAGTGAGCGGAATAGCTGGTATTGGCAATGAGGGAAAACCATCTCGCGGAAGAGAATCAGTGTCACAGGCTAGATGAGGAATTTGCCGGCCCTCTGAGCGATAGCTTTCATCAATTTGGATTAAAGGTCGTGTATTTTTGTCAAAGCCAATGATCCGCTCAAATCTAACGGTCCCAACGCCGCGCTATGCAATCCCAAGCTCATATCGTACAGATGAAAGTTTCCGATCCGCGTCCTGCCTCCCCGCGGTTTCGAGGTCTTACCGCAGCCACTTCAAGACCAGGTAGCAGAACAAGAAAAACACGACCACGCCACCCCAGAATATCCACTTGTCCTGCCTGGCCCTCCTCTCGACCATGCGGATCGTGTCTCCGGAAATGCCGAGCGTGTTGCCCACGCTGTAGAGCTTCCTCTGCGTGTTTTTCAGCATCTCTCTCTGCTGCCCAAGGCTGCCTAGCACGTCCGCTCCACGCTCCAGAAACTCGTCCATCTGCATGCTCGCCTGCTGGAAAAACGTCTGTTCGCGGAACGCGTGTTCTTCCCTTGTCGGCTCGACGGGGGGAGCGTACGCGGACAAGTTGCTGCTGGCACCGTATCGGTTCGTGGCGGTGTTCACGGCTTGCGCATACGGGTTGTGATGTGCGTAAGGATTGTCCGGCGTGGCTGCCATGTGAGGTCGTCGCGCTGAAAGATCGGAAGATGCTAGTGTGGTCTGGCGCTGCTCGAGCTCTTGTTTCAGCCGTTCGAAGCGGTCACGGTACTCTGCTTGCTCGCTGCGGAAGTTCTTGATGCGCTCGTAGGCTTTTGTCTGCTTCTCCGGGACAAGTTCCTGCTTGGCAAGCTTGTTGTAGTCTTCTATTGTTCGTGCAAAGGAGGTTAGAGAGGCGTTGATTTGGCCTGTTGACTTCTGTGGTTAATGCCGAAGCGTCCTCTTCTCGTCTCTGCAAGCAGGTGCACACCTATGAGCGCCGGCGAGGTTTGGGATCCCTCCGCAAGTGCATCAAGGTCCTTCCGTATCGACGTACCCTGTCGCAGGGCAGAGTTGTAAAGCGAGTTCTGGATATGACGTTAGTCGCCGCTCTTCATGCATATCTCCGTAACGTAGCAATGGCAGAATTACGTACCATAGCTTAGTCGCGTGAAGAATACACTCCGAACAGGTGCTTCTGAGCAGCGAACGCGCAATCGACGCAAGAAGTATGTAAGGTGCAGGCAGCGGTGAAAGATGGACGTCACGGTAACTGTGTTCACTTCGAGAATCGTGACAGGGGGATGCTTGAGTTTCGTAGGGCTGAGGATCCGCTCAACCACGTGCAAGGCTGGAAACATTTCGCTTCGCGAGACCTATCCTACTCCTGGGCCACATTGTTGACGATAATATGTGACGATATCGTGAATCATGTTTGATTGAGGTCGAGTATGGAGCAATAAGTCCGCAATAAGCGCCCAGATATCCCCAAACCTGTATTCACGTTTGCAAGCTTCCGCGACATTATTGGGAGCAGGAAGAGCGATTTTAGGCCCAACTACGCGTTTAACATGAACGCATAAGTCAGCAGAATTCGGCTTGTATTCATAAATATTCTAAGGATTATTCTGTACGTCAGCGGGCCCCATGCGCCCAGAAACGGAAACGAAGTAGCTCCTCGCGTGTTTCATTCCTAGTCGGCGCCGTTATTCCCTACCAGCAGCAGCCCAAGTGCTTTTTTACATGAGTTAGTGGTTCTATCCACTTCCTTCATAGATTGAGAAGCCTGGGGAGCTGGAGCAAGAACCTTACCGGAAGCATGTCGCAGTTGCGCAGAGATCACTCGCGGTACGCACTCTTGAAAAAAGACGTCTTGCCTCCCCAGCGCGTCGTTGATCTTTCTACTTTCGGCATGAGTACAAAACACATCGCTTGATCTCAGCTCTCGCTCATGATGCTGTTGTCGTCGGGTAATCGGGCGTGGACATCAAATACGTCAGATTCTGGACTCGATGTCTGTGTGGAATGGAAAGCCTCGCTTTCATTATTCACATGCATTACAAATACAGCAGCCCTAGTGAAGATTTATTCTCGCTTCCAACGGCCTACCCACCTGACAAATGAAACGAGAAACCTACAAGCTGACGCAGAGGAAAAGTAAAATCTCATGCATTCGAATCCACACTTGGGACTGGAAAACAAGGTATTGATGCTCTGCTCATTTACATCACCCGCATCTGCCTAGGTCGGCTCGTATGCTGCAATCCGTGGAAGCGAACTGAGAATAGATGTGTCTTTGTCAGCTTCTTCACGTCAGCGGCAGCCTGAACCTACTTCGGTACCCAGCTGATGACTGAATCGACGCTGAGCGCCGGTATCGCGCCCTAGGAATACGAATCGATGCCCTTGCGACTCGCAAAACACAAGCCATTCCGCCCTTCTTTTGACATGGTGGGCCAGCCACTTATGCATCTGCATGACGGCGTTTGTTTTATAAAAAACGTAGCCTCAGAAGTCGGTGTTAAGAAAAATTATCCAGCATCGGTGTGTCAAAAGGAGCGATGCCAAAGGAGTAGTTTTCACCATGGTGAGTCTTATGCAGTAAGGAGTAGCGGTGACCCTTGTCCGTAGTGGGATTTTGCGACTGAAAGCGAGTTGGATTGTGGATTCGCGCCCTCAGCGTGGAGCAAATGGCCAGCTCTAGCGCGTGTACTGCCCAGACACCAGTGCCATGCCTACACTGTCCCAACTCCGAAGGTCTGCATGGCAATTCCGATGGAAGCTGAGCGTGAATGTTGCCTGATGACTGTGTTTCTTTTCCAGGCGAGAGATTTGTATAAAGATGCGTCCCCATCTCCCGCTGGGATCCGTCTCTTCGCTATTCAGAGAACGAGATAATCAAGTCCGTCGTAGAGGCTGACTACCATACACCCGACTACCGTTTGAACGACCATACGAGCAACACCGTGTCTTAGTTGACAAGGGCAAGTATACGTACTACACACGCAGCCTCAGGTCAGTGCCAACACCTCTCTGGATTCCAGCTCTCGCGCTGACCTTCTTCTTTTCTCTCTACAGATCCACCATGCCTTCATCCCTGTCATCAGAAAAGACAATGAACGCAGATGCCGCCTCTTTGCAGTCCGCGTCTACGTCGAGCTCGCTAAAGAGCTTTTTCAAGAAGGAAAAGTCACCAAAGGCCGACGTTGCCGCCGAGAGGAACAAGCGCCTCGCAGAAAAGGCGATCCATCGAGAAGCCATGTACACCTACATGTCCTTGAGCAGGTAGAGTTGCGGTCAAGCCGATGCTCTTTGTGCGTCAGCATCGCTGCGCTCTTTCAACATGGCGTCTGTGGGGCGCCTTCCTCTACACATACATAGCTCTCGTCGCTTTGAGTGTGGAGGCGATGGCGGGTGAACAATTGGTTCAACCATCGCGATGGCGATTTGTAATACTTAGCCAAGGGGCTGTGAAGGGCCGGGAGTTCGCGGGATATAGTGAATGAGGATACTCCAATATAATAAACACATGGGTCTGTTCGTGGCGACTTGGTCTGTCTGGCACTCCTTATCTGTGCTTAGGTTTTATGTGATATGTTCTTAGCATTAATTGCGTAACTTCTAATTGATATTATTGATCAACCAATCATAGTCAAAATCAGTAAAGTATGGGGTGACAGCGCTCTGCTTATAGTTCTTTATTCAGACGGGGAGATCATGAGACACGACTTGCTTGAAGCCTTCTCTGGCGCTTGATCCGGGTTCTTCTTTCTGTTGAGATGTTAAGACAAGAATCTTTCTTTGTGCGCAAAGTGAACGATTTGTCAGTATCAATAAATCCTACACCATCGATTAATGACTCAAACGCGCCCGGTCAAAAGATAGCTTGGGTTTCACGAGAGAAATAGAAAATAAGGGGAGAAGGACCTGTTCCGGATGCGTGACCAACAAAGAGTGCTGCGGAGTACGTCGCTGAAAGACGTACGACACAAACACTGTGCGCTATTCTCCAATAAAACTCTTCTCACTCACACATACATACATACATACATACATGTAGACTTGAGGCGTCGAACTTAAGCCCAAATATTCACCAACTCCCATCCGTTTCCCTCGAAGACGGTCATATCTTGAGAGCGAGATAGTCGGATAAAAATGAGAGAAAGGAGAAAGTAAGCTGATGCAGGTGTAACCCAATCTATACATTTGAACATGGACATGCGAAAAAAAGTAACCCTCCACCTTCAATGTCTACTCGTCTTGCTGCTCCTCCTACTTGTGCCTCCGAACACACTGCTACCCCTCTCGCTTACTGGCGTGACCAGCCCGCGACCCAGGACCACGGGTATATCTAGGCCAAGCTTGACCTCAAATATGCGCGCTAGGACACCCTGAACGGCCCTCTGCAGCTCCGGTCCCATGTCACGGCCCATGAGACCGACAAGAAGCGGCGCAAACGTTCCGACGTGCTTTTCGAACTCCGTCTCAGGGAAACCAGAGTAGCCTTCGAGAACTTCGATCACGACGGGCCGCCAGGTGACGATATTGCGCTGCTGAGTCACTTCGTCAAGATCGATATACGAGGAGATGATGTCCGCGCACAGAGGGACAAGCGCATCCTCCGTCTGCTCTCGCGAGGCGACACGCGATGCAGACGTGTCGAGAAACATTCTGAAGAGGATGTTGACGTATACACTCGCGGCGCCTGACTCTTGCTTGAGCAGGTTGGGCGGTTGCTTCATGAAGCCTTCCTTAAAAAGGCGCGTGCGCAGGTCGCGGTCGTTGTTGAAGCGTTTGGCAAAGTGGTAGCTCTTCTTGAGCAGCGCCATAAGGCGCAGCAGTTCTGTGGATGGGATCTTTTCGTATACGGTGTCATTGGAGAACAGCTCGTTGACCGTCTCGATCATGAGGAGGGTGAGCACGCATTTAGTAATAATTTGATTGAAAAAGCGGCGGCGTGCTGCCGTCACGACGACCGGAGTCTCGGGAGCGGTCTCCGCGTGGAAATTTTCCAGTTGAGGCTGAGGGACCGCACGAGGTGTGGTGGGCGAGTCCGGATCAGGCGAAACTCGGGTTTGCGGTGGCTGCGCAGATATGCCGTTGATACCGAGAGCATTTTCGCCACGACTTGCATCTGTTTCGGACGTCTGAGAAGGCTGAGTGTTTAGGGGTAGGTCGGAAACGCTCGCCGTGTCCGATGGAGGAGGTGACCTTTGAGGCTCGAAATAGCCGTTGGACGGCGTCTTGTTATAGCCACCCGACGTTGCGGCAGAGAAGAGCGCGGTAGCTTCTGTCCTTGTGAACAGCTCGACGAACGCGCTGACGATTTTCGACCAGTGATCGGGTGTGAACTTGTTCACGTTTTCGTGAATGAGCTGTTGTAAGCTGTTGCTGCCAATTCGTGCCAGTGTCTCGTTCTCCTGACAGATGCACAAGATTAGCAGCTCCAGAAAACGATCAAGCATGTATTCTAAAGAGTCAAAAAAGTGGGTGAACAGTGCAATCATCTTCCGCAGAGCCTCGATCATGGTCGAGGACAGCCATATCGACAGGTCCTCATTCGTCGCGAACTTGGACATCTCGGACTTGGATCGCAGGACCATGAATATGGGATAAAGAAGCTGTCGCCAGAGGATATCCCAGAAGTCGAGCGGGAAGTCGCCGCCGTACCGCATAAGTGTCTCGAACAGGTAGTTCAGCGCCCTCGAGCGCACCTCGAGGTCATCTCCCGTCATGAGCACGTCGTGGAACGCGAACAGAACCGGGAACCAGAACTGCTCTTCCTGTGTTTGCTGCGTAAGTTGCAATGGGCCCTCTGGTGCCTTCGCTTTGCTCGCCCGCACCGAGAGCGGGCACTCAGGAGTCTTGAGCAACTTCGAGACGGTTGACTTAAGCATCTCGATCGCCTGCAGGGACTTGCGCTGAAATTTCTGGTTCTTGGAAAACTGCGTCAGACAGACAATCAGGTCGGCGAACGCACCCTGGGTGATGACGACGCCGAAATAGTCGTTGTAGATCTTAGTCACGTTGTCGTAGGCCAGGTTGACAATGCCCTCTGTGGTTCAATCTCGTCAGCATTTCACGTTTTCTTTTCTGGTTCGAAACGCAATTGTTGATGACAGAAATGAACGTACCGTATGGCTCCTTAGCAGCCACAGTGAAGACGCCAAACATCGTCCGCCAACCGGATTTGATGTTGGCGCCGCGTGCTTGAATCATCTGAATCAAGCACCTGAGCGCCATGTCCTTCACTGGCACAACCTGGCTGTTGGCGATGACATGCTCAAACGGCTTCAAAAAGTCCTTCTGGAACTTGAAGCCGGGCAGCTCCTCAATTTCTAGAAACTTCATCGACAGCTGGCGCAGCGAGTCAAGCGCAAAGAATACGACGTTGGTGTTGGTGTGGCAGCCGACCTGAGAGAAGTGCTGGCCCAACACTGCCCAAATGGATGCCCATTCGAAACGCACCCGCGTCAGGTTGTAGCCCGAGACCTCTACGATCTTCTGGAGCGAGTAAGTGCGCGGCGACTCTGACTGACCCGAAGACTGGATCTCCTGCCATGAAACTTGGGTAAGCGCCTTGACGAAATATAGGATGCCATCGCCGGACATGTGAGCTGTGTTAGTGAAGATGCGGTCCACGCTGCGTACGATGTCGGCGGAGCGCGACTCCTCGGCGATGTCGGCGCGGTAGTTGATGGTGCCACTGTGCTGGCGCGGTCGGTGCTGTTTGGGCACGTTAAGATTGCGCCGCGAAGACGAGGAGGAGCTCGTGCTGGAACGCTGCATACGCAACACGTCCGGGACGGCGCCTTCGTCCACACCCGTCGAAATGAGCTGGAACCGATCCAGCTGGCTGATGCAAGTGAGCACGTCGCGCCACGCCTCCTTGAGCTGGTTACCTTCCAGTTGTGCAACTTCCAGCAGGGCCTTGAGCGCCTCAAGCTCCTTCACCTTCATCTCACTGATATTGTACAGCTTCGTAAGGTTCGCAAGCTTCTGCACAAACGCCTGGCGCGGGTCTTGCAGGTCAAAGAGGCACGAGATGCGGATCGCAAGCTTCATGCCCTCCATGCAAAGCTTGACCATCTCGAAATTCTCCGTTTCTTGTGCGGCACCGGCGAGGGCGGGTAGAAATGCCATCCAGCTAACCTGGAACATGGGACCCACATGTTTGAACGATGAAGCAGGTATGAACCGTGAGACTTCTTTTTTGGCAGCGCCACGTCGCTGTGCCCTCAGAAGCGACTTGTAGAGCTGTTCAGTGCGGTTGGCAAACTGCTCAGTCTGTGCGTATTCCTCTTTCCTCAGGTCGCGGCTCGCGATGGCTACGGCCTGGCCAATGGTCGAAGCCAACCCCGTGGCCTGGGGTTGCGTCAGCATACCCAAGTTGGCTGCCGTCTCGCGCTCCGTGTCGAGCACGATTTCGTGGTTATGAATCTCGTCGTAGATGCCCCTGAGGTATTCGTCAGGGAGGTCAGCGTTGTCGTTGATACCCCTATTGTTCTTGATGAAGTCCTCGGGCGTCATGCGCTTCGACTTGATGTTCGTCGAGTGCTGATCAGTGTTGAGCATGATGACGGAGTACGCGAGGACATATGCCGTGTCCGCGTTGGCAAACGCCTTCGGATTGCCGGCTATGTAGCGTTCTGCAAATTTGAGCATGAAACGATCGATCTTCTGGGCCTCGCCAGGCAGTCTGAAGCTTTGCAAAAAGCGTCTCAACGCGTCCACGAAACGGGTTTGCCTAAAATCCATCAGGTCTACAAAGGCGTGCATGATTGCAATGTTCTCCGGTTCGCCTTCGCCCAGGAATTCACCTAGGGTCGCTTTGTTAATGCTGTCGTTGCCGAGCAAAAACCTGGCGATATCCTGCGGCGCGTCCGAGGCTATGAAACCATTTTTCAGTAGCGCGGCAAGGCCACGCTTGGGCTTAAAATTGAAAAGACGTATGGCGTTTGCTAATGCGGTCTTCTGCTGCTTCTCTCGCTCGAGGTAGCCGGCATCGTCTTCGGCGAGCGGCGTGGACATGCCACTAGGGCTATCACTTCCCACGCGCGGCGATGCGACAGACGACATGGATGGGTCGCGATGCATGCTCTGCTGATCAAGGCTCTCGCGCGATGTATTATCGGCAGATCTCCTCATATCTCCATTGCCTATGCCCACATTGTTCTCGGCGACGTTCTGCTGCGACCAATTGACCATCGATCGGAGGACATCGACCATGGCTTCAAGAGCCTCGTATTTCATGGCATATTCAGGAGGGAACTCCTTCTCTGGCTCCGGGGCGGCGCTCATAGCCGCTGTCGACAGATTTCTTAGAACACGACCGTGCAGGTCGGCTGAGGGATTATCGGAGGATCGTGCCTGGTACTCTATGAATGCATGCTGCTGGACGCTCGAGACCTTAACGGGCGCAGAAGAGAGAGCGCTAAGGTGCTGCATCATGCGCTCAAACATATTATCGAGCGCGGTGCGGTCGCAGTCGTAATTGAGGTAAACCTCGACGAGTGCTCTAGGTTCCTGCGCCAGTCGTGCAAACATGCCGAGGATCATCTGTTTCTGCCACACGGGAGAGGCGCGCTTCTCAAGGATGGCAAAGTAAATCTCTTTAAGGAATACCTCGATTTCCTTCTTGAGCATCACACGCAGATACTTCAACATAAGCCAGAAGATGTCCAGGCTGACCTCGAAGACCGGGCGCGAAGACGAGGGCCCGTTGCGGCTGAGCGACAGGCATAGGTACTGTTTGATGCCCTGGATGAAGGAAGTTGGCTCATCGTTGGATGACCGGATTGTTGCGTAGGGAGAGGTGAACACAACGGTATGATTGCTGATCAGAGAGTGGATGATGTACAGAGATAACAACTTCGACCTCATGCCTTGAGACTTGGGATCCAGCACATGCTCGACAGGCAGCGCTTTGGTGCTAAGTCTACACATGGCTCGGAACACGAGGTACGCGTCCTTGATAAAGATCTCATCCTCTTCGTCCTCAGCAGCCTCGGCGGATGGTTCGTTGGCGCCAGATGTAGTGCGCTTCGAGCGCGCGCGGTCTTTCACCCGTGTAACCAGTGTTGGCGCTGTATCTGTGATCTTCGCGTCATCGAAGCTCTTCCTGTTTTCGAAACTCTGCAGGGTCATCTTGGGCGCGTCCCGCTTCTCGACAGGCACGTCACTAGGTGCCGTCGATGCGGTCTCCGATGCATCATCTTCGCCGTCGCCGTCTTCATGCGCATCTCGCCCGTTGAAAGAAGAGCCTTCTGTGGCAGGAGTAGCGCCATTCTCCATCTTGTCTTCCCCATGGCCATTCTCCTTGGGCACATCTCCTTCGACGCCTTGCTCTCTTTCAAGCGCAATCTTGGACTCCGAGATCCTAGCCTCTTTGGCCGCCAATCGCGCCTTGACTCTCTCAAACACCGTGTCAAGCATTTGCGTCAGCGCTGTTTGCGCCAGCATCTGATTCGATGCGTTTTTTGATAACAGGAAGATGTTATATGTCAGTCGTACGGCTTTTAGAAGGCCGGCGCCATGCACGACAATCTTGTCGTTCAAGATGGCAGCGAGCAGCGATTTTACGATCTGAACCTGCGTCTCGACCGGGGTGGCCTCGCTCTGGAAGCAGTCGCAGATCGTGTCGATGGCGCGTTCGATAAGCGGCGGTGCGTCAGCTGGTTGCTGTTGCTGCTGATTTTCGGCGGTGGCGGCAGGTAGCGAGAAGTACGAGTAGCTGATTAGCTTGCCTATGCAGTCAAGCGCCGTGGTAACAACGCTTACAGTCTGCAGCTCCGAGGCCAGTTGCAGTGGTTCGAACAGCACCTCCGGGCTGAGATCGCTCGCTCCCGGTGCCGTTTCGTCGCTTCTTATCGCTGTAAGCGCGCGTTGCAGCGCATCCTGCAGTTTCTTGTTTCTGCGAGCCTCCTTTGCATCGGCGATGCTCTCGAGCGACTTGATTACGAAGACGAGGGAGCTGCGCGTGGCGCCCGGCACACGTGGAGCAGCCGTCATGGTGGTGGACGCGGAGTCGGTCCGGTTACGTGTATGCACCGTCTGCTGATTGTGACCATCTGTAGCAAAGGGCGACGGCTGCGGCGATGATGCGTCGGTGTCTGCAGGTGTGCCCTCGGCAGGCTCCACGATCGTTGGCGTGGCCGGGTTTGGCCCATCTCTTGTTTCTCCGATGCTTTCTGGAGTTTTCGCCGCGGATGCATCGTCGGGCAGCTGACGCTGCCCAATATCGATATTCGGTGGTCGGTTGCTCGTCGCTGGTCCATTGTTCTCTGGATTCCGTGAGCTATCTCGCGATGCCTTGCTGTTGTCTCTCTTCTGCCTGGGCGGCTCCTCGAACGTGATCTGCGGCGAGCTGTAGTCTGGAAAGCCGTCCGCCATGGCTACCGATTTACTCGACGATATCGCTGTTTCCTTCCCCTTTCCTTCCTCTCTTCTTTCTTACTCTTACACTCTCACTTTCGTCTTCGTCCGGGCTCTCCGCTAGGCGGCAGCAGCTTCTCCTCCCTCAGCTATCAAATGGCCAAGCTGGTGCTGCATGCGCTGTGCCCTAGGCATGCATTGTCGCCAATTGGGCGCACGAAGGAGAATGATGTGTTTGCGGGTGGGATGTGTGTGGCACCTCGGTATACTGGATGAGATATGTGCTGGAGTATGGGCGGCGGGTGTAATTTAGCTGGTCACAAGTCTCAAATCTCGGACGAAGAAAGCGATGCCATGCACAGGATATGCACACGCACCCACGGCTCTGAGAGACACCGTCCCTTCTTGCAGATCTGTATACGAACGTAGCGGGCGTGGGTGAGCGGGATTGTTTGTCCCTTGTTCGTTCTGGCAAAGTGGTCACAAGTAGTGTACAGCGCTCTTTTTTTGGGGGGGATTTGCGCAAGGCAGAACGGCGCCGCCAACCATAAAATACGATCTGCCGCGACGGCCACGCAAGCGTTCAGAGAAAAGGGCCAGAGACGGGCAGACGAACACGACCACACAGGAAGAGCGCCAGTTTTTTTTTCCGTGCGCAAAGCGATGCCCGGGAAGGACGGCGCGGATGCAGCGGGGTCTTTTGCTTTCTGCTCTTCTCCTCGCTGTTGGTTATTACTCCTGTTTTACGAGAGGACTTTTAGCAGCGGCACTCCCTGTGCAACATCACGGCCGGGGCTTCTCTGCTCTTGGCTCTGCTGGGCCGGGCACAATCAGCATGGGCGACGGCGGGGGCAGAGAGCGATCGGATTACCAGCGGGAGCCAGCGGGAGCCAGCAGCACAAGCAGCAGCAGTAGGAGAAGCAGCGGCAGCCAGCTTTCTGTTCGGCGGGCATAACGACGAGTTACGTTACGTTTCAGTACACGGCGACGTTAAGTTATCGTATTCGTACCGTGGTACCGCGCTGCTGTCCAGGAGCCCGTAACAAAAAATAAAAACAGAGAAAAACTGGCGACGCCCGGCTGACTACTTGCCTTATTAATGAGTGCGAGACGGACGGAACTAAATCATGGCAGTAAATTAGTCCCAAAGCAGCCATCTGCTCAATTGCTTGACCCCCAACCAGCCAACCAACAGCTTCGTCCTCACTTTTTGGTGTCCTGTTGGGTCGACGTTGATTCTCTCTCTCGCAACACTTCCCCGTTCCCATTCCACCACGCACTTGGCCATCGCAGTTGCGGCTACGAGCCCGATAGACAGTGAGAGACAGAGTGTGTGAGAGCGAGCACCAGCTGCAGTCGTTCATTTTCCCACAGCTCAATTGCTGCTGCTGCACACTCTGCACACAGACCGCGTCGCTGCGCTCATCTTTTCCCGCACTCGTCTTCCGCTTCCTCCCTCTCTTTCCCCAACAACAACAATGGCCACTCTGTCCCGGGCATCGTCGCGGATACCGCTCTGGTCCGCCTCAAGGTCCGTTGCTCGTACAGTCATCACAAACAATGCCATTGCGTATGCCGGCCCCCCCGAGCAGTCCATCAAGATGGAGCTCCGCTAACGTCGAAGCTTGTGTTTGCTGACCACAATTGCAGACGGACGCCGGCCCTCGCTGCCTTGGCTAGATATTACGCTTCCAAATGTACGTCGATTGCTTTTTTTCGGCTTATCTTTAGACCTTTGAGTGCAATTTCCAGACTACAGAGAACGATAGGAAGGGATTGCTAACTCTCTCTGTCATACAGCTTACCCGCCTCACACGATCATCTCCATGCCTGCGCTCTCGCCTACCATGTACGCAGTCTGCCCCCTCCGATGCACTCACTTCGACATAGGAAGGTCCATGCCTAGCTAACAGCATGCTTCTTTTGGCAGGACATCCGGTAACATAGGAGCATGGCAGAAAAAGGCTGGCGACTCGCTGTCTCCAGGTGATGTTCTCGTCGAGATCGAGACGGACAAGGCGCAGATGGACTTTGAATTCCAGGAGGAGGGTGTGCTGGCCAAGATCCTTAAGGAGTCTGGCGAGAAGGATGTCGCCGTGGGCAGTGTGAGTTCCTTGCCTTCAATACACACCGTCCACCTCCACGTCTTACGCAAACTATGTTTCTTATGCCGATACCCAGGCATGTTCATGAACAGGGGCGGATAATGCTAACGCAATGTGTCTCTCTAGCCAATTGCTGTTATGGTCGAAGAGGGTGAGGACATCTCCGCCTTCGAGTCTTTCACCGTCGAGGACGCAGGTGGAGACAAGGCTCCGCCCAAGGAGAAACCAAGCGCCGAAGCTACGGAGTCTTCTGACCCTCCAAAGTCTACCCCCAAGAAGTCTGAGTCCGCACCAGCAGCAGCAGAGAGCGAATCGACTGGCGGCCGTCTCGAAACCGCCCTGTCCCGCTTCCGCAAACAACCCAAGGAAGCCGCGAAGTCTGGTGCCGCTCCCGCCGCTACTTCCGCAGCACCAGCCGCAGCGACATACGTGGATGAGGAACCCAGCAGCATGCGCAAGACGATCGCAAAGCGTCTGCAGCAGTCGATGAATGAGAATCCGCACTATTTTGTAACATCGGCAGTATCAGTGACGAAGCTGCTGAAGCTGCGCGCGGCCCTCAACGCCTCTGCTAACGGCGCGTACAAACTCTCCGTGAACGACTTCCTCATCAAGGCCTGCGCTGTTGCTCTGGCCAAAGTCCCCGCCGTGAACTCGGCCTGGATCGAGCAGGGTGGCAAGGCGGTCATCAGAAGGTACACCGTGGCAGATATTTCAGTTGCCGTGGCCACTCCTTCGGGCCTGATGACGCCCATCATCAAGAACGTTGGCGGCATCGGTCTGGCATCCATCTCGGCACAGGTCAAGGATTTAGGCAAGCGGGCTAGGGACGGCAAGCTGAAACCCGATGAGTACCAGGGTGGCACTTTCACGATCTCGAACATGGGCATGAACGACGCCGTTGACCGCTTTACTGCCGTTATCAATCCGCCGCAGGCAGCCATCCTGGCCGTCGGCACGACCAAGAAGGTCGCCATCCCCGCGGAAGGCGAGGAGGGTGGCGTCGAGTGGGACGACCAGATTGTGCTGCAGTGCTCGTTTGACCACAAGGTCATCGATGGAGCGGTCGGCGCCGAGTTCATGAAGGAGCTGAAGAAGGTGGTCGAGAACCCACTGGAGCTGTTGCTGTAAAAGACAAGGTGTCCCAGGCGACCTTCTCTGCGCGGTCCCAGGAGACAACGTTCAAATCATTAAAAAGCTGTAAGCATATCTATCGTATTTTGCATTCTTGTCAAAATAGGAGATCTTGAAGAGCCCGGGGACTTATGGAGTGGGGGGGCGAAGGTGGGAGTGACCGTGTTGGCGCGATCTCACTGTATCTATTTAGAAAGGGTGGAAAGGTATCGGACAGGATATGGCACAAGCGTGTGGATCTAGTAAGCCTCACTTTTTTTTTATTCTTTTGCTGTTGTCGTTGTCTTTTTGTTTCTTTACGCTGAAGGTGTTCTACGCACCTTCAAAAGAAAACCAATGTCCATCATACTCTTCCGCACTTGCAGAACGCTACAACTCTTCATGGTTGTCATGTGATGAATCGCACATTTGTTTGTGTGTGTCCCTAACCCACCTCCACCCCATCCTCTGCTCTGGCTTTTTGTGCTCCAGCGGTGGCGCTGCGAACTCCGACGACGAGAGCGGCAAATGCACACGTGACGACGAGGCGTCCAGCCTGGTGGACAGCGTCAATTTCCGAATCCCAAATCTGCATGTACACACAGCGCCCCCGGCACGCTCCCTGGCGGCTCAATGGCATCGAGCGTGTCCATTTATCGATCCCGCCGTGACTACTTCACAGATCAGACCGCCCGACCAATAATCGACGGGAGGTCACTTACCCGCCACGCGCTCGGACCCGGAGCTCACTCTTTCTGTCTTTTGCTGCCGAACGGGACCCACAACCTTCGTCGCTCAATCTTTTGCGTGTGCCTACCTCGTCGATAAACTTTGATCCCCTTGATCGTAATCGTCGTCGTTTGCCCTTCTCTTATTCTTGCAACTCCTTCGCCTGCTGCATTTCCGCCTTCAACTGTTCCACGGTCATGGCGACTCTGCAACTGCCTACGGACATAGTTGTACATGAGATAGCTAGAGTTTCGTCTCTATTGAAACCGTCTTTTCTTGCCGTGACTGGAATTCGATGAAGAGCAGGTTCTTTGTGGGTGTCAAGGCACGCTATGTTGGTTGCTCTGCGTTTGTTGAAATCTCCAGCAACGGGCTCCCTCTTTTTTTCCTTGGCAAGGAACTTCAAGAGGTCAGAAGCATGTGAATTGTTGCAACTACGTGTTTTCAAAATGAGGATGATTCTTTCACTACACAAAGTCATTTTGCCAAGACGAAGAGTGCTTACTATTGTCCACCGAGAACAGAGTCTTGGCATGGTCGATTATCGAGTATCGCACAAGAATGCGACTTTAGTATTTGCTATTTTCCAGAAAAGCAAAGTGTCGATCGGTTTCAGTACAGCACAGTGATGGCTTTGTCATGGTCCTTTATGCAAAGCCTGCTGTTAATGGCCTAATCCTCACCTGAAACAAAAAGTGAACGATGTTAAGCCAAAGAAATTTGTTTTTGATACAAATCAATTCTATTGCTGTAGCTTCGTGCTATTGCAGCATTTGACTCTTTTGCGTGTACGCAACCCGCTTAGGGAAGTCATATTATATCCACCCATATATGCCCCCTTTTCATTTGCTCCGTGATACCCACGTACTCCGCGACGACCCAGGTGGAATAGAAAGTAAGCCCAGGACTCCATGCCCACATTTCACTCGTAAGAAGTAACACCAAGCAGCTTATGTCCAAGAACCGCGGATGCATCCATGCTGAAATGCCAGCCGATGCGGAGAGAAAAAAAGATCAAGGAAACAAGACCGCACGCTAAGCGCACTAGTGAGTAAGCAGCAATGAGTATCAACTAAAGAAAAAAAAAGCCTCGAGCAAGACATGAAAGAGGTGACAATGCTACGCACAATCGTAGTTTTGGGGGAAAAGGCAGAAATGTTATCTAGGAAAGTCAGAGGAAGGTGCGCGCAGTTTCAACGGTAAGAGCTGTCTCCATGGAAGGCCGTGGACTCAAATCTGGAATACTACTATCCGGAGACCATTGTGACTCAGTGGTGCGAACGCTGTGGGCGTACTCTGAGAAGCCATCGCCGTCATGGCTGGAGAAGCTGCTGCGGCGATCCGACTCGTAGCCGGGGGGCTCAGAGCCTTCGGTCTTGTAACCGGGAAGGCTACTTGTCCGTGATAAAGGTGTAGGGGGGTGTTCGTCGGAGTCATGTACCGGGTACATCCGTGAGGTGGCGGGTGGAATCGTGATAGGAGCAGGAATAGGACGGGGATAAAATGTGTGCGGCGAGGAGGCTGAAGCAGAATAGAGTGGAAGAACGCTTCTTCCTTCCTCAGCGCGCACAAGGTCATCGACGGCATCGCGAGTCTGACGTAGCTGCCTAATCTCCTCTCTTATTCGCAATTGCTGTATCTCATCCTGCATTGCACCTTCTAATATATGCTCCTGCTGGAGGATTAGGGCGCGCTTCTCCTCGTAGTCGCCCTGCCGGTAGCCTGGCTTGCCCCTCTTCCGACCAGTCCACCAGTCTCGCCACGACTGCTTTCTCGCAGCGCACTTGTATAGACGCTCGGTTGCTCGGCGTTCGCGTTCGGCTGCTCTTTCCGCACGTTTCCGGTCAGACATGCAGCATCGTCGAAGTAGGCTGAAGAGGAATGCGAGACCGGTAACGACAGCAAGAAACTTAAGGACAACAATAAAGATGGAAGGGTCTGTCGCATCTCGCCATTTAGGCTCGCCTGTTGAAGGTTGGGTGTAGTTCTGGGCTGGTGACTTCTCCCTCGGTGCTGTCAAGGGTCCTCGATATGGAGGGGGACGTTCTGACGGGCGACCTTTGTGAACGTGACATTGCTCAGGTGCCGCTACTGCCACCGCCTCTGAAGCCAACATGGTCGGCGCCTGTCCGCCTGCGGAGGCGTGCCAACTAGCGTATGGCTGATGTGAAGAGTGGAATCGGATGTACGCGGCGTGGGCAGCGTTGTGCACGCGGCGACCAATCGCCTTCACTACGCAAAGAAATGACTCGCAGCTTTCAATCTCCTGCTTGAGCCCCTTTGTAGCTTTCGGAAACCGCAAATTGATGAGATCCTTCTTCTCTTGGATGAGGCGGACAAGTTCGTTCGCTTTGTCCTCGAGCTCCTGGAGTTCCCTTAGTTGTTCTTTGAGCGACAATGATTCAGAGTCGTCCAGGGGGCTGGCGTCTTCAGGAATCGACGCAGGAAGGCGCACGCTGCTAGGAGGATCACGCCAAGTCTCAGAGTCAGGTAAGTCACGAGCGCTGTATTCGGGCGCCAAAGAGAGACGAAGTAATTCAGGGAAAGGATGTTGCTTGAACGAGAGTGTGAAACCAGCGAGGGACTGCACCTGCTCCTGGTCGACCTTTTGGATAGTGAGAGTAAGTAGTTGGCTTTTCGCGACGTCGTCGTCCTCGTCCTGACCGACACCGTGAAGACAGTCGGAAGTGACGAGAACGCTCAATGCATGTCCAGACGAGTTGAGGGATGCAGAGGCTTGACCGTGGATGCCGGTAGATTCCCAATTCTGGAGTAAGGGGATGCCGTTAAGTGAAACGTTATTATATCCACAAGGTTGCTCTGACGGGAATGCTTCGAGGTTGAATAACTGGCGGGATCAGCATCCAGGCACCGGCTTAAGGCTGGATGGGGCCTTTTGCGGAGTCGAAGAAGGGAAACTTACGAAGGACTGGTTTAGGAGTCCTGATGGACCGCCAATACAATTGAGGCAAGGAACAAAAAAGGATGCCTGGGCGCTATTCTGCTCTGAACGTAGACGATGCACGGTCAGCTGGGTGGGCTTGATGGCGCCAAACTCACATCTGGCAGCATCCAGATGCAGATGGTGGAGTGATCATACCTATTCGCAGTGCCTTGATGGCGTCCTCGAGGGGGTGAGAGGAAGAGGCCGTGGGAAGTGACCGCGAGACGTGTGAAACAGCTGACACAAGAAAGACTGGGAGCAGGACCCAGTAATAGAACAGAAAGTAATGCATGGGAACGCGCTCTCAGACAAAGGAACAAACGCCTCTCGAAGGTTTCCTCTCCCACGAGAGAAGAGCGGCAGACGGCTCAATGCGTCTTCATCACCCAGCGGAGAGCGAGTTGGAAGCTGGAGAAGAGAGTGAAAGCCTGAGGAAACGAAGATCACGAGAAGAGGATGGGGAAAGCAAGAGGACACGCGCGAGACACGAGCGGGAGCAAGGACGGGGCCGAGGGGGGTGACGACTGACGACGTCTGATCTTTGACCGGACCAACGCGCTGCTGGGAAAAACGGCTGCCTAACCAGCCCCGCGAAGAGGGCGGTGCTGCAGTCTGTGCAGGGCCCTAACACGATTGGCTTGACCCGCCGCGAGTCAGCGCAGCAGCCGCCCCTAGGGAGGGGGGGCCAAGCACTCCAGCAGGGCACCCCCCCCCCCATCTCCAATAATGCCACGCAGCGTCCAAGCTTTGAAACTCCCGTTTTTTTGATACACCAAAATAACCCGCAGCATCATCGACCAGGAGCTAGGCAGAATCGACGGCTCACCAAAAAAAAAACAAAAAAAAATTAATTCAGTTTCGGACACCATGGTCAGTCTCGTTTCCGTCCCCTCGCACCCCCCTCCTTCCGTGCGCATCGGATCGATTCTGAGGCTTTTTGCTGGACGAGCGCTAACTCGGCCTTCGGACGACAGCTGCCGCTGGGCCTTCTCAATGCCGCCGTCGGCCATCCGATGCTGGTCGAACTGAAGGATGGCGACACGCTGAACGGGCACCTGCTGTCGTGCGACACGTGGATGAACCTCGTCATGAAGGAGGTGATCCAGACGAGCGCGGAGGGCGACAAGTTCTTCAGGCTGGAAGAGGCCTACGTGCGAGGGAACAATGTACGCGCCGATTTGCGGCCGTCCCGCTCTTGACTGATGCTCGTGCCGTGGCTAATCGTGCGGGCTAGATCAAGTACATCCGGGTCTCGGACGACATCGTCGATGCGTTGAAGGAGCAGCAGCAGAAGGAGCAGGCAAGCCGCGCCCAGCAGCAGGGACGCGGTGACCACCAGCGTGGAGGCTTCGGCGGTCGCGGCGACAGAGGCGGCAGAGGAAGAGGTGGCAGGGGTGTTCGTGGCGGCAGAGCTCGCGGCTCATAATCCACCGGCTCTGCAGGTTAAAGGGCTTTTCCCGCGACGATGACACGGCTACGCTCTCAGGACAGCGCAAAGCCACGGCCCCAAGGGCTCGAGACGTGCTAGCCGGCGTGAATTCACGACGTCCACACGATTGGATTGGGGAGCACGCGCTCGGGGTTTGCAGACGCACGACAGCGTGTGGCGAGAAAACAAGAAAAAAGACAGGAAGACGAAGAGAAGGAGAATAATTTCTTCCATTTGGTTATTATCTCCAATGTCTGGTGATCTACCTGTATCATATACCCCGAATTGCACATCCAGACACCGTCGCTTCCGTGATCCTCCAGCCGGTATGCATTCTGGAAAGTCCCTGACTGCACCTAACGAAAGACCAAAACAACGACAGCAAAACAACAAGAAGAGTAGGCCGTGACTGCTGTCTGAAGAGTGTGGAATTAAACCCCTAACTCGCGTACATATATATCCAATTCGTGTGGCACACGAACGCGCCAACTAGTAGAAAGAAAGGTGCAAAATAGTAACAAGTCGGTCTGATTGCTTTAAGATGTGGTAAAGTTGGGCTGAGAGGTGGTCCGTTAGGTGTAGCTTCTCATGGCATCGAGATATCCGGTGCCACCCTTGAGATCGTTGTTGAAGCTCTCGGCGACGTCGAGCACGCGTTTGACATGTGACATGGCCATTCCAGTCTTCTCGTGTAGAGCAAGTGCTTGGGCGATTCGGACCAGGTTCTTGATCTGGGTTCTGTGTTAGTACATTCTCACCTGACCAAGATGAATTGACAGAAGCCGGACTTACCTGTCGACCATTGAGTTTCTTTCTCGCGAGGTAGTCCAGATCGTCATTCTTAAACGGCATGACCTGTAAGCCCTCCTTAATCCGCACCTTCTCGATGAATTCCTTCCACACTGTCCTGCTGGCTTGGAAGCTGAGCTCTTCGTACTTCAGGGCGACATGGATTCTGCTCTGGAACGCCTCGTCAAAGGTCTCCACACGATTCGTTGTCAGGAACAGGATGCCCTGGAAGTACTCGAGCAGACGGAGGAAGATCGAAACCAAGGCGTTACGGTGCACGTCCTGTGTTTGGCGCTTCTCCAAGAAAACGTCCGCTTCATCGAGGAGAAGCACGGCGCCCCAGGAATGAGCGATGTCCATGATCTGTTGGAGCATCGATTCAAGGCGGCTGCTGTCCATAGCGAGTTCGCCCATGGAAACCATGTAGAGCGGTGCACGCAGATCCTCTGCAATCCCCTCTGCGGTAAGAGTTTTGCCTACTCCAGGTGGACCATGCAGGACAAAGACGAGACCTTTACCCTTGCCCTGTACCACGTCATCGATAGTCTTGCTGCCATGAAACTTGTGCGCGCTGACCAAGGCCTTGACAACCTGCTTCTTCTCTTCTTGCAAGACAAGGGAGCTATATGCCTCGTCATTCCATTCGATATCTGTGACCGACGAGAGACTAAATTCAAGCCAGGTCTTCTCCTGGAACGCGAAGCCCAGAACAACAGGTGAAGCAATCAGCAGCTCTTCCTCCGTGAAGCTGCGAGCTTCAGGATCGCTGTCGCTGGCAATCTTGTCCAAGTTCTCCTGATGCATTTCTTGACCGTCATCATCAACCGGAACGTTGACAAAGTGGTACTTGCCCTTGCCATCCTTAATGATCTTGAGCTTCGTCCTCTCTCTGCTCTCATCGCCGCTGCGATCTCTCCCATGCCTTTTGCCGATTTGCTGCACAATTTCATCACCAGACTCTTCCCCACTACCGCAGCCGCAACAGCTACCTCCATCAGAGCCGTCATCCTCCTCATCTTCATCATCTTTAGGTTTTATCAACGAGATCGGATAATTCGCGTTGATGCGTCGAAAGGTGGCAGGATCAATCATGATACGGCCGTTGATATTGAACTTTGCGACGCCCTTTCGCTTCTTCTGGAAAGCAAGGCCTTTGAAGTTTCGGTAATTCTGGCCGGTCATGGTGACGAAGCGTTTGCCGCGTTCAATAAGCTGCTTCTTGATTGATTCCGGATCCTTGTGATACTTGAGGGGGTAGACGGACAAGCTGGTAATCTTGCGCGAACCCTTGAATGCTTCTACTGTCGCTTCAAAATCACCCAGACCGTAGTTCTTGCCATCGTACTCTAGATAGCGGCCTTCGATGCTGTACCAATCACCCTTGATGAATGAGCTCTCTTTTATCGCACGGTCAACCTTGAAGCATCGAGGATTATCATGATCGCCGTAAGTACTGGTGTAAGCGAGGGTATTCGGTTTAAACAACGCCCATAGAAGGTCAAAGGTGATATTACCCGCTTCAAGCAGTGGATAGAGAGTCTTCTTGGTTTCTTCATAATCCTCGTCTAGATATTTGACCAACAGCCTGCAGTGGGTGACCATGAGCTTGAGGTTTTTCCGAGCTTTCTTCCGCTTCTCCTTTTTCAGTCGGGATCGAAGAGTCTTCTTGTAATGTGTGCGTAGTTCTTCGAGGAAATTGAAAAGCATGTTCGGATCGATGCTTGGCTGCTCAGCCTCCAGAGTCTCGCCCTGCACATCTTTCATGACTTCCATCAAGACTTCTTTGAGCTGCTTGGATTTGACATCCACGGTCGTACGGGTGTAATGACCGTCCCAATCATGCAGTCGCTTGACTAAGAATGCGTACTCGTCATACTCGTCAGTATTTTCTTCAACCTCCTCTGTCGTCTTCCAACAATGGATGTTGTTGTCCCAAACATGATTTACACGCTTGAATTCTGAGATCGTGCCCTTTTTGGCCTTTTTCTTTTTGTCTTTCTTGTGTTTTCGTGATCGTCGCGATCTTGTCGGAGGGACTGGAGCGGAGAGACTCGTGGATGTTCTGCGGATCATATGATCTAGTCCAAGATGAGTCGCCAGGTTTACCAGAGTCTGCTCTGATGTGACCGCGGAAACGTCTGGGCTCGCTTCGGCATCCTCAACGGGAGCCTCTGACTCTGCGTCGGACTCTGTTATCGACGAGCTGCTCTTTGATCTCCGTGACTTCTTCCTCCTCCGCCTGCGCCGTGTCTCCTCTTCTGAGGACTCAGAGCTAGACGATTCTGTATCCGAGCTCTCGCTTCCTGAGCTGACCCTGATCTTCTTGCTAGACTTGGACGACTTTTTCAGCTTCATCTTGCGGCTCGACTTTTTTCGTCTACTTCTCCGGTCGTCATCTGAGCTCTCGTCATCGCTGGACTCTGATTCCGACGAAACTGTATCAGAATCGTCATCATCGTTCGAGGATTCATCCGAGCTGTCTGCCTTTGCCTTTGATTTCTTCCCTGGCCCTTTGGTTTTTAGCTTGCGCTTCCGAAGGCACTTGCCTTTACTTTTCGACTCAGACGCGCCAGAAGTCTCCGCTGCCGTTCCCTCACTCCCCATGGTGGCCGTGTCAGGAGTATGCTGCGCAAGCTCTACTTCTTGCTTCTGTTCTCCGCGAGACTGCTCGATTTCTTCTCTGTCCATGTCTGCGAAACTGCACTTCTACGGATTGAAGTTACGAACGAAAAGTTGGAATAGAGAATAGGCTTCTGTGTTGTAGCACAAAAGGGCGCGGGACGCTTTGGGTGTGGCGATCGAGGCTTGTTCCCAAGCGTTCGCCTCGCACTTTGCTTTTCCTTGGTCCCGAAGTGCAGTGACTCAAAGCCGAACGTGTATCTAAAGAACGTCACATCAATGGCTCGGAACTTCGAGCCGGTGTGGCCGAGGAGGTAAGCTGTTCCTGGTAACAGGCGGGCAACCACTGCCGGGAAGCTCCTGGCGACGGAGACGGCGAGCAGGCAGGTTTGACGATCGTCAAAGTGGTCGAGGATGACGGGGCGTTTAAATGCACAAGGCAAGCTCACGTCCGCAGGCAGACACGCCGTTCCTCAGCTTACTAGCGCCCCGGCAACTGCAAGCTGAAGAGACGTGGGACAACCGCCTCATAGTCTCATACGCAGACAAGTCTAGTGGTGGCCGAGAGGCTGCGGAGACCAGATTAGGCAAGCGTCACTGGGGTGGAGGCCAGCTTCCCCAGTCGCCGCTGCCTTGCGCAAGCTGGCTCGAACCGCCCCAATCGCAAACGCCGAACCTCAGGGAGCCTTCAATACTTCTTCCACTTCATGTGCTCACCACGGCCGCCCTTGCGCAGCTTAGAAAGGTCCGGTGTCTCCTGTGCGAACATGTGGCTGACATTCCGGTCAGTGAACACCTGTCACGGATCGTAGTTCATGCGGTCTTCGTTGGCTCTGCACCGCCATTGGCTGTTCAACCGTCCAGTCTGTCTTAGGCCCTTCCAAGGCAGAAGGGTCAGCACGCTCGTCCGCCACCAAGGTCGCCAGCACGTCGGAGACCACGCTCGCATGCTAAGCGGTCACGCCGCGCACTGTCGTCTGTCGGCAAGCGCGCGTCATGCTGCAATCGTCTGTATTCCAGTCAAGCGCAACAGATTCAGATTTGAGATGCACCTCGTCTTGCAAAATCTAGGGACCACCGACTGCAATTGACACTGCCTCACTTGTCTTCGTCGTCACAGTTGTATAAGATGAATCTCCAGTAGCACGAACTCCTCCGGATCGGGCTTCCGAATGCTCCGGCTGGTGTACCTGCATGCAGAATGCAGCCTCTATCACCATGCGATGTGGCATTGTGCATGTGGACGATCAACGAGACAGTGAAAATACTTCGGAGCCTAGCATCGGCTTCGTTGAAATCGATTGATTTGCCTTTTGAAAAGAATCGAACTTCGTGGTTGAAAATAGCGTTGCACAAGCAATGACAAGCACTATCTATTTCATGCGAGAACGCTGCATCTGGTGTTGAACGGTCATCTAATCGTGGAAGCTCAACGCCATCCCAGATGAAAGAAAATATCCGACTCTTTATGCATATTCCATCACAGCATCCCCAGTTCCTTTAACCTCTTCTGGCGCCTTTCGACATCTCCCATCTCCCATAGAATTTCGTCGTTGAACTGCTCCCACCCGTCGAGGTAGACGTGGTGTCCAGCTTTCTTGATTATCACGACCTTAGCATCGCCCTGATCTCTTTTCCTCTCGATGTCAGATTTGCCTTGCAAGATTCTCTCCTTTTCATCCTTTATCTTTTGCTCGGCAGCATAGCCGCCGGCGACGTCCATCCAGTCATGCTCGCCATACATCAACACAACCGGAAGGCCATTCTCCCTTGGCCTGTCTGAGTTGGCATCCGCGTCAGGAATGGGTCCACTGTGCGGTTGGAGATACTGTCGGCCAACGCCATGAATGCGCCGAATGAGAGGGCTGCGAGCAAACGCGCCAGGTGCAAGAATGTACGCAAGCGCGTACTCTCCACTGCCGCGTTGCCGGAATAGAGAATACGAATAATCGTGTAGCGCTTGCTGTTCCTCGGGTGGCATTTGCGAAAATCTCCTGCTGGTCCAGCCGGACACCAGGCGCGGTCCAAGTGGGCCAGTCCACCGAATGAGGCTGAAAGGAGAGACGTTCGCATCCCAAAGGTAGGTTAACCACTTCGGCAAGGGCCTGCGCGGCGCGCTAGGTTTCGCTTGCGGTGCGCCATTGACAGACGTTGCTTGGTCTTGCAAAACCTCGTTTTGAACTGCAGAATCACTCGGCTCGGGCATATCTGCATTAACAGCATAAGGATCCTCTGGGATGCCTACTGGAGAGGCCAGGATGAGCTTGTTCAGGCGGCCTGGGTACTTGAGTGCGTAGGCCGTAGCCATGTATCCCCCCAGACTGTGGCCCAGCAAAGTAAACTTTTCAAGTTTTCTTTCCTTTCTCCACTCTTCTAGAGCGTCGATGAACCAATTCTCGGCCTCTGTGATCTTCCCTTCTTTGTCTTTCGCGTGGATTTTGAAGGGTGGTCGCGAGCTTCGACCCATACCTAGCATATCAAGCGCGTAGACTTTCCAGCCTTGTCTTCGAGACAGACCCTCAAAATTCTTGTAGAAAAAGCCAAGGCCAGCGCCGTAACCGTGGAGCATAACAAGGTTATTTTCAACCTCTTCCCCAATGCGCTCAACAGAGAACTCGTTCAACGCCCTATCTTTCCCGGACAATTTCACGAGCCTCGAGTGCCATCGTCGCGGGCCATACGGATCAGTTATCGAGGTTGAAGTCACTGGACGCGCCTGACGATCCTCTTCATCAGCCAGGTCGGTGGTTGACGGCGAAGCGGTGGCCGGCGCCGAACCAGTTTGCGTGTGTGTAGGCGGTTGTTGAAGATAGGGCACGAAACTCAGAACCTTGTGCTCGGTCACTGCTGGTGATAAACCAGCCCACCATTGCGAAAAGCCTTCTTTATAGCCTAGAGGAAAGTATGTCGGTCTGGTCCGTTCGTTCTTCCGGGCCAGATCCTCCGCGCTAGCATTTGCAGAGGCCGACATTCTGACCCTGACCTTCTCGGGTATCCCAGCGACTGGAGGCCCCGGGTAGTGGGTTGAGGAAGACGCTGTTGAAGCCGTACTATAATCGTATCGGGTGTTCGTTCGACGCGGTCTTTGACTTGAGACACACAGCGCAAAGGGGAATCTAAGAAGTGTTGAACTTTCGGTAAGGCTAATCGGAACGGTCGCCACTTTCGAAGATGGAGCACAGAGAGCCAGCGACTGCTTTGAAGAGAAAGATCATAGAATCGTGGCGAAACAAGGTGTGTATAAATATTTGTCCGAAATTTGAATCAAATGGGAGCCTGGGGGGAAAGGAACTGGGCGGCCGCGAGAGTGAATACGTCGTCCTGGAGTTAAATGGACATTGCGAGATGTTCCCGTTCCTGAAGCCAATCAGGGCGACGCCGCAGCGCTCCGATCGGGAACATGGACGAATCTCGGTCCGCTGTCAAGCCACATGTTCCCCTGCTGAATCCCCAGCTCTGGCGTCGGCGTGCGCTTCGTTGGCTCCCACACTGGATTGGGTAGAACAACCTCGCGCGGGCCTGACGAGCTTGCGCTCACCGCATCCGACCACGCATTCACACGCCCACACCGCAGGTCTCCAGCGCGAAATTTACAAAGAGATCAAAGCATGCCCGCTGCTCGCGTCTTGCCTCCGAGTACTGTGCGATGAGACTTCGCCATATTTCCAAGAAGGCGCGCAACACAGAATGTCGGTCCACACCGTAGACCAGCTGGTCAAGGGCGCTCCGTCTCCGAACACAAGCATCGACCTAGTCAAGAAGGAAGGTGGAGGTGACTCTGCGCGAGCCTCACCCCAGCCTGCGGACCCGACTGCTCTGCTTCCGTCGTCTCCGCCGCAGATCTACCTGAACCTGCTCATACTGGAAGCCTCACTTCGGCAGCAGTATCTCACACTACGCGCGAGGAAGCGACAGCACACCTTGGTTGTTGTCGGGCTTGTCCTCTGGATAGCTGGCTGCTTCTATCTACAGTTCTTGCGGCCCAGGGAAGATGGGAGTGGAATCGGCGGCTCGGTGTACTGGCTCGTGGACATGGCAGAGAAAGTGGCGTTGATAGGCGGCTGTGTCATGGCGGTCCTGTTCTGGGCTACCGGACAGTGGGAGAGGGGCATGCGGTGGCCGCGCAAGTGGCTAGGAACAACAAACCGAGGGCTGCGGACCATGAACTGCAAGATCGTGATCATCAAAGGGCCATGGTGGAAGGAGCTGCTTTCGCATCTGTCCTTTCTGCTACCCATGCAGCCGAGCACCCCAGGCTCAAGCTACCACTACGTCGAATGTTCACCACACGATAAGCGTTCTGCACAGTCAGGCCGACGATCGCAGGACTGGACAGAAGAAGATGTCGCCGAAGGCGGAGACTATGTCAAGCTTCTGCTCTTACCGAAACAGTTCACGCCAGACTTCCGCGAGAACTGGGAGATTTATCGTGCAGAATACTGGGAGCAGGAGAATCAGCGAAGAAAGGAGATACGAAACCGTATCCGAGCCCGCAACCGGGAGATCGCGAAGCAGCAAGGTGGATGGTTGTGGTGGACTGGCTGGAGGGGATGGTCGAATATGTGGGGAGGGGGGCCAAAGCCGGGGCCGTCGCAGAGGGAGATGACACCGCCTCACCATGTCCATAGTCTTGTACACCAAGCAAGTCTTAAAGACAAACACCGGCGACGGTCAAGTGCGGTTAAGGACAGAGATGCAAGTCACTCCCGCAGCAGCTCGCGCAGTAGTGTTATGACCAACCCCGACACCGAGCTAAGAGAACGGCGTTGGAGCACTGCATCCACAGGCAGCACAGGCGAACGAAGGAGAAGGAGCAAACTTATCGAAGGCGCAGATGGCCTGAACAGTGCAAGGACAAGTGCAAGACCGGCGAGACTAACACCTGCATCGTCGAGGCCGTCCTCAGGATCGCGTCCAGGGACGCCTAACCATGATCTCAATAAACGGGCCAGTACACTGAGCACAAGCAGCACAATTAGTGACGTGAGCACGGATGCTCCATCGACCGGAACGGTACCCGATCCTGCTATTAAAGCTGAACCTGCTGATTGATAGCGAAATTGAAGACAGATTAAAATCAATCCGAGTTCGTATTCCTTCATCTCTACGCGTTTGCTCTGTTGAGCGGCGAACCAAACCTTGGCTACTCTCTTGCATTACCTACCTTCCAGATGAGTTCATGCCGTTCAAGAAAAATGATAAGTCCAAATGCAAGGGATCTTTAATGTCTTCCAAAGCTCCCGAGAACGGCTCACTCTCATTAACCCCAACTCCAAGGATGATTTGAGTAGCGCGAACCAACGCAGTAGATCAATATTGATCCCGCAACCATAGCTTGAAAGGTATTTGTTCACACTCAATATGCTGTTTCAACTTCATGATATCAATTCAGGTTTACTATAGCCGGTACTCCATGATCGTGGTGCACAGATGTGTAAGCTGTTAGTCCACGGGAATATACTATGGCCAGTCGCCTCCGTCAATTATTGCTGGCTTTTCCATTTCCAGCAGCGGGCGCAGCACGTAAAGTTGCCATTAATAACAGTAAACTACCTGCACGGGAGTGCTCAAGGTTGGAGGTGGGTACATGAAAGTCTTACCTGGTAGATGGAATCTTTCGCTTGACGAATTACACAGTAAAGATTGGCGTCAGCCAGTTCAGTCGAAGAGAACGAATCCTGGCGACTTTAATCAAGTCTACTTTCCATTACCATCCTTCTTAGCGAAAGGATCGTGAGACCACGCACGTGAGACCTGATCCAGGCTCTCAGCCACAAGTCATTCTTGACGTCCTACAAGCTCGCCGCACTCTTTAAATTTTTCCGATAGCAACAATTTTATTGGTACTAACGACCACGAATTTACCATGAATAACTGCACAGGATCATAGCCAAAGTCATAGGATTCTCAGTTCGTGAGACTTGTGAGGCGTCAAGAAAAACTGCGGAAATGGCCTGAGGCGATACATTAGTTCAGTGACGATGTCTTAATTTGGATTAGATCTGCATGCCTCAGCTGTACTCAGAAGACGGTTTGCATGGGATCGCTTCAACTCATAGTCTTAGCAATATGAACATCATGTTCGACGCAGGAGTTTGCTATGCCCTGAGAATGGACGGACGATCGCTCGTATCCCGCGATATAGGACGCTCATTGGTGAGACATTTCTTCTCAAGACAGTAACAGATTGAAACGATTCATGGCTCATTGAAATTTTCAGCAATGACTCGTAAGATCAAGATTGTGCAGATCGTAGATGTGACAAGTATGCACAGGTTGCAGCCAGTCTTGTCGTTATCATGTCATTGCGTAATAGAGCAAGATATCAGTATTGCTGACACTACCTTAGGAAGACTTGAAGCAGCCTTTCGCGAGAAACACAAATACATTCTTCATGTGAGCGCAAGCGGACACTTTTCAGCCATGAAAAGGGAGTCTGCTCACTTTTGAGGAATACAGGCGCTCACTTTAACCTGGAAAACGGGTCTGTCAATGCGAGAGCACGTTTTTCCTTTCGAAAAATTAAGATGAGCGGACTACAGCTGCATAGATTCTGCACGCGCGTCTCTGGGCGCCTCTTTGAGCCACGAAAGTTACGAAATAGCGTATTATGCCTTAGCCAATCTGGTAAATTGCGCAAAAATGCCTCGTCCTTTGAGACCGATCGCATGTGCATAGACCTCTTGTGCAAAGATCTTCGACGATAAGCTTCTGAATGGTGTCGCTCATTGGCTTTTCTGTGTTGATCTAAGTGCCATGTGAAATCCCCTGGCTGCGATGTAGCAATATACGAGGTCTCGTTGAGCATGTATGCTTAATATGCATATGAGACGAGGAGCCTAATGATGGAAAACATTGTCGTGACCATGAAGATTCGTAAGACTCATGAGAATCGGTACCCTTCAAAGTACACTGTAACGTTGAGTGGAAAAAAGCGGTAAAAGCCTCCAAGCCGGATACCGCCGATTTCTGAATTATCGTGGCTTGATAAACCGTTTTCTTTGCAGCGCCACATCAGCTGTTGGTGCTACACGTGAATATCCAGAACATACACCGCCAACTAAACGCAGGGGATGATGCCCACGGTCTAGAATTAGTTTCTGTTAAAAACATCATTTTAGGTACCGCGCGTGTCGAACAAGACAACAGATTCAGAGTGCCATGCAAGTCCAACAGGCTGCAAAACAGAGTGGGTCAGGTCTAAGAACAAAGTTGTGCGCCGTGCGCCGCCGTCGATCGGTGCTAATTGTCGACCGCACCTCATCAACATCATCCCCGTGTCGCCATTTACATTCTCCACATGGAATGCCTATTCCGTAAAACAAGAGCCAACGCGTCCCAAACGTGGCATGGATAGAGCTTTTACCGAAGCGCCGCACAAAACCTGTGCGCACGGAGAATACGAGTGTAGAGTAGATCGTCAGACACGGCGTCTGTAAAGCAAAAAGCGTTGCGGCGAGGGGTAACTCTTGCTTGGACCCAAAAGTATCTTCAGGCCGGCTTGCGATAGCTTGACATGCAAAGGACTAGATCCAACATCTGCAAGACCGTTGTTGGATCAAGGATGTCGCCTCAAGCGAAGAGCGTAACCAGGCTTGGACGACGGCTGTGCAACACAACTGCAATCCTTTTGGTTAAGGTCCCGGTCTCCCGTCCCAGAATGTTGCTCTCCGCACGTAAACATTGGTGATATTTATTGCGGTCTTGCGGAGAGGCTTCAACGGCAAAGGAGGTGTGGTGTATTGCAACAACAAGATGCAGGACCGGGCCGATACGCCGCACGCTGCAGTTCGAAGCTACGCCGCTTCCGCAGCCGTCTGCTCCTTCCAGATATCGCGTCAAGCCGTCTTTCCTGATTCACCGCCGAGCGCTTCGCTTATTCAATGCATGCGTGAGCAGTTGCGGAAGGCGCAGAGTGTCCAAAGCCTAGTGACTGCTGGCGCTTAACACGAGCATTTCCAAACCGGGCATGACATCCATACCAATCACAACTTCGATCAGATCTCAGTTGCGCATGGCCTTGCGCTTGATCTAGACAGGAAGATTTATATGCCACCTCGCGATCCGCTCTGCTCCATCTCCCTTGCTTTGCCTCCTTCAATCGCACTTTGACGCTTGGTCCGCTTGATCGTCCCCTTGCCCCTGCGCTGCTGCTTGAATCCTATAGTCACGGAGGCCGTTTTGTTTTGCTTTGGCCTTTGACTATATAAACAGGCTTTCGAACCAAAGGAAGAGCTTCGACGTCTCGAATCCGACGACCTTTGTAGCAAGGTCGAATCCTCCAGGACGGACCTTTCAAGGAGCCTCTATTCGAAAAGAAGCTGAATCCATCTTTAAAGAGTGAAGTCCCGAAGTCTATTCTTTCTTAGAAACTAAACACCTTCGCTCATGTCGCTCGTGAAGGACGCCTCGGCACTAGCAGAGATGTCAGCAATATCCGTACCACCGGACGCACCACTGATGCAACAAACAGCAGAAGCCCAATCATTTACCCCAGTAAATGTCTATGGAAACTATGAATGTTCAAAAGAGGATCACAGGAAAGACCCCTTAGGGCTTGCAAGAGAGCCAACTCCGCCCCAAACCCGAGCCGCCTCGCCGGCAAGGGTACCGACAACACGACCGCACGCGGAGTTTGTTCAAGCTCTCTTTCGACGGCTGAATTCTTTAAGAAATGGGACTGATGTAATCCTTGATGGCAAGTCTCTGGATATTCCAAGTGTAGTTGCTGTGGCAAAGTAAGTCTATGGTTTAAAATGTCAAGCGCAAGCTAACATTGACACAGCTACAACGCGAAGCCACGTTTAGATGACAGGGGAGGCGTTATTGAATGTATAAATGCCAGTGTTGATCTTCTTGCTACGCGTCTTCGCGAGGGGGAAATGGTCTACGGTAAGTACGACTCGTCTGAGCGCGACTTGAGCGAGAACGAGAACGATGCTGCGGAGAATGACCTGACACCCGTAGGTGTTAACACCGGCTTTGGCGGCAGCGCCGATGTGCGTACCAATAAATTGAAATCATTGCAGAAGGGCCTAGTGCAGCATCAAAACTCTGCCATATTGACATCGCATGATGTAATGGAAATCGCCAGTTTCCAGGGTGCAGCTAGCGATGTCAACAGCAATGCAATGCCAACTTCTTGGGTACGAGGCCTCATGCTTTCCCGTTGCAATTCGATTATCCGAGGACACTCAGCTGTGTCAGTGCCTGTCGTTCAGGCTATCATCACGTTCCTTGAACATGAGATCACACCAATTATTCCGAAAAGAGGGAGCATATCAGCCAGGTAAGGCATCAAATTTGGCATTGACCGACGTTGACTAATTCCAAATGCAGTGGAGATTTGATTCCGTTATCGTATCTGGCGGGCGCTCTCCAGGGAAATCCAGACATCTTCGTACAGATCAAGACGAGCGAATGCAAATACCAGGTTGTTTCATCTAACGAAGCCCTCCGGATGATCAACATGACTCCAATCGTTCTGGGAGCTAAAGAGGGCCTGGGCTTACTCAATGGAACCGCCGCCTCTGCTAGCGTGGCGTCGTTAGCTCTATACGAGTGTAATTACCTTGCTTTGCTGTCACAGATCATCACAGGCATGGGCTGTGAAGCAATGAGGGGAACCGCAGAGTCTTTCCACCCATTCATTGCCAGCACGAGACCCCACAGAGGTCAAATCGAGGCGGCAGCCAACATTCTCGGATTCTTATCTGGTTCGCGCCTAGCTCAAGGCGTGAATGACACTAAGAAAGTAGAAGTAGAGGGTCTAGCACAGGAGTAAGTAGCTGGAGTTTGTTTTGCTTTGCCATCCGGACAACTTGCTAACATGGACTAGTCGATATACCTTCCGAACAGCATCTCAGTGGATCGGTCCGCAGCTTGAGGATCTTATGCTTGCAAATGAGCAGGTGGCCATCGAGTTGAATTCGACTACCGATAATCCTCTGGTTGACATCAACAGCAACCATATTCGTCATGGCGGCAACTTCCAGGCCGCTTCTATTACTTCCGCGATGGAGAAAGCGAGACTTGCGTTGAGTATGATTGCGAAGTTACTCTTTGCACAGACAACAGAGATTATCAATCCTGCAATGAACCGGGGTCTTCCACCTAATTTATGTGCCGATGATCCAAGCGTCAGCTTCATGGCGAAGGGCATCGACATTACAATGGCCGCGTACTACTCAGAAATTGCCTTTCTGTCCAATCCGGTATCAACGCATGTGCAGAGTGCTGAGATGCACAACCAAGCAGTCAACTCACTGGCCCTCGTATCTGCACGATACACATTGGATGTTGTTGATATTTTGAGTCAGATGTGTGCCGCATATCTGGTCATGGTCTGCCAGGCTCTAGATTTGCGCGTATTGCAAGAGCGCTTTCTTTCCACTGCTCGCACGAAATTTGCGGAAATGACGAAAGGGATCGTCGACGAACTTAGTGGAAATGAGGCTGAGTCGTCCAAGATCAGCACCGTAGTCTGGAATTGTCTCGCCAAGGAGTGGGATGCCACAACGACTATCGACCTGACGGAGCGTGCACGGAAGACGGCTGAAACAGCTTCGGCTGCGCTCGTACGAGAACTAAGGGGTTTGTCCGCATTAACGTGCTCCGTGACAGAGTTCTTTGAGGCTATAGAGACATGGACGAACAGGCTTTCCGACACGCTCCAATCATTGTATGAGTCGAGCCGTCAGGAGATGTTCCAGCGTCACGTTGAGATCACACCAACTTATCTTGGCCAAGGTTCGGGTGAACTTTACAGGTTCGTTCGCGGCGAGCTTGATATTCCTTTCCATCGTGGTTTAGTGGACTGTCCAACTTTCGTTCAGCCAGAAGAGCAGACGCCACAGTTGACGACTCGGCCGAAGAAGACAATTGGAAGCCATATTTCCAAAGTGTATGAAGCTATTACGAGTGGGACTATCCACGCATCAGTCATGGCTGCAGTGGAGGCGAATTAAATTTTGATGAGGATCATGCGCACTTGCACTGAGGATAAGCACGAGGCGGGAAATGTACGAGAAGATCAGAGGCGCTGCCAGTGCTCATTGCTTGACTGTGGTGGTGTTTCGGACGTCAATAAGCAAGGCACACTTCATATCCGTGTATTGTTATGCTGTATCCAGTATTCTTGCGAATGACAGCGAAGACGCTCCCAGGTCTTCCGGTCTCGATTCGCGCCAATGGCCTTTTTGACACTCATTTCGACGTTTCCTTCACACTCGGCTTGGGCTCTCGGGCGAGGAGAGTGTGGCGCTTAGAGGCGTGGATCTGTGCTCACATGCACGCAACATATGGATCACGAGATGGCTATTCAGACCAGAGGGGAAAAGGACGGATTCTTCAAGCCGGGGGCGTATCTCCACTTTGTGCGATTGCAGGATCTTGCAGCTTTCAAACTGCATGACGCATGCTCCGTGTGTCGAATGTATGCAAGTCAGCGCTCTCGTATCACAAAAATCAATTCCGTCTTTGCGACTGCATCTTTGGTTTCTGCTTTGCCTCCCATTGTGTGATCGTAACGGCGTCAACGGCGGTGCAAAGACCAACGCGCACCTTGGTCATGCCTGCAGGTTGTGAGTGGCGACGGGTCGGACACGAACCCTTCGCACCGTCCAGAAGCGGGCAAGAAAGCGGGCGGAAAACGGTCCTCCCAGGCGCTACCCGCGGCGGACGGAGGTGCAAAGGCTAACCATCCGACGGGTGAGGACCGGGCACAGAGCAGTTGTGGACGTTGGACCAGGACGGTAGGCGAGACATGGAGAATGAAGCCGATGCACGCTGAGGACGAGTAAGATGGTGAAGACGCAGCTCTGCGACGTGATTCGCTGGGCCGCGCTGGGCAGTCCAAATTGGACTCCGCCGGGCCGGCAGGGCGTCGCCTTTCAGCGCGGCCGCGGACGGGAAGAACGCAGCGAAGGACAAAGGTGTTTTCTCTCTTTGTTTCCGGAGCTGCTGGGCGTGGAGCTGGCGGCTCACGTAACGAAGCGGCCGTGCCTGTGCGAGGCCACCGCCAACTGTCGGGCCCGGCTTGCCACGCTCGGGTGCAACCAGCGGCGTGCGGACGCGAAGGCTCCCTGGATCAGCCCCTCACATGACCGACACGCTATGCGGCTTCGTCACACTCGGACTATTTTCTCGTCACACTGGGGGAGTTTGTCTTCACACCACGGCCTATCGATAGGAGGAGCGCAAGAGCCAAGTGACTCCACACTTTGGCGAATGGGGGGCGTGGTGGTAGAGGTGGTGGGCTCTGCGGGTGCAAAACTGCCGTTTGTCAATGGCAGAACCACTGCGGCAACCCAGGGACGGGCCTTGCGGAACCAAAGGGCTCTTATTTTTGCCTCCAAAAAAAAACGTGTCGAAAGTGGATTTGCTTCCACGTCGCGATGCCAGGCCAAAAGGGCCGCTGAGCAGGACAGGACAAAATAGCACGTCGGGCAGCCCGTGACGGGCACCGGACAAAGCGGGATCGAGCTGAGCCACGACCCCAGCGGCCTTTCGTACACAGGTGGCGCGGAACCCAGTGGCCTGGACGCCAATCGCCCACGGCCATCCCACGACAGGTCCAGGAAGAATCGCAATCGCTGTCCGGGATGCTGCGGATCTGGACTGCACACGGCTGTCCGACGGTTTAACAGGACCCTTTGGCCACTGCCCGTCTCGCAGAAGAAAGATCCCAAATCATGCCTGCAAGCTGGCGGTCAGAGACCCGGCTGCAGTCTCGAAATTCGATCACGCCGAACGTGCCCACCCCTGCCGTCGTCTTGTCGGTGGACACAAGGACCAGCCAGACGCCGGACTGGCTCGCTCGTCGCGATTGGAAGGCGAGGGCTCGTTTCCTGAACAATTGGATGCTCCAGGAGCAAGAGAGAGCTGCAACTCGCTGGACGTCCAGCCGATCTGTATTGCACATGTGACCTCGCAGAGCTCGGGCTCAGCAGAGCTGGAGAGATGGTTTGCTTCTGGCCTAGCGCTTGCAACATGTCGAAGGGGCCGTCCTTTCATTGCGTGCTCCGCAAGGAGGGACTCGATCGCGGTGTCGGTAGGCGCCGTCATGACGCTCGCCATTTGCAGACGCCCCAAGACATGCACGTATCTCCGCCTCCAGCGCGACAAGGAACAGGTCTCTTTCCCTCCTGGCCGTGGGAACTCCGTCGCCGCATGGAAACATGCATGCATGGCTGTCGCAAGAAGGACTCGCAGCGATTCGAGCCCACGGCCTGGGGGGGGACGAGGGCCGAGAGCGGCGGTTTGCTCTGCGCGCAGCTTGCCGTGGTGCCACCGCGGTGCTTGGGCTGGATGTGCGCTCCGCACCGATTCCCTCCCTCCCCGCCTGAGGCCCCCCCCCCCCCCCCCCCCCCCCCCCCCCCGAGGCTTCTTGGACGGACGAGCGCTCGTGGCCAATGGGGCGCCAAAGAGCCGACTCTGGCACGAGACTGGACGCCTCCAAGTTCGCGCGCAGCGGGGCACGGTTTGACTTGGTCGGCAACGGCGCAAGGCACTCCTTCAGGTCGACGCCCACCTGCGAACGGGCTCAGTCGTCGCTCATCAGGCTGTCGAGGCTGCGCCGGCATAGGCTCTTTCGTACCGTACCGGACGTGCCAGGCGGACGGCGAAGAGCGACTCGGTCGCGATCCGCACAGGAGCCCGGCCTTGACTGGCGAGGATCGAGACGAAGGCGCCTCCAATGTGCTGCCAGGGCCGCGTAGACTTCCCGCAAGCCCTGCGCATCGACGGCGCCAGCGCTAGGATCCCAGGCTGACTGTCCCGCCCACGGCGTGAACGGCAAGCGACGGGTTAAAGAAATGCTCCCCCACACCCATGCGGACGTCGCTCGCGCTGATATCGAGCTGTCATCTATCTCAAGGTTTCGCAGCCGTTTTCACCTTTGGACGCCGTTTCCGGTCGCTGCGTCTTCTCGGTCTACGGCGTGCAGCATTAAATGCTATGCTGCTGCACTCCTGCGCTGGTCTTGCATCTCACCACCTCTCGGCCCACCCGACTCTGTGGCTGTGCTTGTGACTTGTCCATCAGCTCGAAGAGAAGACGAAATCGAGTCTTGACAGTCCCGATATACTTCGAGCGCGCGCCCTTCTCAGCCAGAGAGTCACCTAAGCTTGTCCGAGACAGCCTTTCTTGCCAGCTGAAGTAATCGATCGTTCATCGTCCTGTCGTTGCACGCGCTTCCACCAAGGCTGAACTGTGTACCCTGCGGCTGACCACGAAAAGGTACGAGGTCATTTCCACGCAACAAATCCTTTTCGATGCTTCACACGTCGGCTGAGAACGAGCCCTCGAGCCAGAAGGTTCCCGTCGCTGACCGTCTCTTAGATAGGGTCAATGGTTTAATGGGTTCTCTATGATTCATCTATTAAGTTTAGACGGTCGTATGTTAGCCGCACACCGCGTGCGCATCGCAGTTCCAGAACGCAAGCAGCCGTTATGGCACTACCCAGGCCGCACAATGGCGGTTCCAACAGGGTGCTTTCCCCAGCGGTAGACTTCACGCAAAGAACGTCCAGCCGGCTGCCAACAAGGACTGCTGTTTCGACGTCGTCATCCACCCTCGCGACCGCCTCGCCCTCGAAGCTGGTCAAGAAGAGAACTCACGTCAAGCAAGGCGCTGAGGTGCCAAGCGTGAACTCGAAATCCCCTCCTGTCGACGGTATTCGTCGACTGGCTGGCCAAGAATTGCGCAAGGAGCTTGAACAGCCTGCATCACGTTCTCGGTCGAAACACCCGAGTGCTTCCCGACCAGGAGTCAGTTCTCGTTCAACATCTCGGGCTCAGATTTCTGAGCCGGCACGAACTCCTTCTCTAGTCTCAGGTTCATCAGCCTCCACGACAGACAGCCCAAGATCACGGCGGCTGAGACGGAAACATTCGAATGTCGGCAAGCAGAATCAACGAGCCTCGCCGGACTCATTGTCGTCACGGGAAGCCATGGATCGCCCTGACCAAGTGTACAAAGATCCCTATCCCGACGCTGTTTTGGGGATCGCCATGCCACCTGTGTCTCCTCCACAGTCACCCAGGGACTCTTCGGATGATATCATCAACCTGAATCGATATGTTTTAGCAGCGCCCGGACTAAGCGCGAGCGATCTACCCCATCCAACGCCTCTCTATGCCTTGTCGTCCACTCCCTCCACCGGGTATTCACCAGGTCCATTCAGCATCAGTTCCACCCCGACGTCTATGTCATCGGCGTCCCCGACCGTCTTGTCGTCCGCACCATCTGGAGCAAAACAAGCTAGTCCGAACCGCAGCCGTCCCCTGGTTGCTCGCGCAGTCACTGGAGAGCAGAGAGAGCCCACTGCGACACGTAGTCTCGCACCCGTTCGAGAGTCGTCGTCATCATCTACATCAACCCTTCGTGGTGGAGAAGCCAACCGATCCAAACCTACCTCCAAGTTCAAACCATTGCCTGCTACTGCCCCAAGTCCTCCGCCTCAGCTTCCCACTTCGCCCCATCACAGGAGGGGCAGCTCTGATACAAAGTCAATGCGCGATGAAGCCTCCTCCGTTGCAAAGGAACAAATCATGCCTGAATTCGCCCATCTTGTTGACTCTTCGCCTCGGAAAAACTCGCACGGTGGCCCAGTCCCTCTTCGTCCAAGCAGAGATGGAGCACCGGAGTTCATTTTGCAGGAGAAATCTGCTGTGGTGCAAAGTAACATGACAAGCTTGCCAATTGCAATGCACAAGCGACAGTCATCCGCCGAAAGCAAACGCGCCGTAGGATCACTCTCGATTGACACCGGCAGATCACGCTTTGGGCTTCCTAGAGCCAGAACTGTGTCACCAAGTCCCAGTCATAGCTCAACAATGTCGCCGAGAACTACGGCTCCATCTCGAGGCTTTACGCCCGATGTTTTGAGTGAGAACGAAAGCGTGTCAAAGACGAAACCTTCGCCATCTCTCAGCTCGAAGTCCTTTTCTCGATTTGGCTTCTTCTCCAAAAAGAACAAGAATGAGCAAGGAACTTTGAACGCATCAAAAGAGAAGAAGGCAAGAAAGGGTCCGGCTGCCGGAACCGGCCACGAGGGGTATGGACGATTTGCCTTTGGTGGTCGGAGTGGTAGCACGACGAGCAGCTCTCGTGCTCCTAGCATCGGTCGATCCCCTAGCGCCGATAGTGCCATTGGGACAGGACCCATATACAGTCGCAAGAGCAGCTTTGGAAGCAAGAATGGATCGAGTTCCGACTTTGAAGACTTCCTGGCAGAGCGCGAGAAGCCAATTCCCATTCGTGGCGGGCAAGTTTCACGACCCGCCGTGGAGAGAAGCCAGTCAGAGGTATCGCAAACGTCTGAAGATGCGACACGAGGTGTCCAATTTGTGGCCCCGTCTTGGAATTCTTCTGCCAGCTCCCTCGAGCCTCCCAAACGACCGACGCTCTTACCATCGCCCATGTCTGACCCTCTGATTTCAAGCTTATCTGTGAAGCATGACACTTCGGCAAAGGCGCAGAAAGAAGGCAAGGGCTCTTCAGCACCCCTATCGAGCATCGGCTCCCGGAGAGCCTCTCGGAAATCCTTTCTGGGTAGCAAAGCACTTGCTACTGTTCAAAGAGCGGGCATATATTCGAACAATCAAAATCGGACAGGAAGCCAGTCGTCGGATTTGAGACAACTCACGGGTAATGATTCGGAAGCCGATCTAGACAATGTTGGAAACAGTGTCAGCGAGCCTCCTCCGACCGTGAAGCAATCAAGCAAGCTGAGTTTCTTTCAGCGTTCCAAATCACCCGGTCGACTGGCCACACCAGCGCCAGGGAGCGATCAGGCTCACATACCTCGTCCATCGACCGGCCAGAGATACATTGCCCCATATGCTATGCTCGGATCATCAGGGAAAATAGACGCATCTGAACTTGAGAAAATCATGCAAGAAGCTGAAGGCAGCACGCCAGAAGATGGTTCAAATTCAGAAACCGAAATGAAGCTTCGTGTTCGGAGAGCAGGTAAGGCGGTCCCACGGCATGGCAACTCTATACTTCTCCCGGAGCCACCCCGATTGCATTCAGCCTACGCTGGCTCGGCAAAAACTGCGTCTCCAAAGGTAGTGCTCAAGCCGGGAGTCAATCGGCTACCCGAACCTCAGCAGCCGTTGCCCAAATTACCGACAGAACATTCGAACCTCTTTACGTCGACGCCTGTCTCTCGTCAGCCACGACCGACCCGCCTGGCTCCAGTCGGTCGTATACCACGTGTGGTTCCGAACCATGACCGAGAGCGAAAGCTACCTGATAACTCCTTCTCGAGACCGTTTCAACCAACCCAGCCTTCTCCTGCATTCAGGAATGGCTCATTTTCCCCCGGCATGTCGAGTCCTGAGAGTGTGCAAGCAAATTTTTCGACTCTGTCGGACCTTGCTTTGGCATCAGCAACGAAAGGGATCCAGACGCCGTCCGAAAATCTTGCTTTCAGCCCTCCTTCGGGCTTCATGTCATTCCAGCCACGGAAAAACTCCGAGCAGTCAACCAGCTCCAGTAACTCTGCTTTTCTTAACATCATGGCAACCACGGCGGTCATACCTGCTCCCGATGCGCCATTTTCTGACGACGAGGTATGGGACGAGTACAATGACATCGACGAGATGCTTTTGGGTAGCTCTTCGAAGACGCCAAAGACTCCAAAGACGCCCATGACCGGATCCTCACTTGGTGCCCCTTTCCACTATGCCGATTTCTCTCCAAAAGATGCTGCGCATGTTCACAGGCCATCAACTGCGCCTGCCGATCAAGCTGCCGAGAGCTCACCAAGCGTACCAAGAGCACCAACGCTAGCCTCTATTGCTCAGCAAATACGTATTCCATCTATACACGATTCGCGTGTTGTATCCTCGCTCTCATCCGCCGGCACGCCTCACTCACCATTCCGAATGTCTGACTTCGTTGGCAGCTACGGAGAACGAAATCTGAGCATCATCGATCCCTCCAGCGGACGCCTTAGCACGAGCACGAATGGAAGATACAGCCTTCCCGCCACGATTCGTCCACAATCGTTGCAGAAAGGTGCAACACCGTCGTCGACAAAGCATACAACTTCCAGGCCTGCCTCGTCTGGTCGAGATAGTAGGGCTATGGAGCGAGCAGAGACAGAATACATGGGCTTTGAGAACCTTGCCAACCTGCGCTTTGGAGCTCTCATGACAAGCAAATGGCTGTCCTTTGGACGTGTGCTCTTCAGCCCGGCTCATCTAGAACTGAACACCCGTGTTGAGAATCGCGTCCTTATTCTCGACGGCTTGGGCAAAGATTGGTCGTTTTATGTCGCTCTCAATTATCCAAACGCATCGGTCTACAACCTCGGAACGGACCCGGCAGAGACTTCGGAGCGCTCCCCAGACACCGCAAGTCCGATTCAGTCGTTGCCGAACCATCGGCATATCCACCATCCATCATTACGCGACCCATTCCCGTTTCCAAAGGGCTTCTTTGCCGCAGTCGTGTTCCGCTTCCCTGTTGCCTCGCCTGAGTCGACCTACAAGAGTGCTATCTTTGAATGCAAGCGTGTCCTTCGTCCTGGAGGATACCTTGAGATCAGCGCGTTAGACATGGACATGATGAACATGGGCTCACGAGCACGCGCCGCTCTTCGGGGTCTTAAGACTCGAATTCAGGCAGAGGACTCAAGCATCAGCCTCAAGCCACTCAGCGATACTTTCCAGCGCCTGCTTTACCGACGCGGCTTCGAGAACCTCAATCGATGCATCGTTGGCATTCCGGCGGCTGGACGTATTCCTGGTTCGCGTGATGAGAACGGCGAGGAACCTAACAGCGCCAGCGTTGAGAGCAGCAACGGCTCGAGCAGTAAGAAGATGGATGAAGACTTGCCATCTTTCGGTGACCTTTTCTTGTCGCAGGGTCAAGCTGGCGACGAGGGAGTTACAAAGATGGTCTCCAAAGTCGGCAGATGGTGGTACTCGCGTTGCTACGAAAGTCTCATCTTGCCCGATGGCGACCTAACGAAGAGCATCTGGATGGATGACTCGCTCGTCCGCGAGTGCGAGAAGAACAGCACCAATCTCAAACTGATGATCTGCTACGCGCAGAAACCGGATTGCCCAGTGCGCAGAACAATCAGCGTCTAGTTGGCGCGCGCAAACATCCTCCTCATTTTCCAGCCAATTCCCCCCCCCCGTCGTTTTTATTTTTTTTTTTCTATCCGGGTACGAACACGGAAAACGAATCCACGCAATTGATTCCGTCCCACAGACCTCGAAGACCAAACCTCTTTTCTCGGCACAGCATTTTCGGTTCCCGGCCTTGCAAGAATGCGCGACGACAAGAAACATTTGTCGGCAACATCTATTACCATCGTAAAGAAAAAAAAAATCTAATCGCAAGCATCCGGCGGCTCGCGCCTCCAAACGGTACACATACACGGGGCTGGGCGGCAACGTCTCGCAAAACTCACCATTTCTCTTTTCTTTTCTTTTCCTTTCGTTTCCTTTTTTTTTTTTTTTTTTTTTTTTATTAGCTACGGTTGTATTTCATCTGCGGGATGTACGACTTTGACGAAACCACCCTCACGAGACTTTGACGAAAGCGAAAAAGACCCGAACACTTATGCACACAGGTTTATTCTTTAATGTTACGCGCATGCTGGTAATGGGCTCGACATGGGATGTCTATCGTTATATGATTGTGAACTTGGCCATATCTTGCATCATCTGTCTTTTAAGATACCCATTCAACGGGCACGTAGTGGAGGGAATCGAGCGCAATGTTTTCTTAATTTTTTTTTATTCTTACTTTTTTATTTATTTATTTATTTATTTCGTTTTTCGGTGAAGGGTGCGCGCAGGTTTGGTTTTCGGAACAAACATTGGGGCTCTTGGATAGAGAGGTTCAGAAATTACATTATAATTCTCGTCAACGTTGCTTTCGTTCTCTTCACATCATCTCGGGCATCTTCTCTGTCCTCACGTAGAAGTAAAAGAGCTCTCCTTCATTTGCTTCTTGGTTTTTGGCCACGACAGGCAGAACAACAGTCCAACCAAACGTACGCTCGGTCAGGGGGTCTTCTCGTCACCGAGGCAACTAGACCATTGTTCTTTGTCTTGTTGAATCTTCGTTGCCGTCATGACTTTTTTTTTTCGCTTCTGCAACGTGCTTCTTACGGTCGCAATATCCAAACCGATAGCAATGCGATTGCTGCTCTCCCCCACACCGATGGCTTCGTCGCTCTCCTCATGCAATGGCTTGGACTTAAAGCCCTTACGGCTCGCTTCAGATCAGAATAGAAGCGCCATGGCTACACAATATGAAACACATGGCATGAGCTCTATACAATTGCCCAAGGCAGCGTCTTCATGTGAAACCCCTGCCAAAGAACGAGAGCAGCTTGTCCCCAGAAATTCGGGTATGCTCAGCGGCGTGGGAATTCACCGATGTACCACATACACCTCACCAAATGCAGCCTTCATCTTCTCCAACACTCTCTTCTCACTCATGCCGAGCTCCGTGCATACCTCGTCCAAACAGTGCAGACCGTCCAGATATCTGGCTAAAGGTAGTCTGTCTTCCTTCTGCTGTGAGACATCACCCATCTCACCATCGATGCTTGGTCTTCTGCTGTAGAAGCCACCCACGGAGTGTCGTACGTCTGGTTCTCTGTGCATGCCCACGCTGTAGCGACGATCCACAACTTCGTTTTCGACGTCGTGGAGATGGCCGTTATGGTTGGCGAAGTCAACACGCTTGTTTGTGTGCTGGGACAGAGACGTAAGACTGCCTCCGACGACACTTGGTGCAATCACGTATTTGTGAACGCGGTAGAGAAAGCCCTTGATGATGCCGAAGGTGATGAACCGTCTCACATCGATGCCTGAGATCAAAACTGCGTTTTCCAGACACCAATGCTTGAGCGTCTGACCCTGCTTGAGTGTCGTGTACAGATGCACTAGTTTCGCCTTGTCGACGCCGATTTCCTGGCTCCGCCACCCCCATTCTTCCTTCCCTCCAGAACCGGTCATCTCATTCTCTTTCAGTTTCCGATAGGTTCCCATGCAAACGTATCGAACAGCCTCCTCTTGAGCCTCGTCGTCTTCGATGAAGGCACTCATCTCCGGCGTTGGTGCGTATACCGCGCCGAACTGGAAAATGTCGAGAAGCAGGACGCAGCCGTAGTAGAGAAGATGCTGGATAGCTTTCCTTGTAAGACCGAGGTCTGTGTCTGCTAATTGCGAGATTTGCGACACGCTCGCTACGCCGTCTATGTATGGTATGATGCGTGTGAGGGTCAGATCCGATGACTGAGCTATAGTACTGAGCTCAACCGTCGATAGAGGGACATGCCATGCGTAGACAGGTGCTGGTGTAGGGCGAGTGGGAAAGAGCTTGAGGTTGATTGTATTAGAAGAATCTACGTGCAAACTTGTCAGTGCTGTCATACGTGTCTTCGTTAGACTTTGGGAAATACCTATTGGTATCATGCACTCGCAATAATTGTTTAAGTCTTCCATTATCATTTCGCAGAGTGCGTAAACTTTTTTCTCTTGCTCCTTCTCATACGCTTCTGAAAGCCCACTCCCCGTCATCTCTTGCTCCCCTGCACTCAGCTCGTCTAGAAGTGGAAGTTTTTCCAGCTCACCACTCTCTTCCATAGTCCCGATCGCAGAGGCCTTTCCAAGACTGCCTATACTCCCACCCATATCCACAATTGCATCCTCCTCCTCTTTGCTAAGAAACTGGCTTTGCTCCTCCAGCTGTCTCAAGATGCGCGCGAGCTTGCGCACGATGCTGGTGTATGCCGAGAATTCGGCATCCTCATCGAGCACAATCGCTAGGTTGAAGATAAACTCATTGCGGTAATACTTCGGGCTCTGTATGCACACAGGATGTCCTATGATCCTGTAGTGATTCGTACATATGGTGACTAAGCGGTCGCAGAACTCCTGTCGCGGAATCAGGAACTTGTCGACGGCTGAGAAGTCGAAGAGTGGGTATTCGTCACTAGAGGCATGCGCAGGTAATTTTTCGCTCCATGATGCTGCCGCCGGTGCCGCGATGGAACCAGGTGGGACTTGGTGAGCAATTATGTTGCCTCTCTCATGATGGAAGCGCGCATAAAATATAGCCTTGATCATCGTTGCTCAGCTACAAGAATGCGATCCGTGACACACTGGAGGACATGGCTCTTATGATCGAGCGTGAGCCATAACATGGCATGGTATTTTCAGTTCGAATTATCACGCATAGATGACTGTGATTGGGAGATATAAGAAATCGCGGGGACAGTCACCCGAGCACTGAAGCAGCGTTGGTGGAGAAACGAGGAGAGCTCTGGATAAGTCGTTAGCTACATACACGAAACGGGCCCAACGCGCAATCTCCCAACCAATCGTACATTTATAGTCACCTGACAAAATCTTGTCCTTCATGACGTACTACAGTCTACACACGTAGAGTGAGCAATATAATTTTAGTAATCATTGTTTTCCTACAAATTATGAAATGAATATGCTAAACATCGACCTCGTACGCCATCCCATGCATGTGCCTTTTTCCAATCAGCCTGAAATCGCATTGCGTATGAGCGTTATAAATCAGCGTTTTGGTTATAGGCCGTTTGGAAATTATAGGACTATTCAATTGCAATCATTACCCAAAGACATTGGAAGAATACAGACATCAGAAAGCCAATTCTAACGAGTAGTTTGAGCTGTATCAGCAACCGCATTGTTATTGGAAGATGCTACAAGAAGCCCAAAAGGTCATCAAATGTGTTGGCCGTTTCACGCAACCCTTGCTCGTCTTTTCTGTGTGCATAAGTTTTCAAACTTGCGCCATGCTATAAAGACGACGAGAAATACGTGGAAGATACAAGTCTCGTCTATTATGCAGGACCATAAGCTGGCTGATTAAGCCGAGCATATCCACCTCCTTGTGCACTAGGCACACTGTTCTGCCCATACATTGGCTGCTGATTCGAGGTTACTTGAGCCGGTATTTGAGGCCTATTCAGACCATTATAGTCCGCGAACCATGGATGTTTGAGAGCATCTGCGGCACTGATCCTGAGCTCTGGCCGGAGCTGAAGCATGCTTCCTAAAAGCTGCAGACCTGTTTGGTCAATCTGAGGTAGAATGACGCGGAGATCTTGTGTAGCATAGTTTGGCCAGTTGGTCTTGTATTCTGGGAATTGTGTGATGCCCGGCCAAGTGCGCTCCGAAGGAGTGCCCATCAGTCGAAATATCTTCTGTAGCTGGTCTTCATTGGTCGTACCCGGAAAGAGCGGGCGACCCGTATACATCTCTGCCATTATACAACCGGCCGACCAAATGTCGATGCTTGTATTGTATGTTCGAGAACCAAGGAGGACGTCTGGAGCGCGATACCACAACGTGACGACCTCATTTGAAAAGGTGTTCACCGGAATGCCGAAGGCCCTTGCTAGACCAAAATCCGCCAGCTTCAACTGTCCCTTCGCATTGATCAACAAGTTCTGTGGCTTCAAGTCTCTGTGAAGGACTCTATTTTCATGACAGAATGCAATCCCTTTTAGCAGCTGCCACATGAAGCTTTTGATAGTAGCACTGTCCAACGCGCCTCGCTCACCTCGCGCATCCATGAACTTCTTCAGATCCTTGTCCATGTACTCAAACACGAGCATAAGCTTGTTCTCAGTGTGTATTACATCGTGGAGTGAAACTATGTTTTCATGTTTGAGCTCTTTCATCAACGAGATCTCTCGAATCGCGGTTGAGGGCGTCCCTTCTTCGCTGTCAAGGTGAATTTCCTTCAAGGCAACAAACTCTCCCGTCTGGCGATTGCGCCCTTTGAAGACCTATGCACACGCGTCTGTCAGAAGTCTGATCGTATCGGTTCGGAAATGGGAGTGCTCATACAGTGGCATAAGTACCTTCACCAAGCTTCTCCAACTGCTGAAAAGAGCTGGGATTCCTGTTGCTTGACATGGCGCCTGTTTGTATCGCCTGGCCACCGCCAAGGTCACGAACACTGATTGTCGAGTCTGTCCGATTTCCCAAGGCTAGAGTACCGACGTGGGTTGGCCTAAGACTGCCTGGTGGTGGCCTTGGTTGACGGTTAGCGGGCTCGCTTTTCCCCCAGTTGCCGATTTGAGAGACACGCGAAGAGACGCACCTGGAGGTATACTTTGGATCCCAGAGTATAGCACTGGCAGTCGTGAGTCTACTCGCAATACTGAGTGGTGAGGGTGGATTTGTGCTTGCGCGCGAGGGGGAGACAGGCGCCTGAGGTGGGGTGTGAGGAGCCGTTGTTGATTGGTGGAGGGGTTCTCGGATTATGAGTGTCCTTGTCAGGGACGAAGATATGCAAGCGCGCGTGTTATGGGAGCGGATCCAGTAGGTACTGTATGGTTATCTTTTGAGTCCAACAAGGTGATCTTGCAGCAGAGTCATACACAGTAGTTCAGTATGCAGCAAGTGAAAGGGCTTGTTGTGCCCTTGTGACCCTTTTCATTGGCTCAGCGCCGGCAAGATCCCTGGTCCACTCCACTCATGGAGCCGCCCGCCCCAAGATCACGCTTGGGAGAGGGAGCACATGGCGAGCAGAACTCTTGTCGTGCTCGAGTGATGGGCTCGTCTACGTTCTTATGAAACGTCTTGCGCTGCATCCATTTGGTCTGCACGGATGTATGGGCCTTAAGCCTAGCCTGGGAGCAACGTTAGAATAATTGCCTGGCTCCCAGTCGACTTCTGGAGATGGGCGTCGAAATATTGGCTCCGTTACCTTCTTTGGTTGTATGTATGCTTATGAAACAGAGCGAAAACTGTTGTAAAAACACTTTGATTGGTATGATGAGTGCTAATCGTAACAACTTGAAAGTCATATGTTGCCGTTATTATCCAACTTTGCCGTACGCCATAACACAAAAGGCTACCTCGGGTGAAATTACTTCACGTTTTGGTCATGTATGGCAGCTTGAAACCAGATAATCCTGAGCTGTAGTGACCCACGCTTAATCTCCTTCCGTATTCACCACTCGACTGGCGCCTGGGTGAAGTGCTAGCTGGCGGTATAGCGACTGAGCACCTCCTGAAGCTCTCCTTTACAGCATCTTTATCACCATCCATGCGCTCAAATGTGAATCTTGGAGTCTCGGAGTCCGGTGATGAGGGCACGGCACTGATGCGCCACGTCTCACCGTTCTCGCATTTTGCAATGCAGTTGCTCTCGTCGATTTCGGACGAGTACGTGAAGGTTTTCGTGCGAGGGTACAACGAAACACACGTACTGCCAACTGATGGTGTGAATGTCAAGGTTACAGGCTGGAGCGGCGGTCTATCTCAATACACATGAGCTACACGAAGGCAGAGCTAGGCCGTGATGTGTTGGCGTACGTTGAGTTGGAACTCTTTGTACCAAACCCTTTGAAATCGTTCAACTGCGCAATCGCATCTGATGCTCCGGAATCCTTTCTCTTTACTGTACCCGCAGCTCCGCTGGTCTGAAATAAGGAGATGATTTTGTATTGTTCCGAAGCCATGATGGCAAAACAGGACGAATAGGCGAGAATGCAAATAGATCTGAGCAGAAGGGAAGAAACCAGATTTTGGGTAAGGAAGATGTTTACTGAAATCAAGCCACTGTGATGCGAAACGGCCACCAAAGGATGTTGATATCCAAGTCGGCTATCCTCGCCTCATGTGCTGCGACCCCGGCCGAGAGGCGGTTCTGCCCGATGCAGACCTCAATTCCGGAAAATGGTCGCGTGTGGGCGGACAGGTCCACGCCTCACTTGTATGTAGGTCAATTACACACAGTTGAACATGCCATGATGGCATGTCGCAGAGCTCACCGCCGCTAAATGCGTCGACGAGAAGTCTGAGCGTGAGCCTGGCGGTGAAGATGTGGCACTGCTCGGAGCTTTGTGGAAAATGACGCATCGAATTGAGCGAACATTGCTGAGGAGATACTCAGTCACGATTGGATTCTTGGGCTTCGTGCATATTCTTGTTGAGATGGTCGTGCGACTACCATCCAAACGGCACACATCGATGGTGTAACAGCGAAAATAACGCCGGAAGGAGTGCCATCTGGAAGCGGGGGGCCGGGGCAATGATTGGAGAACAACCGCCAACCACGTGATGTGTGCACTGCTTGAACGGTGGAACACGTGAGCACCGTTAACACCTGAAGTTGAGACAAGGCCGCAAGGCAAGCAATCACATCGTCTTACATAATCCCGCGTTCGGTGGGGCCGATAGCCAACTACCTTAGCTAGACAGCTAACCTACCTTGTGAAAAAACGTGGATAAAACGCGTATAGTCGTCGCCTTAAATTGTCCAAGTCGTCACGTATCTTCATCAGCTTTTTGAATCTTTCGCTTCTTCTACAGACCATTGCTACCCCCTCAGTGCTAGAATTCTCTTTACGCTTCCCATGTCTTGATCCTGGGTCGACTGGCTAGTTCGTGACGCCAAGATACTGATCGTTGTTCCAGTTATCATTGATTTTCTCCTCATGGCTCACGTTGGCAGACTTCGTGCCTTTACAATTGATGGCCGAGCAATCTAGTATGTCGTCACTCATATGCTCAGAGCCTCCCCGCATGTTTTCCGTTCACCACAGACCAACAGAATGCCGCATACGTGGTGGACGTGGTTTTGTACAGCCACCAACATACTTGCCCTCGAAGCTCTCATTGAACGCTGCCATTAGGCTCGTATGTGTTAGCAAGCTGCCGGCAGGCTCATAAGTTCCCTTCTTATCTTTGGCTTTCTTTTGCAAAACCTGCTGGCCTCGATATACGCGATACACTCAATTGAGCCAAAACGTCTCCGTGCGTGTATATTTCACACATATGCTCCTATCGATCGCTTTCTTTCGTTAAAGAGACTCCTACACCTATTTTATTTCCATTTCCATTGGCCACATTGCGAGACTGCAGTGTTCTAAAAGCTATCGATCCTGCTTCCGATTTTGTCGTCATTGTTATTCTCCCCGCGAAGTACGCCTCGTCCTTCGGCTGCTGATATCATGGTATCTTCTCAAACCTGCTCCTCTGTTTCCACACGTGAAGGTTTTGACCAAAGGCGTACCGAGGCTCAAGACTTGCTGTGTCTAACAAAATTAGCAGCAATTGACATGAAGTCTTACAAGGCTCTAATCTATGTTATTTTCGAATTGATTCGGCTCTCAAGTTTTATTTGTAGAAAGTTTCGGTCCTCGCCTCTGTTCGACTTCACCTAACTGAGAAGATGATTAGCATGGAGTTCGATCACACATGGAAAGGAGTGAGCATTGTTCACATTTGAGATATGGCTGTCACTGAGCTTGCATGTTTTCAGGTCAATGCGTCTGAATCCCGTGAATTACGAGGACGAATATGGTGAATAGCATTTACCAGACCGAGCATAGTTTGGCTCTTTAAATAAAAAGCTTCAGAACTATATGTGGCGAGGTCTTTCACATAGCTGAACAGGGCACGACACTCACCAAGTCCGACAATTACGGACTGCCATAGAATCAGTTACAAAATTCGTAACATAAATATGCTTATGGTTTCCAACAGGCTTAAAAGTACATCGATAGAGATTATTTTGATATCAAGGAGCTTCTCGAGACGCAATGAAGATCTAGAGTCAAGAGCACGGTGACTATCGAGATGTTTTGGCAGTATTTTGGCTTGTTGCACTGAGCAATATCATTCAGGGCCCACAACAACTTCGTCAATATTCTAGCACTCCTCGTCCACCTCTAGGGTCCGCCTCCAGTCCAGCCGCGACAAATTTCATCCTAGAAATTCGTTAAGTGCGCGTTACGATACTTTATCCGCTTAATGGGTGCAAAATATCCACGCTTTGTCCACCAAGTCGCCCCTTACAATAAAGTACACACAGGTACAAAGATAAAGACTGAACTGTTTTCTCACGTGTCCAAAGACGCCATTTATGTCTATTTTGCTGGATCTCCTTATCTGCTGGAGTTGTCAATCCGATAACTAGAGCTTGCAATAGTCTCGAAGCCAGTCCAACCCATCGCCACGAATCTCAGTGACATTAACTGGGGTCATCTCAATCTTTGTAAGTTGACTTATTATTCCGAAGGCCTCCTCATTTGACCATTTGAATCTCTAGATGTCTGTTACCATCAATTTTTCCATGCCCCGCGATGGCCTCTTTTGCGTCAACTAATCTCAGATTGAAGTCAAACCAGGTACAGCCTCGTGACGAAACCATATTTGTCTCCGAGCTTTCGTTTCTCGAGTTGGATGGCTACAAGTTCGCAATCGACCAGATGCATCTAATCATGTCAAGATATCCAAGCAAGAGTGAGCTGTACCTTCACAATGTTCAGGCCCCAGATCTGCATGACTATCTTGCGTGGAAGGCTGTGAGCCACATGGCGGTTTTAAATAGATTCAACGTGCAAAATGCGGTCGATGCTCACACTCAACTGCTTGGCGAGATAAAATTAGGAGGACATAGCCGTGATACGACAGGAATGCTTCCAAGGCATTCGTACACGGCTCAGGAACAAGCCGATCCACTTGCGGTTGAGGCGGCACTTATTTTGATGACTATGAGCTTCGAGGCATCTTGCTCGTCTGGATTCATTCACCCTTATAACTTCTCGATGCCTACAAATGCAAAAAGCGCAGAAAGACCCCCAAGTCCTGTGTTCCCTGTCCCCGAAGACTTACCGTTACCAAAAGGGTCAGACGCATTCCTGCTTAATCCTGTTCTTGAAGATATTCAAAAGCGTTGGGTCAGGGGCATATGCAAAGAAGATCAAATTAGAGAAGTCGTTAAAAAGGACAAATATGGCGGCCGCTATGTTACACGAAAGACAATCTATGTTGTCGATGGAGAAGAGTTTATCGATGTGTTGCCTCATCGTCAAGCGGGAACAGTAAGTGCCAGTATTCGACACTCACCAACGCCATCAAGGTCATCTTTGAGGTTTGCAGATCACTCAGTGGTCCCTATTCCGAGCAAGGAGCTTCGCTCTCGAAAGCGTCCTCTTGATAGTGGCATTTCACTTGACGACAAGTTCGAAGGATCTCCCCACAAGCACATGCGCTCAAATTTCAACCATGACGTGCCTTCGTCTTCCATTTTCAGACCGAGTGTAAACTACCACAAGGCCGCGAATGTTTCTACGAACACCAGCAACGCATCATCAAGGAGTACTTCAAGCGGATCCCACGTTAGCATCAAGGATGTCGACAATCTGAGGGCAGTTTTAGATCCAGTCGCCATGGATTCAGTCATGGGAGCTTTCGGTAGTACTGGTCAAGTACTAGAACCAGTACCTCAAACGGATGGTGAGAAGTTAGTTTCGTCTAGTGGGATGGGACGGAGTAAACGTCGTCGTGCTCCCCCTCCTCCACTCAACCTTGTTCGGCCAACAACAAGCAGAGACTCTCGGAGGACACCGCCCTCCATGTCAAGAACTCCAGTTGGTACAACGCAAAATCCATCAGCTTCACGCACGACACACAAGAAGAGCAAATATGTACCAACAACACCAAACCCGCAGCGTTGGACCGCTCAAGAACTATATCATCTGAATGGCCTGGCTAGGTTGGGCCTGCACCCCAGAGAGCTGCATCCCAAGATGCTCGAGCAATTTCCAGATAAGCAGCGCAGTTTACATGCTATCAAGGACCGGCGTGACAAGATGGCGCGTAATAAGGAGCTCCAAGGCAAGATGCCAGACTATCAAGCGAGGTACGGTCACATTTAGGCTTTGTAAGGGTCGGGAGCAAGTTCGGTCACACAGCATTCGTTGCGCAATTCAAAGACAGCGAGGACATTGATCGCGTTCTTTGGAACATGACGCGAGTTCTTTCAGATACGATCTTAGGGCTCAATTTGACTGCCATGGGAAAGGTTCTTAGGTGTCTCTCATCTATTCTTGCATCACTGTAGTAATTTTTAAGGCGTGAACATACATTATGTAAGCTTTTTGAGCCATTCTATTCTGGCCTTTGCAAAGCCTCTTAATGATTTTCTATAGGCTGTGTAAAAACTATTCCCATAAACCATACATGCTCTTCTGATAATGCCTATTACGGACTTAATCATAATTTCATTGTTCGCTGAAATTCTCGTACGTCGAACATGTTGGGATATCACGGTGAAACCCATCGGGGATTGGTGAGGTACAGCTCTCTCGACCGGAATCACTCATTCGCATCGTTTTTGGGTTGAAAAAGGACTTTCAACATAACCACGTGGCAGAACATGGGAGCTTTGAATTCAATATAATTCCGTTGTAGTCCAGGGGAGGTCATTTGTGGCTGCAAGTCGTATCGGATACGAAGCTCTTTTCCGCCCCCACACTTGTCTTCCTGATGGAACAGCAAATGCGTAAGCTTGCCGTTCAGAAAACGAAGGACACGTTCGTGTGCTCTTCAGCTACTACACCGCATGTTGATAGGTATCCGTGAGATTATTTTCGAAGAATACAGCAAGATATTGTAGATGAGTTGCGTTGTAATCGAGCTTTTTGGGCCTTGATGCAAAAGCACGGCTTCGTCCCGAAACAGGTCGTGCAGTTCTCTGCATCTGAGTGTACGAGCGCCATCGTTAACCGAAGTGAGCATCTTGTTGCCGCAGCTCTGGCGGCCCGCACCACATGGACTTGCACCGACGACCCAGCCGTCTCATACTTGAGTCGCGTACACGATCGCGATTGTCGTCCCGATAAGTATGGCTGGAATGGCGAGAATGAGTAGAAGGCAAAGGAAAGCACAGAAACATCCGCCCCGAGTGTCCGGAAGGGTCTTTATTGCATTTGTTCGACTCGGATGGTCTTTGGCTCGAACTGCGGCCGCTTCGATGTCGATAACTCGTGTGTGGCCAACTCTGCCTTGATTCGAGGTGTTTGCAGTGTTCAGCGCCGGATGAGAAGCTGGAGGTCTAATTTCTTCGTTGTTATTCGAAGTGCTCTCAAACTGATCCAAATCTTCAATATAGCTTACGGTACTCGTCCCAACGAGATACGGTGGAGGCGCTATGTCGTAGGTAGGCCATCCGTCACCGCTGGTATTGGAGTACGTCGCCATGAGTAGCGATATAGTCCAATTCCAATCTCGGTTCCAATCAATATACTTTTATCAACACCTCTGAAGACAGGAAAAAGGCGGCTTCAGCCGAGGGAAAATGGGCAAGTATTGCAGGCATGATGTATCGGAGTTCAGAGGCGAGTAGGGCAACTTTTGTACCTCTCTCACAAAGTCCGGCCAACACGATCGCGTGCGCGCCATTGAGCTAGACAAGCTACTCATCCCGCTCGAAGACTGGTCCAGCCGAACGCCGTCCTATCTACACCATTTGGCTTTGTCTTTCCGGAAACTGCTAAGCGCAACCAAAGGCAGTAATCATCTCACCTAAGGAGGGCGCGAGAGTAGCAAATAGGCGAGCGCCACCCCACGAAAAGCTGAGGTCTGGAAGCGAATTAGATTATTCGAAAACAAGACGTGCTTCATACCCGCATGTTCTAGGCTGTCAAACGCCTCTTCAAAGCGTCACCTCCAAATGCCTCGCACATGAATGTAGAGACGAGAAACACATATGCTCCGAAATGAATGCAGAACGCGACAAAGCTGATCTAGATAATGCACGTGGTCGTTTAAGGAATTTTCCCACTGTCTGATTTCTGAGCACTCCCGATTTCGGATGTTGCTCGTCGAAGGGCGTCTGATTCAGACAAGATAGTAAAGACGGAGATGAGATTCGTGGCACTGTGTGATGCAACCAGATAAATGCTTAGGCAGACCTTGACGGGGCGTTAATAGGCTAAGGTTTGGCCTCTAGGGATTGATCATTGCGGCGAAGAGATTTTATTTGTTCTTCTTGACGTTCACGCAGAATCTTTCACAGTCCTAGACGGATAAGCACAGGCCCAAATGATCAAGATCTTAGTCTTTGGTACAGGAGGTGTGGGATGCGCCTATGCATATATATGCAGCAAAGCAGGGACGGATGTTACCGTCGTTTGTCGAAGCAATTATGACGCAGTCAAGGAGAATGGCATCACTGTCGAGTCACAGATCTATGGAACGGTATCATGTCGGCCTCGCACAGTGCGGACGGTTGCTGAAGCCGCCTGTCATGGTGTGTTCGACTTCATATTGGTATGCAGCAAAGCCTTCCCTGGCGCAGCACATCTCATTCAAGATGCCGTCAGCCCACAGACGGCCATTGTGCTTGCACAAAACGGTATTTCAATCGAAGACGAGTACGCGGCAATCTACCCAAAGAACACGATCATCTCAGGCGCCGTCTATTTTCCTGTCACCCAGATCAAGCCCGGGTATTGCGTGCATGGACCTCTCGACATGTTCGAAATAGGCACCTTTCCGGCAAATGCGGGAGCCGAAGCGAAAGCGAAGGCGCAGCAGCTATCTGACATTTTCAAAGCTGGAGGCTCATCTGCGCCGTTGTACGACGACGTCCAGAAGAGGAGGTGGGTAAAACTCGCCGTCAACGTTGCTTGGAACCCAACAACCGCATTAAGTCTTTGCGATGATGCCAATTTCCTGCGCTCGTCGCCCGAAGCGGATAGCATGATTGTGAAGATCTTCAAAGAAGTTGGTGCCGTAGCAAAAGCAGCTGGCCATGGTGATCTTTTAACGGACGAAGAAATTGAATGGCAGATGAAGCGCTCGCGACATAGAGAGACTTCGGGCGGAAAGGAACCCTCGATGCTGGTCGACGTTAAGAACAACAGGCCAATCGAAGTGGAGGCTATTTTAGGAAACACTGTCAGAATCGCGAGAAAACATGGCGTTGATGCAAGATATCTAGAGTTGCTGTATGTGCTGGCAAAGGCAAGAAATTTCCAAATTGATCCAAAAGGCCAATGGATACCGCTTGCAATGTAGTACATACTTGTGGTTGAGTCGTCCTGAGTCTGCCAGATCCGCAGAATATAAGTTCACAAAGTGTGCTCTGTCTCTGCTACATAGATGTATGGAATGAGGTGGCTTCTACCCCAAAAAAAAAAAAAAAAAAAAGCTGGCAGTCTTCACCAGACGTTTACTTGTCCCTCTAAAGATACCGGGCTTCTTTGCCCTGCTCACGCGGGGTATAAACGCAGATAACACAGTGCGCGCGATATTGTCATCGATCCATTTCAGCCTTCCCAGACAGCCTCCATGATGGACATGCGGCTGCCTTCCGGTGTTTTCGCCCCAAGGAACTTGAATCGAGGATCAGCTTGCGCGAAAAGATGAATCCAGTCAGGGACATCACGTTCTTTTGCATTGAGTAGTGAAAGCATCGTTAAATCCATAGACCTTTTGAGAAGTCAACCATTGCATCTTGTCAATTTTCAAATGCAACGTGCAGAGCAAAATTCAGAGACTGACCTTGTAATCTTCTCATCCCACATATCGAGCTCACCGACGGGCTTGAGGCAATTGTCGCTGATGACAATGCGAGCACCAGGTTTGAGCGCTGGAATCAATGCCTTCAGCATCTTGACGCCATACTTGTCACTCTGGTTGTGACAGATCCAGCGGAAGAAGAAGACGTCCGCACCCTTTTGAGTTTGCTCGGTGTAAAAATCATGTGCTTCGAACTTGATGCGGTCTGCGAACTCAGGCGGTATCTTCTCAGGCCCATTGGCGACCACTTTTGGAAGATCTTGCACCACAAATTTCAGCTTGGGATATTTCTTGGCTAGGGCAACGCAAATGAATCCAAAGGAGCCACCAACCTAGGTGACGTAGTTAGCAACCAGATACCTGCAAATTGACGCGTGGGGCACACAACGTACGTCCACAACAGTTGCTTCTCCCAATCCCTCCCAATCGTAATTATCAACAAGGTATTGTGGCTCGTACCCTTCCCCGCCAGTAAGTGATACCATGGCACCTCCGAAACGCTTCGCTCGCACAGGATCAGCACCCATCACGGCAAACATTGGCTTGCCTGGGCACCAGTACTCGGCGTAGCCAGCTTCATTGGCTTCTTGCGAATTCGGGAACTTGCGCAGGGCCTCCACAGTCTTTGCAGAAGCCTGGTAGAACTCAGACGAGCAGACCCCTACCCAATCCACCATGGAGGGATCATCGCGTAACACACGTGACGCAGCTGTGTGGGCCACATAACCAGGACGGGGCTCGGTGAAGATGCGGTTCGTCATCGCATGGCGAATGAGTCGCTTTGCGTTGGTTTCATCGAGGCCAGTAGCCACGGCAATGTCAGCGTACGACACATCGCCATCGGTCGGCACGGCCTGGGCAATTTTAAACTCGTAAAGCGCCTGGAGACTGAGATTGTCGTTGTACTAGATCGAGCGCGGGCGTTGTCAGTCGCTAGGGAAACGTGGTGGGTGGAAGAAGAAAACAAGTTTGCTGGGGTGGCTTCGCATGAGACAAAAGCTGGCGAGTGGGTCGAACAATGTGTACATTCAATTCATTCATTCAATCCGAGTATACGACGGTGAGATGCACTTACGCTCCAGGCAAGCCATCGTACCGTTTCCCGGGGCCCGACCATGAGGTCACGAAGCTCCTGAGTGGCATTGACAACGGCACGTCTTGCGGCCTGAATTTCGACGTTGGAGCTAGGGACAGGGAAGTCTGTGGGAGCATTGACGTCAAAGGACAGACCTTGGATGCCCTCGGCGTGGAAGAAGTCATTGATCTTTTTTGTGTTGGCGGATATGATCTCCGTTAGTTCCATGAGCCGTGAAGACGCCATCTTGGTCGCCGCCCTCGCTTCCGCCGCTCTGGATCTGCAGGTTGCGTGTCACTTGCGTCTTGTTCCCCGGTGCACAGTGAACTCGATGGTCAGATGAGGGTGAAAACACGGTGGGAAAGACAAGGAAGAAATTGGCTAGTGGGGTCCCGAGTACTTGGGAATGATAAAAACGCGGCGCTTTATATGCGTGTTCCTGATGTCGAGCCAGTGAAGGCACGCGTGTAGAGGGGACGGTGATCTACTATCTTCCGGCCATGCACTTGGCTGCGCACGAAAGCAAATCTGGCTAGCATCGTTTTGCGTGTGAGCAGCTTTCTCCAAGCGAGCTCTTGGAACTCCGATCGACAGACTTATTCCGGAGCGTGGATGTACGCGCTCGTGGAGAAGGCGGGCGGCCGCAACAGAGACAGAGTTCTGTCCTGTCCTTGCTTCGTGTGCCGAAGAGCGCTGGAAGGCTCAGGCTCAGGCACAGGCACGGGAGCTGACGCGCAGAGGCTCACGCTGGCGCAGCCGTGGATCTTCAGCGCTGTCGCTCTTCGCACAAAAGGGGCCTAATGAGCTTATCGATTCTTAGTGAATTTTTTTTTCCTGCAGACGAGCCAAGCGCGGGCGAATTTCCCTGCGAAGCTTCCCCACGCATCTGCAAAGACTAAAATGCGTCGAGCCACCGCGAAAACGGTGGGTCATGCCACAGCACCGAGACCTACTTGTAGCTCACCACTCGTCTTCACGAGCTGTGGGCAGAGATCATCTGGCTTGCGTTCCAAGGCTTGCTGAGAAAGCTGGTCCTCTTTCTGAGTGCATACAGCGTGCGCTGCGCTTTTGATGTACGCTGAGGCTTTAGACACCAACGCCACCAGATAGAGAGCTTTCCAGAGCTCCCGTGGCAGCTCCTCATCCGTACCGGGGCCTTGCTGACACGGGACGGTCCGACATTGCAACGATCGCGGCGCGCATCAGCCTGCAGTGCGCCTGCATTGTGGTCTTGCACGCCTCGGCACCATGGAGAGGCACGATGCGTCGTCAGTTCACGACTCTCTGACGGATGCGCATCACTCGTCCAGTAAAGCGGAAGACTCTACTCTTCAGCCACCCAGCGCTGGACCTGCTGCTGCGACTGCGCAACCACCAATTACCGCCACTGAATCTGCAGACGCCCTCCAGCAGGCCGAACACGGCGTGGAGGTGTCGAGGGACGATGAAGACGACGGATACGAAACCACGTCGGAGAGCACGGCCTCGGCGTCTCTAGCCTCGAGCGCAAGAGAGTTCATATATGAACATGGAAGACGCTATCATAGCTTCCGGAAAGGCGCATATCTGTTCCCTAACGACGATCGAGAGCAGGACAGAGAAGATTTGAAGCATGCAATGTATCTGAAGCTGTTCAACAAGACGCTGCACTTTGCGCCTATCAACACGGAGGGCGCTAATGTGATCGACCTGGGCACGGGAACGGGCATCTGGGCTATTGACTGTAAGGAAAAAGGATACGACGACGTTGCACCGAGACAAAGCAACTGACGTTGAAGCGTAGTTGCCGACCAATACGAGAGTGCTTCCGTAATAGGAATCGACTTGAGCCCAATTCAAACGACCTGGGTGCCACCGAACCTGAAATTCATGGTCGACGACGCGGAAAGTGAGTGGCTGTATCCCAACGACTACTTCGACTACGTACACACAAGACACACGATTCAAGCATTCCATAATTGGCCGCTTCTGTTCCAGCGCGCCTACGCGTATGTAGTTTTGGCACCGTTTGTCTATCAAACATGCTAATGCAGCACAAAGACATATTAAGCCTGGAGGCTGGATGGAATGTCAAGAACTCGATCACTTCCCGCGTTGCGAAGACGGCACAATGGCCAATGACGACTGGATGGTGAAGTACTGGAACACTGTCGCCGACGGCCTGGTTCCCTTCGGCGTTTGTTTCCGCGATGCACCGAAGCTGAAAGGCATGATGGAAGCTGCGGGCTTTGTAAACGTCACGGAGCGCGTCTTCTTTACGCCCATCGGGCCTTGGCCAAAAAACAGAGCTCTTAAAGAAGTTGGCCTTTACTGGAGAGCCGTCCTGATGGAAGGCCTGGAGGCGATTGCGCTGGCACCTCTCGTCAAAGGTTTAGGCTGGGAGAAAGTCGAGGTTGATGTGCTCTGCGCAAAAACACGAACGGCTTATCTAGACAGAAGCACGCATGCCTACATGCCTTTCTACATCATCTATGGTCAGAAGCCTTATGGACCACCGTCGGCTGCTTCTTGAATCTGTCTTTCAACGTGCAGTTACAAAACACATAAAGGCGGCGCAAAATGTCCATTTCACCAAGTAAAAAAAATATATATATACCCTATGCTAGACGGCTGGGCACTTCGAGCAAGGAAGGAAAGTATCAAAAACGGGCGTTCTACGTCTTGAATAATACGGAAATGACATTACTTGAATGTTTCACGAAAGGAGATTTTGAAGTCGATATGTTTGAACTGGCAGCGGACTTGGCTAATTAAAAATGCCTCCTTTGTCCTCATTTCGAGAGATACTATCTCGGCGTAGATATATAATTCTGTAACATGTCTTTCTACGGTTTCACCATCGACCTTTGCATTATCTCTATCCTAACGGTTTGTATGTTGACGTGGTGCACATGAAACCCCAAAGCACTCGCGTCGGTGGATGAACAAGCAAAATTTGCGTAACATAACATCTCGTAGGCAGGTTGCACATAGTTTATGATTCTTAATCTACTTTGAACATGGCAGCACATATCGAATTGCATCTAAGGTAAAGCAAACGAGTCCTGTGATCATGTACGACGAGATCACGCCTTTTCAGAGACTGCATCGAGCGTAATCACAACTTTGCCGAAATGGCTACCGCTCTCAAGATACTGCAACGCCTCCTTGGACCGAGAAAACGGGTACACCGAATCCACAACCGGCACGATCTTCTTCTCCTCATACAGCTTCAGCATCTCCTCGAACCTGTCCTTGGGACCGTTTAAGATTCCCTTGATGGTAACGTTTCGCTTCAAGGCAAGCACGTTGACGTTCATGCGGCTGCCCTTTGGCTCCTCTTTGCCACCCAGATATCCTATGGCGGCAATCATGCCGCCAAACGCGACGCATTCAAAGGATTTGGGCAGCGTTAGCGCGCCGCCAGCTTCGAGGATGATGGACGCGCCCTTGCCATCGGTGATGCGGAGCACTTCTTTATCCCAATCCGGGGTCGTCTTGTAGTTGATCAAATGGTCAGCTCCCAGCTCTTTAGCTCTCTGAAGCTTGGCGTCTGAGCTAGAAGTCACGATTGCTGGCAATTTTCTTAAAGTCAACCACGCTCCTGATCAAGGGAAGTCGCAATGGCTTACCTGTCATCCCACAGGCTTTGGCGATCTGCAGCCCAGCTATTGAAACGCCTCCTGTTCCTTGGCATACTACGGTTATGTCCTTGCCAGAAAGATGCTGACCCATCGGCTGCATCCAGTTGATGCTCATCCACGCCGTCACAGCCGCAATGGGCAAGTTACAAGCTTGCTCGTCTGTCAGATACTCAGGGCATTTCACGAGGCCGTAGCTCGGAAAGACTTTGTACTGGGTGAGGACGCCAGGTGTGGGAAGGCCCAGTCCAGAAGCCATGTCCTTCTCCAGAACTTGGCCAGTTTGATGGGTTTGATTGAAGATCGAGAGCACACGGTCGCCTTCCTTGAAACCTGTCGAGTTGGGGCCGAGCTGTACTACGGTGCCACACATATCTGAGCATGGTACAAGCTTTTTGCCCTGCGACACGGACTTGTGGTGGCCGTAAAGGCCGTTGCAAACTGCTCGCCTCGGTTAGAAATTTGTCGTCTAATGCTGGACGAGGAAAACTGGAAAAATATATATATATTAAAAAAAAAGAATCACCTTCGGTATCTCGATAATTCAAGGAAACGGTGTGAACTTTGACCAAAACCTCGCCATCACCGGGCTTTGGCATTGGTGATGTTTCCTTTCTAAGGTTTTGGATGCCATCTTGCTCAGTCACCCACTGTTCTATTTCTTTCGGGACGTTCATTTTGATAGCCAGTCACGCACGTTCACGACCTTCCTGTGGTATTTGTGATGCGTAGTACATTTGAAAGTCGTCCCCGACCATTCGGATCGGTGCATGGACGTCATTTCATTATGACAAAGAGTAGTCTGTCGGCTGTATGTAACCGGTTTTATCGGATCCATATTAAATCATGTGACATTGTCGAATTCGGAATTTCTCCATAGAAAATTCGAGCCCACGCCGAGATCATGCCGGACTTTTATGACAAGCAGCACTTTCGAAGTCTGCCTCAAGTCTCCAGCCTTCCCGGAGCTCTCTGAGAGCTAAGTTGCGGCACGTCTTTGTTGCTTGTGTCTTAAGACTTTAGTTCTAAATCAGTCGTAGATTTCCATCCAGGGGCGCTTTGTTTGCCCACTACCATCTCCCAAATGTGATCCGCGTTTCGACATTGATGTGTCGTTCCAAAGCCATTCGCTACCTTTGTCCCGTCTTTATTGTCTTCGTTAGCGTACTCGAATGTGTCGTCCGCGGCGCAAAGAATGCTCTGCAACAAGTAATCGAAGCACTCTGCCCAGCGGTCTTGATATGTAGGCGACACACTTCTCTTTCGCACCCCGAATTCGTCCGAATGCAAGTGTTTGAGTGTTGACTTCCGACCTTCTCTGTTGAGTTCGCCACTACTTTGGCTCTCTTTCGAATCGGCGTTCATCAGATCTTGAATGGCTCCTCTGATCAGCTGCAGACACTGTAGCTGATGGAACATCGAAATGCCAACGATTTCATCTCCAAGCACATTATTAGATGGTGTAGCCAGAAGCCCACCATTGGGAGGTATGAGTGAAGCCCACATTGGATCGCCTTTCGTTGAGAAGTCGTGAAATTCTAGCTGCTTTTTGAAAGTTACAGAGTGCGTCTGTGTGCTTGAAAGAAGTTGTGACGAAGAGCTTGAGTCTCTGTAATGCTGATACCAAATCAACATGGATATTCCTATGATTGAAATGGTCGCTCCAATGACCAGGCAAACTTTCGGGGTTTTGCAATACATTATCTTTGAGATATGAAGGAATTCACAAAAGCAGCGCGAAATAAGGAAACAATTGTATTGAAGAGATTTGGGTATAATTTCTGTTCTTTCAAGCTTATATAATTGCTAAGGTAACGTTCAAATGAGGGTCTTGCGGTACATGTAGTGTTTCGAATGGGGAGGGCTAAACACTGATCTTCGCAAGACGAAACTTTGCGTGGATCAGACGTTAAGTCAATGCTTTACCAATATCATGTTGGCAGAAATGGATTCGTGTGGTCTCTGTTAAAAACTAGAAGACAATGCGGTCGAATAAAAACCCAGCCTGTAGAGGATCTTCCTGCTCAACGACGAATTCGTGGCGACCTGTATAGTAGGCAAAGCCAGCAATACAGACATTTAGCGCTTCGATGTGCTGCCCATCAGAGCCTCTCATTGCAGTGACGGATTCGATTGTTGAAGTAAACCCACCCTTCCCCATGAACTTGGAGACTATGGAATGATATGTCCACGACTGGCCAATTCTACGCTTGCCTTTTGCATATGCCACTGCAACTCGAGCTGCAACTCCACCTCCAGTTGGTGAACGATCGATCTGTTGGTCCCCAAAGAAGCAAAGACCAAGTTCTTCCTGATTAGCGTCGTCATCTTGATCGTTGCTATCGTCGACCACAATTACTGAGTACAGAAAACTTAAATCATCATGAATTGGATGTTTGATCAGTTCCCGCACCGCTGGGTCTGCTTGTATGGCCCTTTTCAATCTCTTTGTTGCAAAATCAAAAGCGGACAGTGAATCCGGACATTTCAGCCCAGCAGGAAAGCCAAGCTCAGAAGCTTTGATCAGCACGTAGAACGCTCCCCCGTACCCTATGTCAATTGTTACTTGACGGCTGTTGTTCAGCTCCGGCCATTCCAGACAGGGAGGAATTGAAACACGTTGGTCAAGTCCAGCAGCGAATGAAGGAACGCTGATGAAAGAAACGGGTCTGGTTACATCTGCTAGTCTACCACCTTGAATCGTAGGCACGGTGAGGATGACGAGACCGCAAGGAGCATGCAAACGAATCGTGACTGTGCGCGTTGACTCGTCATATGGCAATGTTTCCCTCATAGCGAAAACATCCAAATCATGACAATCGACTAAGAAACGGCCAAGCGCAATGCTCGCATGGCCACACATTGTACTATAACCTTCATTCGTCAAGAACAATACGCCGATATGAGCTTCGTTCGTAGCGGTTAGTTCTGTATGAGGGCGCAGCACCGCGCCATACATCTCCGGATGACCACGCGGTTCCAGAATGAGGGCTTGGCGTAAACGGTCATGTTTCTCTTTTGCTTCCGCTCTCTGCTCGAGCAGCGTACCTTGAAGGGCAGGATATCCTTTGAAGACGATCCTCGAGGCCTCTCCAGATGTATGCATGTCCACAGCTTGAATCGACCAAGCTTCGACTGGGAGATGAATCGGAAACGACATGTCTCCTAGTTTCGTCTGTTTAACATCGAATCAGTCCATGGCAAAGATGCAGAAAGCTGATTCTGCAAAAGCGACCGGATTTCGACCGTGGATATTAGTCTTCGCATATGCGACTAAATTTTGTTGACGTCGTTCGCTTTTCCAAGGCCCACAACCGACTTGCATACAGGAACGCAGAGGCAACTTCCCGGCTTCGCGCGTTCAGCTTGCCTTATGAGTTTATCTCCGACGGAAGCTTTGTTCCTGAAGAATGCATTTCACGTGCAAAATTGAGTTCGTAAGACGGATCTCGCTTAATTATGAGATGACATGCAGAGAGCCGACTGATCTGGTTGGTGTCGAATCGAACTCAAAGCTGACAGGGGACAATGCCCTAAAGCCGGTGCGTAGAATTGAGCACACCAAGCTGCTTGAGGACCGGCCGCCGTCTTGCTTACGCGCGCTACACCACATTGTGAACCCTTGTTGCCCCGCTAGTGGCGATCATCGCGCCGTCTAGGGTCACTTGCCGAGGCTGGCCGTGCCAGACTACTTCTGACGTCCATCTCCTGATTGAGATTTAGGTTCGTTATCGAGCTGTCCATCTTGAATGTGGCATCTCCAATACCGATACACCCAGCTGCAACTACGAAAACTGCGACCAACATGAGCATCCCTGAGTTCCAGCACACGATGGTGAGTAGGTAGTGCATGAAAAACACATTGTTGCTGACACTCGGCAAGATTGGGTCCATTCCGGACCGCTGCGCGGTCATTCGAAGGTCTTTCTTAGCTCACAAGACTCGTCCACTGGAGTTTCGCCTAAAGCAGCTGAGAAAGCTTTACTGGGGGTAGGTTCTTGCGGCGAAAATGATCAAGACGATCAAGTTCGTGCTAAATCGTCGCGCAGCCTGAAAGATAACGAGCCCGCTATCATGAAAGCATGCAAGAAAGACCTGGGAAAGTCGTCTTTTGAGACCTACATCTCCGAGAACGGCTGGGTCATGAATGACATTATCTTCGTTTGCGACAACCTTGCCAAGTGGATGGAAGACGAAAAGGCCCCTGACATCGACTTCGTAAATAGCTTCCTTAAGCCCAAAATTCGAAAAGACCCACTCGGAGCTGTCCTCGTCATTGGGTATGAGCTGTGCCAACGATTTACTTTCAAGAAAGCGACGACTAATAACAGCACAGAGCCTACAATTTTCCTTTCCAGCTCTCGCTTGGGCCGGTTATCGGCGCCATTGCGGCAGGATGTACAGTTGTCCTCAAGCCTAGCGAGAACGCACCAAACGCTGCGGCTGTGATGGAGATGATCTTCAAGAAGTATCTTGACCCTACTTGCTACACTGTTATTCAAGGAGGTGTTCCCGAGACCACCGAGCTGCTTAACCAAAAGTGGGACAAGATCTTCTATACTGGCAATGACGTCGTTGGGACTATCATTGCAAAGAAGGCTGCGGAAACCCTCACACCAGTCACCCTAGAGCTCGGAGGCAAGAATCCAGCTATAATTACCAAACATGCCAATCTCCGCATCGCGGCTCGACGGCTGGTCTGGGCGAAGTGCTTGAACGCTGGCCAAGTGTGCGTGTCACAAAATTGGATTTTGATTGAGAAGGACTGCTTGCCACAATTCGTTGTGGAACTGAAGAAGGTGTTTCAAGAGTACTTCCCTGCTGGAGTGAAGAACTCACCAGATTACGGCCGCATCATTAATAACAGGCAGTGGACACGTCTCAAGAAGATGTTGGATAACACCAAGGGAAAGATACTCATTGGTGGAACAATGGATGAAGCGGACCGCTTCCTTGAGCCGACAGTGGTTGAGGTTCATGATCCTCAAGATTCACTTCTAACCGACGAGTCGTTCGGTCCCCTCATTCCCATCTATCCAGTTAAGGACCTGGATGAAGCCATAAAACTTGCTAACGAGTGCCATGACACACCACTTGGTGTGTATCCCTTCGGAAACAAGGAGGAGGTCGAGAAAGTTTTGAAGAACATTCGATCCGGTGGTGCCTCCGTCAACGATGGCTTCTTTCACGCTTCAATTCCGACTTTGCCATTCGGTGGTGTAGGTACCTCTGGTCAGGGCGCGTACCACGGCCGTGCATCTTTTGATTGCTTTACACATCGTCGTTCTATTACCGTCACCCCTAATTGGATGGAGGCAATGCTCGCGGTTCGCTACCCACCATACGCTGGGAAACGCGAGCAATTCGAGCGTATGGCTGCTAAGAAGCCTAACTTCGACCGTGAAGGCAATGTCAAGGTTGGCCTTCTCTCGTGGATTCTGACACTCGGTGCCGGCTCAAAGGGTGGCGCGATCGTGAGATATCTGCTAGTTGCATTAAGTATGTGCTTTTGATTCATGTTGACAGAATGTGCACTAATGAATGTTTAGTTGCCTTTGCGTATAAGCAATATCAAGCTCGAAAATAGCGTCTTCACTTGATATTATAGCTAGGTGGCGTTGTTCGTGGGGAGTAAGATATGCTCTGTGCTTAAAATTAGTCTATTGGCGCTCCTCAACGTCTATTCTCTTATGTTTATTTAACCAGGTTCAAAATTTGCTATCCTGATCGCGATATAACCTCGATTTTGATTTGAACATTAGCTTGTGTACACAAATGCACGGTTTTAAACCCAAGAGAATGTTGTTCGACATAAAATATTCATTTCATCTCGGATTAGCCGCGCGTTCAATGGCTGCTGCCGCTTTTTATTCACCGTTTCGAGTCTAAATTCTGCAATAATGATAACGAAGAATAGTATCTGAATACACGCACATGACGGTACGCGTGTAATGTCCTTGTGCTTTGTTGAATAAAAAAAGCTTCCTTGCATCCGAAATGCACCCACGCAAAGTGCTTTAAGACGATGTTAAAAAAAGCAACCATAGAGTATGACAACATGAATCAAAGTCTCGCCCTCCTGTATACCTTCCCGTAGCTTACCTAACCGTAGAACCAATATTCTGCCGCATATGGTACCGTGAAGGCACCTGACTGATCTGTACACTTGGCCGGAGGCTTACCACCAGCAGTTTCGACTCGATACACATAAGTAATACCTCCGTAGCTAGCACCACCTCCTATGTCAGTGAGCTCCAGCCAATCTACGGCACCCGCGTTATTCGGACCAGGGCAAGAGTCAGCGGGGGCCGCAACACCGCTCAACTTCTTCGCCGTAAGGCGCGCGTTGATTTTCGACAAGTCAAAAGTTGGTTGACCAAGGCTGTTGAAGAAATGGTGGCCAAGGACACTGCCGCCAAGTATCCTCGTCATATCTGGCTGGCCTGTCATCGTGTATAGGCCGAGCGCCAGACCGGGCAGTGTCTGAACCATGCCAGGGAAGGTGTTGAAGAATTGTCCGGCATCAAACAGGGTGGCTTTCGCCCCGACTTGGATGGGCGCGGATGCTGAATTTGGAGATGAAGCGCAGGTATAGTTCTGAGTCCCCACGCCCAGAGCAATGTATTTCAGTGTCACTGCTGGGGAAATCGACGAAGGGTCTGGTAGGCCGCTGGGAGGCAAAGAGACGGTAAATGCTCGCTTTGATGACCCTGCACTTAAGCCAGGGATGGCGAGAGCCGATGCAAATGTCGATAGACAGGCAACAACGGCGAAGAGGTGTGATGAAATCATAGTGTAATAGACTGCAGGCGATCCTGGAGGTGTTGGATTACGAAGCAAGAAAATGTTCAGTCCGATTCTCTTTTGGAATAACGAATGTTGGGTATTTCGTATAGATGATTAACCTTCCTCAGTGAATGTATATAACAAATACTTTCAAGGTGACTTCGACGAGCAGCGCTAGGGGTTGCGCAAATACTGTAAGATCAGCAACGCAGTGAAAGGAATAATTAATAGGCATGAATATAGGAGGGTGAATGAAGCCTCCCTCTACTCTTATTATATGGATTTCAAATCAGCTGTCAAAAAGCAGTTCACGATTAGGATCCAGGGTCGCGGTTCACAGGCCAGAGCTAGTTTCCTCTAATGATCTGACATTGTTGTTCCCTCATTTAGCAACAGTCCTTGTGCCTCTAAGTACGCCACGCGGCATCCGCGTGGCGAAGGTGTCAACGATGGGCCCTGGTGAGCATCCTTTGACGTCGCATTAGGGAAAGTATAAGTGCGGGACGGCTTTCAAAAGACATAAAAAAGCCCAGTAAGGTTGAAACAGGGATCATAAGAACATGTACGACGGCGGCGTGGCGCGAGTGCAGGGTTCTCAATTGGCGGAAGTATGGTCAGCCTCATCAGGCGTCGGCAGAAACAACCTGAAGATCCGATATACAAAGGCAAGGGCGTACTTCTGGGCCGTTTAGGTTGGCCTGCACAGCGGCTACAGTGGCATGCGAGAGTATAGATGCTTGACGAGGACACCTAACATCCGATTGATGGAAATAGACTGTATGCTCAAAGAAACTTGACCTTCCCTTCGTGATGTGCGGCGCAAAACCTGCCCTGCCCAGAATCAACGCAAGGTGGTAAAAGTTAGTCTGATGCTGTGAAAACACTAGTTTATGCAGCTAAATAACCAAAGCAAGGGTCAATGCTTGCAAATGTCCCGCTTTGAGCACGTAAATTGCGGGCTAATTTTTCGTGTCGTTTCCTGCGGGTGAAATTAGCCGTCTTTTCGACCACCTCTTCCGCGTTTTGGCTTTGGGAAATTGCACAGGATTCGCGGATGTCGAACTTATCATTAAACCGTGAAAGCCGAAAGACTGCCTTGCAAGCCTCCCGACGCCTCTCAATCCTTCTTTCGCAGCTCTTTGTTTTTTGCCCTCATTTTTGGAACTTCTTGGTTGCTAAGAGCCGGGCGCTTAAAGCGCCACCTCTGCCCTTTCCACCAAAATGGTCGCCTAACTGCTTGTGATGCACACTGCATATTAGGAGTGTTTGAATGACAGAAGCAAAAAGAAATGCATGTGCATATTTCCGATCACGAGTCCGACCAGGCTCTTTTTCGGACACTGTCATGGGAATAACGGTCAACCTTATCCATGGCCAGCGGCGTCAACACTTTCAAGGTGCTCAATCCACCGTCTTTGCCGCCCGTCGGACCTAGTTAGAAACATGGCAATACTTTTTTCCTTGGAGGTTCATCGTAACGTTCTAGCTCCACATAAACCACTATGGTGCGATTGCGGCCAGTGAAAGGAATTAACTTCGAGAGGTCAAGGCATTCCGCTGGGCCCACTTGTGATCGATCGCTTGAAAATCAAAGAGAACGAGCGTTTCTCATATCGTTTGGTCTGGCTTTTACCTTGAAGAGGTTATCAAAAGCTGAGACGCGAATTACGCGTCACATGCAATTCAGCAACGTAATGTTCAATGGTTGAACACAGTTTCCTGGAAACGTTTAGGCCTAGGACTTTTTTCAACAGTAAATATTCCGACCACAGAGGTGAACAACGGTCCTGTATAAGAATCTGTGTGTCATATTGTCTCTACTATAGGGCACGCCTGGCAGGGAAGCAATACTGGAAGGACTACGGCCAGAATGCTTTTTGTCGCCTCGAGATTCAGGTCATCTCAGAGTACAAGTTTACACGGACACACAGAAGCTTTTCTCGTATGTGAAGGTGGGGCGTGCATGTTACATACTTGTAGTTCCTAACTTATAACGTGTTAACCGTCTCCGAGAATCGGAGACCTGAGCTACATACAACGAAGCTAATTGTAGTACTTTGTTCCCCATGCAATGACGAGCTCGATCATTTTATTTAGACGTCCATTGGGCTTGCAATAATCGTCTCATCTGCAGTGGTTGTAACACGCACCAAGACATGGCAACAAATTCTGCCGATTCTTCAAGGCAATCAAATCTTTCCGACATTATTATCAAGAAAGACAACCTGTCAAATCAACAGGTCATCAGTCTTTTGAATGACCACTTTGAGTCTTTGGAAATGGGCAATCGAGTTAGTGGTCAGAAGGGATATGTTCTTGGACTCTCTGCACTACAAAAACCCGATGTTACAGTGTACACGGCATGGAATCAGTCGGGACAACTCATGGGCTGTGGAGCACTGAAGGAGATATCGCATACGCATGGGGAGATTAAATCCGTTCGAACCATCCCCATGTACCTCAGGAAGGGGATAGCCACTGCTCTGGTCCAGCATATACTCGATGTCGCTCGTCACCGCGGTTATCACCGCGTAAGCCTTGAGACAGGCACACGCGAGGAATTCTCTGCAGCACGGGCTTTGTATGCAAGGAGCGGGTTTGTTCCTTGCGAGGCGTTTGAAGGGTACGAAGATGCGTCGTCAGAAACAAGCATGTTCATGACTTGTCTCTTGAAATAAACAGCGCGAGCAGTCTAGATAAAGTACACAATGTCGCAAACCGCCGAAAAGCTACGTGACTCGGAATCGATGCTCGTCAATGCATACACGCAAAAATGGATGAGATATCCCAATGGCGGTAAGCTTCATTCAGCTCAACATTGGCTCATGACTGTTCATCGTTCGTGAAGTAAGTTGTGTTTTGATTGTCGGGGGCTTCGGCATCCACGGGAGACGAGAAGCTTTGTGCTTTCGGCCAATCACAGCGCGCTCTTCTCCATCGCTACCACTCCTTCGCCCTCTCAACCCCTCCCCACAAATTCCCACAGCGGTGCGGATCTGCATGTTCTGTCGGGTGTACTTAACATTTAGGGCATGGCGTGTCCTAGATAAGTATACGCAATTGAATACGGCAGGTAGAGCGAGATACAACCTCTTCATATATAAAAGCAGTCTACCTGCTCCTGTAGGATCAATGTGACTAAGACAGAGCTCGAAGTCGAGTGAAACCCTCCCCCCACCATCATGGCCTCGATTCCTCACCCTTTGCAGCACCTCTCGAAAGAGGAGACGTGCCTAGCTCGTGATATTCTCAAGCAGTCTCATTCCGGTGAGATAATTGAGTTTCGAGAGATCAGCCTCCTTGAGCCTCCCAAAGCAGAATTAACCGTTTTTCTTGACCTTGAACACAAAGGACTGCTTTCGGCTAGCAGCCCTCGTCCACAACGCCTTGCCAAATGCCATTACGACACAATCGGATCAGACAAAATACCCCGTTACAATGAATCTATCGTTGATCTCGGCCAAAAAGCCAGAATAAAGCATGAAGTGATTCCTCAGGATATTTCTCCTGCTCTCACGATGTATGTTCTGATTAGCAATGTTGTAGTAAAAGAGCTTTGTGACTAATTTGCCAACTAGAGGTGAATTTGAGGAGGTCGTTAAAGTCATTAATGCGTCGCCCATGTACAAAGCAGCGCTGGCTGAACTTCAACTACCAGACTACTTAGAGCCTATTATAGAGCCATGGCCATATGGCTCCCTTGAGCCCGATGATGACCCCAAAGGCCGATACTTCCAAGGTCTTGTCTTCGCAACAGACAAACGCAGTGGTAACCCAGACACGAATTTCTACCCATTCCCAGTCCCTCTTATACCAGTTGTTGATTACCACAAGCGTGAGGTTGTTCGAATCATAAAGCTTGCGACGGGGGGTATAGGTGAACCAGTGAATTCCACCGCCCACCCCAAGAATCCGATGGACCACTGCGTCCCGGCCGAGTATATTCCCGAATTGCTTCCAGGAGGTGTCCGTCAAGACCTTAAGGAGCTGAATGTGGTTCAACCAAACGGCCCGTCGTTCAAAGTCACGGACGACTCACTTGTCGAGTGGCAGAAGTGGAGGTTCCGAGTTTCGTTTACGCCTCGTGAAGGTGCGGTTATCCATGATGTTCACTACGACGGTAGAAGTGTGCTATACAGATTGTCCATGAGTGAAATGGTACGTATTCATCGAAAGATCTGGGAGCATCTGCCTGCTGACATCAACTTAGACTGTTCCTTACGCCGATGCCTGGCCTCCCTTTCACAGAAAACAGGCCTTCGACTTTGGCGAAGGTGGCGCTGGAGCTTGTACGAATAACCTTGCCCTCGGTTGTGATTGTCTAGGTCACATCAAGGTCAGTGTCGTTCTATGATCCAAAACTTGAGAGACATATTTGCTTACTCAAGTCTCATAGTACTTTGATTCCGTGATTCTTAAACCGAACGGAGACGTTCTTGACCATCCTAATGTGATTTGCCTGCACGAGCAAGATAACGGAATTGGTTGGAAGCATACCAATTGGCGGACCGGTCGCGCAGTCGTAACACGCAACCGTGAACTCGTTGTGCAGTTCATCATTACGCTTGCCAACTACGAATACGTCTTTGCGTACAAGTTCAACCAATCCGGCGGCATCGATATCGAGACGCGCGCGACTGGAATTGTCAGTTGCGTGAACATCGACGCCGGCAAGATAAGTGAGTACGGGAACGTCGTCAACCCTGGCGTTCTTGCACAGAATCACCAGCACATCTTCGCAATACGGATCGACCCTGCGATTGACGGGCACAAGAACACGGTCGTGCAGGAAGAATCGCTACCCGTGCCTATGAACGCGAAGACGAATCCAAATGGCAACTTCTATCAGGTCGTGAGGACGCCGCTGAAGCAGTCGCAGTGGGTGGATGCGATGCCTCAGAACAATCGAGTCTTCAAGATCGTGAATGAGAACATCAAGAATCCAATCAGCGGCAGACCCGTAGGATACAAACTCGTCCCTCCGCCGACGCAACTCCTCTTGGCAGACAAGCGATCGAAACAAGCAAAGCGGGCTGCTTTCGCTCAGCATCACCTGTGGGTGACAAAGTACCGGGATCAAGAACTGTGGGCAGCAGGTCCGTACCTCTATCATTCTAGCGAGGAGATCGGGGGCGTTCAGGACATGGTGGCGCGTGGAGATGATATCCAAAATGAAGATGTGGTGTTGTGGTCTGTCTTTGGACTGACTCACAACCCCCGAGTGGAGGATTGGCCTGTGATGTGAGTAGAAGTTCCGTACCTTGGCAATCCTGTTCTGTCTTTGCTCACGCACTCGTCCAGGCCAGTTGAGATACATCAAGTTTCATTACGTCCTGCGGACTTCTTTACAGCAAATCCAAGTCTCGACGTGCCCAGTAATCGCAATCTAGCCAGTAAACTTGAGAATGGCTCTGCTCATACCAATGGCAATGCGCAGACGTGCTGTCACCGAACGAACACGGTCGCCAATGAAAACTGATGGTTTTGTCTCAATATCGTTTCTACTGAAAGCTCCATTTTTGGATGAGCTGTAATATAGCCGACAGTTAAATGACACACATGCTCACAGCACTCTTCGTGGCGTGAGAAAAATTCGTCCCATCGCATTTACAGCGCTCACCGCAACGCATCACTAGCTCTTTACCCATCATTTCCTAGACTCTGAGGTGCACCCAGAAACACCAATGACGCCACGCTTATTACTTTTGCTTTCAATTCGCGTCCTGTCGAAGCACCTAGTGTATCTTACAGATGCAGAGAAGTTCTTGCGATCGAAGCTTATCTCCTCCCCAAGTAGCTCTTATAAAAGTCCTCTGCAGCATCGTTGCCCACGTTGTGCCAACCATTTGCACTGGAGCCAAGACCAGCTCGATCCCTTTTTGCTGCATCAACCTTTTCTTGTAACTCTCGTGCTCCCGTATCTATGTCCGAGAGCTGCTGAAGATGCGAGTTGAGCACGCGAACGATATTCGACAGCTGTTCATCAATCAGTACAAACTCGTTGGTCAAATGGAATTTCAAGGCAGCATACCTGGTCATCGGGCCCTGTGCTCTTGCCCACCATTGCACTAACGCTATTGACTTCATTTATGACCTCTCCCAAGTCGCGGTTCAAATCCTCGAGTCGCTGTGTCACACTCTCAGCGAGCTTGTATACCTTTTCTCTCTCCGCATCAACGCCTCCTGCAACACCACTTTCCATACCAACGCCAGTCTTGCGAATCATATCCTCGACTTCAACCTCATATTTGCTTAACCATTGCTCCAATTCATCTTGTTCGTTCTCTACAGCATGAATTTGTTTCTCAACCTCGCTTGCATCACGCTCCGCTTGAAACGCCTTTGCGTACAATTTCGAGATTTTCTCGGTGTTTTTGACCAGCAGGGCGTCCCATGCTGCAACCTGCTTGGCAGACTTTTGAAATTCCTTCTGATACTTAGAGAGATCAGCAGCCCAGCGGGTGAGAATTTCATCCATTGATTTGTTTTTCAAGCGAGACCGTGCGTCGGCAGAAGGAGCTGCGGCTGCGGCTGCTGCCGTTGCGGTTGAGGCACCGGGCGCCGAACTTGACGTTGTGGTAGCTGCTGGCGCCGCACTGAAGAGACTACTTGCAGGAGCTGCTGAGCTTGTACTTGCAGAGGCACTAAAGAGACCTCCTGCCGATGCAGATGTTGTAGCTGCAGGGGCAGTTGAAGTAGATGCCGGTGAGGATGTTGTTGCAGCACTTGAGGCTGCAGGGGCCGTGCTCTGTGACCCAAGGCCACTGAATAATCCACTGGAGGGTGCTGTGGTTGCGGGAGGTTTAGCGCCAAATAAAGAGGGTGTAGCTGCGGATGTGGCGGCCGATGCTTTTGTCGTTGACTGGGCATTCGATGCAGGTGCCTGAGCTGTGGTCGTAGAAGTTGTGGCAGGCTTGCTTGTAGCGCCGCCAAACAATGAAGGAGTAGCTGGTTTTGATTGATCAGCTGGTTTAGAAAAGCTAAACAGACCGCCGGATGACGTTGGTTGCGACGAAGTAGCAGGGGCAGTCGATGATGCAGGTGCAGTCGTGGTAGATTGTGTTCCAGCTGCCGCGCTGTTTGCTGGTTGGCCAAATAATCCAGAACTCGTCGCGCTTGATGCCGGGGCAGAAGCTGACGGCTTTGCACCAAACAAGTTTGTGGTACCTGTAGATTGCCCTATACCACCAAAAAGACTTGTCGTTGAGCCTGAGGAAGGGGCCGGCGCTGCGGGTGTTGTTGAGCCAAATAATGGCTTTGTCGTATTTAGTGAGCTGGATGCTCCTCCAAAGAGCCCACCTCCTGCCGTCGGTGCACTCGTTGTAGGTGGAGTCGCTGCTGGGGTTGTCGATCCTTGCTGACCAAAGCTGAACAATGATGTCTTTGGTGCCGCGGGAGTTGCAGAAGGAGCAGAAGACGTTGCTCCAGTAAATAACGACGAGGAGCCTGAAGCCGATGATGTTGTTCCACTTCCAAAGAGACCGCCGGTTGAAGGCGCACTCGATGCCGGCGTCTGCGCAGCTGTTGTGGGCTGCTTGTTCTCACCTCCAGACTTCTCACCAAAGAGCCCTCCACCAGAAGTAGCGCCGCCAAAGAGGCTTGTTCCCCCGGATCCTGAAGTCGCCGTACTGCCAAACGAGAAGGTTGGCTTAGATGTGCTACTTGCATTGTTCGCTGTGCTGCCAAATAAACTTGTACTAATGGTGTTTCCTGTCGAAGCCGGGGCGGTGCTGGTGCCTCCAAAAAGAGGCGTCGAGGACGAAGTCGTTGCGGAGCCAAACAGCCCACCCGTTGTGCCTGAGGTCGCGCCGAAGGAGGGTGCTGTGCTGCCAGACGACGCTGGCGTGCTGCCGAAGGTGAAGGTCGACATCCTTGGACGGATGACTACGAGGTGTGCGGCAGCGCTTGAAAGATTTTACCAAATAATACGACTCTTGAACCACGTCCGATGACGCAGATGAAGAAGTCGATGGAGCGTAAAATCAATGGAACGTGGTCAAGGTTGATCCACGAAGCGATTTCTTTTGCTTGCGCTTCGTTGACGACGCGCGAAGTTGATGCTTTAGCACGGACAAGGCTACGTGTCTGAGGCAGCAAGGCCGCGCTTGAGATTCTGCTCGTCCACGAAGTCCAAAGCTACCCTGGGCTTTGGCCTTGCTGCGGTGATGGAACACGAACATCCTTCCGTGCCCACTTTCGTCGTGGCTGTGTAGCAACCAGCTTTTTTCCATGCCCCTCCTTTGTGCTTGATTCCTTTGCCCTCCAGGTTCTGTCTCTGGCCTTCTGGATCCCTAGAGCAGCGCAGTGGAGAAGCGAGAATAAGCCAATAGTCAAAATGAGCGGTGAACTTCAGCCTCCAGAGACCAAGCACCACGCATTGGAGGACACTGGAGCACATGAGCTTGGTAAGAGCTTATCCGCGCCTTCATATTCGGTCTCGTCAAGCTTACTCAGCAACAGCCTCTTCAGACGACGGTAGCGATGACTTTGTCGACGCATCGGAAGGCGAACGTCCCCACATTCGACCAGGCGGTGAATCACCTATTCCACTTACACGGGTAGAGAAGGTTGATGATGAGCCATCTTATGGCGAGGTTCCAGGCACTCCAGCATACAACAACCGGATTGCAGATGCTGTTCCCGACGAGATAGAAGTTGTTCCTGAAGGGACACGATCACGGAGTGCATCCAGAGTTTCTCGACCCTCAACACCAGGCGGCACTCGTATCCCCCGCATGATCGTGGAGAAAATCGACCCCGACGTGCCGAGCTACGGCGATGTTCCAGGCACAGCGGCATACGAGATGCGTAAGGCAGACGCCGAGCCCGACGAGATTGTGAGGAGTCCAGATTCTGCCCGGGCTCCAGCCAACCCTTTCAAAGGTATGTGATTGCCCGCCGGCCCGCTGTCCTCCCAGCGAGCGATTGACAGGACAAGCATCGCCAACTGCGAGCAATATTAGATCCACTGGTGACCTTGACCGGGACCAAATAAGTCTTGACGATCGCTCTGATGACCCTGGCGGCGGTGAAGACGAAGCCGACGACGGAGGTTTTGGCGATGATTTTGATGATTTCGAGGAGGGACAGGAGGCTAATGCCGACGATGATGACTTTGGGGAATTTGATGAAGGTTTCTCAGACGAACAGACACATGCACCTCCTGATCCTTCGCAGCCTCCTTCTTTACCATCTATTGTAAGCACGCATGACTTCTCCTGTAACGAGCAGACGACCATAGAAATGATATGCCACGCGGTGTCTTGCACCCGTCCTATCCCATCGCTTCCCTGTTCTTCTGCTCTTGTTACATAAACGAGCTACCAATCTCCCTGCCATACCTTTTGGCCCAGCAACACGTGAGATTATGCTGACTGAGGATGATTTCTCAGCCTATAGCAGACTTCAGGGATGCGAACGATATCGAATCTATCCAATCTATTTGTGCACCTTATCTGCGGGCTCTTTTCCCATCCTACCCACCAACCACTTCTTCCAGCTTGCCGCCGCCTAATCAGCAGATATTCCTTTCCGAAAGAAGCGCATCGCTCTACTCCCAACTCATAGCACCGCCCCCCTTGGCACCACCTAATTGGCTACGCAGTCGCATCCGGCGCTTGTTCCTCGTATCACTCGGTGTCCCTGTTGACTTGGATGAGATTCTTCCGGCCAGCAAGCAGAAAAAACTGGTGCTCCCCAGTGGGCTGCTTAAGTCACCTGATCCTAACAAGGAAAAGTCACCTCGGCCTTCGAGCGATGACAGGAGTCAACTAGGCAAGCTGAAAGCCGGTCACGACTCTGACGCATCGCTCACTAGCACAGCATCTGGCAAGCAACGGAAGTCTAGGCGAAAGGCCGGCAACAAAGAGGTCGAGCAGCCTCCAGAATTTGATACCGTGGCTGCTAGGAGGCTTGCACAAACAACGCAGGAGAGAATTGATGGTATGAGTGATAAGGAGCTGAAAGAGCATATCAAGGAAGTTGAGAGAATGAATGAGAAAGGGAGGGAATATTTGGGCTACTGGCAGCGAAAGGTGGAAGAAGCTGGACGGGAGAAGGAGGCCTTTGAGGGCGTGATAGAAAATCTGGTCAATTTTGCGAGGAAGGTCAGAAAATAGGTATGTCCATTGAGCTCCTAGATTGTAAATTAAACCGTGGTTGGTTTGATCAACCCCAGAGTCGATTAAGTCCACGTCTCGGTGTTGAACACTCACCTTTCTTCTATCAGCACAACTCCGGTTCCTTGAAACCTGCCCCGTGACTCGACGTCGGTCTCCGTTCGGCGAGTTTTTTTATGTCGAATCGACATCGATACCCGAATTACCCTTAGCATCAAGGATGAGCCGATTGATTAAGACATCCGCTTTGTGCATAGCAAATGCCCTACGTATTCTTCACGCATTGCAGAACCGCTAGAGCTGATATGGAAGGCCGTATTTATTTTCATCGGCCATCAGATCCCATGTATTCACCACTTTTGTATGGAGGTCGCTCCGCTTATTGCATCCTCCTAGTTCGACATCTGTTTCGACTTGGAGCATCGAGTGCGACCCGTCCGCTATACGCAGCCCGCGAGACCCCGGTGTGCTTGCATGTTTGGAGACCGTGGGCGAGAGTACGGCTCTAGGCTTCGCCGTCGCGCTGTCGTTAGACGAAGCTCGATGTTCCAGTGCGTGCCGGACGTGGACATGCGCTCGATGGTGGCTTCACTTGGTGAAATTTGCTGCGCTTGGTGATCAAGGCCTACCGTGTACCCGCCGACACAAAAGAGCGCTTTTTGCAGCGACTCTCGAACACCCACGCCCCTTTTCTTTACACATAGATGGCTGCCCCTTTTGGGCCCGTGACGTTCATTGGTTCAGATCTTGTCTCCTGGTGATGCGAGCCAGTGCGTACCATTGGTTCCTGTCACGCTGTCGACTCTAGGGCAGCACGTGAAGCAGGAAGTATGCGAGATAGATGTCCTCAAACGCCAGGTCTTGCTTGCGTAAAGAAGAACGAGCGCATGAGCCTCCGAGGACTGGGTAAGTTTATCTCACTTTCCCTCTGATCTTGTCTTCGGTGCATCAGTAATCTTCGCTCCTCCTTCTCCACCACCACCATTTGTTTCCTGCAGTTTCCTTCTCCATCTTGGGGGATTGTATCATGCTAGCAAGGCTTGTGCTCTGGATACAACGTTTGAGAGACTTCGTGAAGGCGGAAGAAGTGATGATCCAGAAGGCCTTTCGCCGTGGAAGAATCAATGCCGCTTTGAATTTTGAACCCATTTTGGACATCAGTTCTTCCGTATGAGCCATATAGCATTTTGCACAAACTATTTGTCCTCTCGTCTTGTCTTGAAATTCTGGCAAATTCTTCTACCTTTCTGGCCATTGCGCATCAACCTCGGTTCTTTCATTTTACTGTCGAAAACAAGTGAAACGAAGTGTGTCCCCTCTTCACTTCCACGAGCTTTTTTCTTCCCTCTCCTGTTGTCCTCTCAGTCCTGTAAAGTTCTGTCCTGCCTCAAAAACACACAACGGCACTTAGCCAAGACTGTGGGGCTGCGGGCCGTTCATCCCTGCATCTCGAATCGGGTCGCGTCCGTGAACACGCGCAGGTTGAATGCCAGCACGAAGTACCACCAAAATTCCACAAACCGCGGCGAGACGCCCACTCATGCTCCAGGTCATCGCATTGCCTTGCTCTCGTCTGTGTCGAGCTTCCTTGTCACGCTAACTGCCGCGATCATGGCGGTCAACACCAGGCTGCACAATGCGCCCATAGTGCTCGACAACGGCAGCGGCACCATACGAGCTGGGTTTGCTGGAGAGGACCTTCCGAAATGCTACTTTCCCTCGTACGTGGGTCGACCGAAGCATGTGAGGGCGATGGCAGGTGCTCGCGAGGGCGACGTATTCATCGGACCCATGGCACAGGATTTGAGGGGCCTCCTGAAGATAAATTACCCTCTCGAGCACGGCATCGTGACGGACTGGGATGATATGGAGAGGATATGGCAATACGTCTATCAGGAAGGGTTGAAGACGTTGAGTGAAGATGTGGGTTCAGATGTGCGATTTTGACACACGTGGAAGCTGATACTGTGGCAGCATCCGGTCCTGCTCACGGAGCCCCCGCTGAACCCGAGGAGTAACCGTGACTATGCCGCGCAGATACTGTTCGAGACGTTCAACGTGCCCGCTCTTTACAACTCAGTGCAAGCCGTCCTGTCGCTGTACGCATCGGGAAGGACGACGGGCATAGTTCTGGATTCAGGGGACGGTGTGTCACATGCAGTGCCTGTGTACGACGGATTCGCAATTCCCAACAGCATCAGGCGGATCGACGTGGCAGGTCGAGACGTCACCGAATACCTGCAGACGCAGCTGCGGAAGGCGGGTTACATCTTTCATACGAGCGCGGAGAAGGAGATTGTCAGGGAGATCAAGGAAAAGAAGAGCTACATTGCTCTGGACCCCAACAAAGAAGAGAAGGACTGGAGTGGTGCGACCTCGAAAGCAAGCAGCAGGGAAATCGACTACGTGCTGCCGGACGGCAAGACCATCAAGGCAAGAACCTCAAGACGGCCGATTGCTCTTCTGCGTAACGTGTCGCTAACCGCCTGCTACAGCTTGGCCCAGAGCGCTTCCGTGCGCCGGAGATATTGTTCGATCCAGAGCGTATAGGGCTTGAATATCAGGGCGTTCATCAGATCGTGGTCGAAGCTATCGCAAGGACCGACATGGACCTGCGCAAGGCGCTCTACAGTAGCATCGTGCTGTCAGGCGGCTCTACGCTGACAAAAGGCTTCGGCGACAGGTTATTGCACGAGGTACAGCGGCTCGCTGTTAAAGACATGCGCATCAAGATTTTCGCGCCTCCCGAGCGCAAGTACACGACGTGGACCGGAGGCAGTATATTAGCAGGGCTGAGCACGTTCAAAAAGGTAAGTCTTTCCTCTCTTCACATGGAACAGAATTTTCTTTTCTTTTCACTTTTTTTTTTTCAATCACAGGTCTTGCGTCCCTTTCGATGGTCCGGTCTGGCTAACGAAAAGGCTGATTGGCAGATGTGGGTGGACAAGGACGAGTGGCAGGAGAACCCAGACATAATACACCAAAAGTTCGCATGAGGACGAGCAGCGTGCTCACGCCATAGGACGTGTTCCTCTCGCCATCATGATCATGATCCATAATTGTGCTCCACAGTACGGACCACGCGGTGAGATGTTTCGACGATGAGGCGATGCGTGTCCGGTACAAAAGGCGATTCTCATTTCCCTGTTAAGGCTGACAAGTTACACGTCCACCAGGGCCTCCCAGCCTATCACCAGCTCACGTTTCGGGCCGTGATGGTTCACTCTTCACTTAGTCTGCTTGCGCATTCTCCGCAATGCTGGGGCGAGCTAGTTGAAGGGTCGCGTTACAGTTCCGGGGCAACGGGGCACGTTTCCAGGCATAGAACCCATCTCGCTCTTCCCCTCCCCCCCATCCCCCCTCTCCTCCACTCTTCTTTGGTTTCCATTACGAGATCACTTACGAGCACATAATGCATGGGGCTTGCGTAACTTTTGGGCAATGTGGAAAGAAAAAGTTTCTGGTCTTCAGCAAAGGGGGAAATTTTCGTTTTCCCTAGACCGGAGCCTCATTTGGGTGAGATCGATGATCGTTGCGCGTTAGGTTTGTGCCTTTTGAATGCATGATACCCAGGACAACGTGTGGTAGCATCTCAGCGAGGCGAGAAGGATGAACGAAGCTGGTAGCATTTTGACACCTTCAATTGAATACGTACAAGAGAGTTGTGTGCAACCGTCACCTGTACATCCATCACTACGTTCCATGCTGCACTTTGATCGATTCCCAAGTGATGGACGTGATGGACGTGATGGATGTGATTGACGGAAGGCAAGGAAGGAACCCCGGTCCGTGCTATGCATATTGGATTTGTCAAGGATAGCCTTTCGCAGCAACATTTGCATTATTGTTAGCATGTCGAAAACAAATCATCCCTTACGTGCAGATTTTGCAAGCGCGGACCCGCTTACAAGCTGTTGCAGGAACACTTTTTGCGGGGAAAGCTTGCTAGTTTCTCAGACGCCTGTCCGCACCATAGTCATTCGCGGGAAAGGAACGAACGGTTGCGGGTCAAGCGGCTCTCGAACGAGAGATTCTAGTCCAGCTCGGCAGCGCCAAGTGCAGGTACACGAAATTTTTTATTTTCTCGCCTCTCAGCGCCGGTGGGTTGGCCGCAACGGCTGGCAAACGAGAAACGAGGGAGAAACAAGAGGCCAGGACAGTAGTGAGTCAGATCACGGGTCTGGAATTCCAGAGAGGCGCCGTCGGAGAAAGCTGAAAAGGCCCAGAGACAGGTTCCCAATTTTCCTTTATGTTTCTGTGCGACGTGTTTCGCAACAGGATGCTGGGACTCACAAGGCACGTAGGAACCCTTGGCCTGTCGTGGATCTGGTGGAATAGATTTTGCAGCACGGCGACATCTGGGACTAGCGGTAGCGTGCAGCAAGCACGAACACGGATTGGCCCTTTATTTTTTTTCCCTTTGCTGACCGACTATGGCGCAAGGCTCACGCCAAATGATGGGTGCACATCGAGGTGCGTTGCGAAAGGCGGGCGGCCATGATTTGAGGCTGGATCATTCTCGCTGCAGCGGTGCAGAGGACTATACGAGAACAGGACTGATGCCAAACAAGCTGAGGCGGTAAAGCCGAGGACTTGGGAACAGGGCGGGCGAGGAGCACGAAGGGGCTGCAGGAGAAGCGAGCACAGCGGGCACAGCAAGCGTCGCAGCGCCGGGTTGGAAGCAACGAAGCATGTGGAAAATGAATGGCGAACAGGACGCTCTCGTGATGGAAGCACGTTGTCACGACAGGCGAAGGGCAGAGTTTCTGTTACCCCCAGGATTGCTGCGAGTGGTCGAGCCCGTGGCGGCAGGAGCTTCTGCGCACGCACACGCCGCTGCCAGTCTGGCTTTGCCCAGCACGAACCCCCGGCGCGGGCGTGACGTAAAGGATTCGCGCCGGAGCCACTCACAGCGCAGAATTTTACGTGAGCTCTGCGCGTGATTGGCTCGCTTCCACCGCCCCTGGCAGCCACGACCGGCCAGCACCCCAGGCCGGGTCAGGCGGGCTGCCCGTCACGTGCGGGCTGCAGGATTTTCAGGCACGCGTTGCGGCCGGCCACTACGGACCTCCCCAGCGCGCGCGGCCACCCCCGCCTTGGAGTTGCGTCCTGCGCTGGTTTTTTTTGCCGCCTGCGCTCGGCTCCGCAATTTCGCATCGTTTCGATCGGCGTTTGGCGATGGCTATGTTTACTTCGACCGCTAGACCTCCATGTACCGCTACGGCTACCACCTGACGCGCCTGACTGCCGTTAACTGCAAAGCGCGTCGCTTGGGCAACCTGCCAATGCTTTTGCTCAGAGCCCCCCCTCGCCCTTCCGTTGCCTTCTGCGCAGCCACTGGCCCTGCGTGTGACCCAGCAAAGCAAATTTCTCGACGACGTGCTTGCCGTTAACTGAATAGGCTGAGACCCTCTGGGTGTGTGTGTGACGCAGAGGTCCTGCTCCATTATTCATCGCATGCAAACCTTTTCCTCCTGGCGCCTTGGTAGTACCTTTCCTCCATATTTAAGAGCCTCGCCTCCTACCCCGTTGCCCTCTCTCACCGGATCAGAGCAAAACTTCATCTCGTCTGTGCATCCAATCTCGCCTCGTTCCATCAGGAAACCGTTGCCATCAGTCATCTGCACCAGCCATCCGAAAAAACCCCATTGCAAGCAACTGCTCATCGCACATACGTTCTGCACAATGTCTCGCAACTACAGCATCACCGAGCCACACCCCTCGGTCGCCTCTGCCCACTACGCTAGCTACGGCCGTGGCGGCGCTGGCAACTACGTCCGCATCAACCCCAAGAACATCACAAATGGCGCTACCGCCGAGGGTCCCGCCTCCGTAACCAAGCTCCGGACACCTCCCCCGGACAGCTACTTCGCTGCCGGTCGTGGTGGTGCCGGCAACGTCCACAGGGAGTCCGAGCGCGCCATCTTCAGCTTCGACGAGGAGCTTGAGCGCCAGCAGAAGATGCTGGACCACCAGACCCCCTACTACCACATCGGCCGTGGCGGCGCCGGCAATCTGGTCGAAGAGCAGCCCAAGCGACGATCCAGCGCCAGCAGCAGTGAGTCCACACACAGCGTGAGACACTCCATGGAGGCCGGGCTGAACAAGATTCGAGACTCCTTCTCGCGCCGCTAGGCCATCTTGTCGCTCGGCGTTTTCACCACCATTTACGTTCATCGTCAACTGGGTTCCCGCGCACCGCTTACCCTGTTTGACGAATCATTGTCACGACCATCTTCATCATCATCATCATCATCATCCTCACGTGTTGACGGGCGGGCTGGTTCTGATTCCCGCTTCATGGACTTGTAAAGTCAACCAACTTTGTAGAGCATGGCGTTGGAGGTAATCGCATCATGGCGGAATAAAATAAAAAACCTAATTCGGTTCCTTGGGTCTCGGGCGTCATCCTTTGGGGCTTTTTTTTTATCCTGGTGGGGATTGTTACGAACTTTATTCAGCATTATACCACAACCGGCGAGGAGCATAGGGGGACTCCTCGGTGAGGGCTCTGCAAACGTTATAATTGTTACATTAGTTTCATGATCGAGGTGGATATACCCAGATCGCTTCCCCTTTTGATGTCCGGGAGGAACAAGTGCTAAATAGCAATTCTGAAATCGAAAACATCACAAGAAAGCTTACCGAAATACCGCGTTACCCACGTGCTTGGTTTTTTTGTTTTAATGTGATTCTTTCCCTGCGTCCATTCTCCTGATGGACTTTTCGCCAATTCCCATCGCGGCCACCTGGCGCGCAAAGCAAAAATCGGCCGAAACTTCGGCGCCACTCTGTAAAGTGGCGTCTGGGGTACAGCCACCAGACCCCTTTGACACAAAAAGCACGAAATATGATGTCATGTAGCGGGGAACTGACGATACTCTCGAAAGGCTTGGAAAGAAAAAAAAATTTTTTTTTCTTTCCTCTTCCCTGATGTGGCACGAGCATTCCTCAAACTGCCGTCGGTAACCGACTTCTCCGTGCCATCGAGACGATCTTTTGAGTCCTTTACGCATCGATCGTCTGCTTCGGAGATCATTCCGAGCATGACCCGTCTACGCCGAGTTCGCGGCTCGGGTAACTCCCGCAAAGGTAAGATCGCCTGTGTCGTACGTTCCACAAATCTCCTGAGCACAAGAGACGAAGAAGCCGTAATGCCCAAGTGGACGAATAAAGTCGATGGCGTTTCGGTGATTCGACAGTCGCCTACGATTTGTTTTGATGGCTAAGTTTGGGGGGTTTCCATGGGACTGCGTCCATGCTTGCATGTCCACTTTTGGCAGTCATCTGCTGATGATATAAGACTCGTTCGAACGCGCACAACCTTTCGATGGTAGGATCGTTAGCGGGGCCGACTCGGCGCGCTTGTATATTTGTCTCGGCGATCTCTGGTTACTTGCTCCTCGAGGCGTGCGCTGTCCGTGTCAGCACCAACGTAAAAGCAGGTCAGCCGATCCGAGATGCCTTCTGAGCACCACGACACTTGCAGTCACAGTGATCAACTGCAAGGGAAAAAAGAGAGCAGAGCATCCGCTTGGGCCACTAATTCATGATGATCACGCTCAACCTTAGCTGTTCGTTTCTTGACTCCACCGATTTCAGTGTACTTTTTCCTTTGCTGCCCAGTAGATGATGAACCTCTAAGAGGTTGATAGCGATTGAAAGCCAACGACGATTCTGAGCGGTGTGACGGACAGCGTGTACTTGGTCGTATTCTCTTTCCTCCTCTTCTATCGGACATGGTCCCTTCCTCAGAGAAATTTGATGGGTAAGCCCAAGGCAAGCATTGTAGGCGCCGGTCTCACTGGCCTCTCCGCCGCCACCGCCCTTCGGCGGGCGGGATGGGCATGCACGCACCATGAACGTTCAACTTTTGCCAACCAGATCGGCGCCGCCATTTGAGCGAACCCGTCCGGGGTACGAGTGCTTCAGCATTGGGGCTTCGACTTTGCGAAGGCCCAAGCGACGACCGACGAGATCGTGGTCATCAGAAACGGAGCAGACGGTAGCGAGGTCGTGAGCGACATAGTTATCGTGACTGGCGGGGCCAATGTATGCAGTTCCTAAACACATGCGTACATGACGGGAATCTTAGGGTACGTATCAAGCAGAGTACTCTTGTGAATACGGTAAACGGCTCCAAAACGAGGCCACCGCGACAGGTTTTATCATCTTCCGCTTCCTCCTACCGAAGCGCATGATTCTTTCTGTTTCTGAGATAGGCGAACTCTATACGCATGACAAAACAGGATTCCACATCAGTCTTGACTTTCAGCACGACGTCCTTTACATGAGCTACCCGTGTCGCAACAACACCGTTCTCAACTCGGCGATGGTGCACAACACTCGTGGAGATCAAAGCAGTCAGACGTGTGGAATTCACAATCCACTGTCGACCAGCTTATGGATACAGGACGCAACTTTCACCCGACCATAAAGAAGTATTTCGAGCTGTGTGAAGAGGACGGCATACGTGTTCACCACGCGACGAGGCGGTCGCCTCACTCATCGTTCATCAAAGGCCGCGCACTTGTGATGGGAGACACGGCAAACGTCATGCTGCCCACACATGCAGCAGGCCTAACAGTGACCACCGAAACCCCAGCCGCTTTGGAGCCAATCATGAGCGCTGTGAAGGCTGGAGACTAGGCTTCCGTCAAAACGCGACTAGCAATCCGGGACAGATTGAGGCTTCCCAGGTGCAACTTCGTAATGTTGATGAGCAACGTGGGGCCCGCGGGCTTGAACTTTCCAGGCGTCGAAGAAGAGATAAGAAAATACTATCGCGAGCCGCCGGTGCCTAAGGACGCGGGACTGTGGACAGAAAGAACTATAGAGGTCTTCTTTGCTTGCGATGCGCTCAAAGAGGTGCAAGAAGCCATTGCGACCGTTTAGAGAGGCGCGGTCTGCCATTGAAATGCCTCTGTTGCGCCTATAAAAGTCGTGACGCAGAGTCTAGGTAAAGAGAGCTTGCCTTTGGCTTGAAGATATGAACTATAGACCTAGATATTATCTGCCAACAGAACGGGTAGCCTTGGATCCAAGCTGATGAAAGAAGTGACGTCATAGCCGTGGGGACATGGGTGGTTATGCTTGTAAATCTTGGTCTGGAGACATCGTAGTTGAACATGGCAATAAAGACGATGCCGGCCTTTCTGCGGCGACAATTACAGATAACCGCAAAGGCTCGGTAGCCCTTAAGACTTGGTTGCCCTCAATAATCCAACTCGTGATCTGGTTGGAAGGAGCAACTTCTAGAGTGTGTGCAATGAAGTCTGTACAAGGCGGGATGGAGGATGCGAAAACAGCGACCAGTACCTGAATTCGAGAGCGAAAAATTGCGAATGTCACGATGATTCGCGACTTTGAGCAGTATTCGTGACTAGAACTTCACCGTCGGTTATCTTCTCCCAAACTTTCCAAATCCCCTACCTGATTGGCGACACGTGGTGTGGTTTACAGCCATCGCGGATTGGCCGGGCACGGCCCATCTCCTCTCCTCGACATTGCCAAAAGATAGGCTTTAATCCGTTCGCGGCCGTAGACGAAACACGAAGTAAAGACGTACTTGTACAAGCCCGGCAGCCATCGCGACGCTGACGCATAGAACGGACCAATGGCACTTTCGACTCTGCTGTTCCACTAACTGGGTACGCTTCGTATTCGTGATGTTGTGACACCACCATTGCCGATCACGTTCGGGATGCTCGGTCGACATCGATCGTTCCCTGATTGTACATATTCCTTTCTTGGACCGATCTGTTACGAGTGATCGGCCATGTCGTTCAATTGAGCCGCCGGCGCCTTCACGATGCCTTTGCTGCGACCCATCAACCTTCCTGCGCCCCTGATCGTGCAGTCTGTGACTCTCGTCGGGTTTGGCATCTACACCACGTTCTTTCGCGGACCCATATACTCCACCGCGGACGGTCACTACTCCTTGTTTGTTCCCGCTAACCCGTCGCCACGGGTGGCCGACACGCTCACGCTGCTCGGCATCGTGACCACAGGGCTGCAAGGCGCCTACCTCATCTCTTCATACATGCCCCTTGAGGAGAATCAGTTCGTTCACGCGAGTGTTCCCGCGCGCTTGTTCCTTTCCGCTTGCATGTTGAGCGTGTGCCTTGTTCACAGACCGCATATGAGCTCGGGTGGGTTCAGAGAGCTTCTGACACTAGGTCTGGTTGATGGTGCTGCTGCTGCTGCTCTTGGGTTTCAACTCGGAAGGTTTGACGGGATGGTGAAGAACGCTGAGCGATGGTTGTAAACATGGATACTTTGCTGATTCTTCGTTAATCTCAACTCATATACGGACCATAGCAGCACGAGAGCGACATCTACGGGTTGTAGGCAGCAAGGATATGAATCTTGGTGCGACTGGCGTTTGTGGTCACCCTATAGAAGCTTCGCTGCGTGGAATCGAAGTTGTCAAAATGCTCTACTCCTCCAACAGACATAGAGCCTTATCATTATGGAGAAAGATTTCCGTCTTGCTAGACAAATCAAGATATATCCATTGTGCATTACATAGGAGAGCAGACAAAAATGCGATCTTGTCAGTTCTGGGGTATCTCACTCTTTCTCATCTTAGCCAGCGAAACGCCGTAGTAGTGCTTCCTGAGAGTATTTAGAAATCAAACCTCTATCAATAAACAAGCCCACGCTCTCCATACACACCAAGTATAACTGTGCAAAAAAATTGGCATTAATATCAACCGGTACCAAGACTCTCTCTCAATGCCTCCTCATCAATCACGGTCGTGACCACCTGTTTTGATAACTGCGGCTCAGGTCCAAAACCGAAAATGGGGCCTTTCTGATTGATCCCTGGCGCCCTCAAGATGACTTTCGGACCGGAAGAAGCAGTACCTGCTTTAGACTTTACGCTGGAGCCTGTAGACGAGATAGATGCTGTCTCCGCTGATGCATGGGACTCTATAGGTTGAGAAGGAGGCGGCGGCGGTGGTTGCGGCGGCACAGCGCTATATCCCCAACGTCCCATGACCCACTGGCCAAGCTGCCCCATACTCGATTTCTTTGATAGTGGGGGAGTAGGTCTGCTACGCTGGCTTGCCGCAAGGGAGGACAAATACGAGCGGCTGTCCCCGGAAGAAGGTGATCTCGATGTAGACAATGCAACCGCACTTGTATCGCTGACAACCGCTTGGCTCGTAGACGGGGAACCAGCCGAGAACATACGTCGCTGTCCTATCAGCAACTGGCTCGGACGAGATTGTAGGGTGTGTATATCAGCACCATGCACGGAGATGATGCTTTCATGTGAAGCCGCTCTACGCAGCTTGGGTATGTCCCGTGGCGGTGACACTTCTTGTGCTGCAGTCTTTTCATGTTGTTGTCGCGGCTTATCTGAAGGTGTTGTTGGCCGCTCGGTGTGTGAACTGTCCTCGTACTCGTCTTCTTCAAGGATGACGGAGTGTTGGCTGTTGTTCTGCCAGGTATCATAGTCCAGTTGTGGGGACTCGATTTTTCCTTTCCCTTTTGTGGAACTGGAAAGTTGCCGACCAATGGGTACAGCTCCATCGGAGACGGTGCGCATGCTTTCATCAAGACTAAATTTCTGCACAAAATCTTGCCTCACATGTTTGAATTCGTTGCTGACGTCTCTTGGACTGAGCACTTCACTCTCTGGACTCGTCGGACGGGAAGCATCCGTTGCTGCATCGCTGAACACGCGATCAAATACGGAGTCACCATATGGCGAGCTCGGCAGGGATGAGAAGTTCGAATAACCGGTCTGATTAGACTGTATAGACCATCGCTTCGGGGCGACACGAGCTTGCTGGGGCAAACTTGCCGAAGTATGCGATATGATAGCTGACGCCGTGGGTGAATGAACCGATGAGACGGAGCTTCTGGGTGTATGGCTCGGTGGCAGGAAAGAGCCGGACGAGAGACTAACCCGCTTCTTCTTCGTTCTCCGTGGAAACTCCCGTCGAATCTGCTTTGGAGTTTCGACTTTCTGAGGCGGCGCATGGTAGTGGTGATGTACATGCAGCTCCTTCGCACTCAGCTCAGCTCCCAAATTCGGAGTTGAAGATCGTTGCACAGGAGACTCTGGCCCATCTCCTGTCGCCATGAGATGCCGTAGTCGCTCAACTTCCTCATTGGACCGATCCAGCATCTCTTTAAGCTCCACGATACCCATCTGCAGGTTTGCATTGTCCTGCAGGATGTCCTTCACAAAACTTGAGACCACAGTATTTGTTCCCCCTCCAGGCATCGTCTTTGCTGCTGCTGCACCTTTCAGGCGTCCGGCTGCGTTCTGGAGCTCCAGCTCTACGGCTCTTCTGCGCTCCATACGAGCGATAATTTCGCTGTGGCGTTCTCTTTCTTCTCTCGCTTCCCGCTCAATCCTATCAAGCTGGTCTTGCAGATCATTGATCGTTCGCTCCGCCTTCTGTGCCCGTAATATAGCCGTTCGCTCGTCTTCCTTGGTAACCTTCAACATCTCCTGCAGTCTCTCCTGCTCCTGCTCAAATCTCTGCAGCTGATCCTGCAGTCGTGCTGTCCGAGCAGCCAAGCTCGTCAGGTGCTCAACATTCTGGTCGGCAGAGCGCAGCGCATCCGTGAGTGACAAAATTTTCGCGTCCGACTCGATGACTGCCGTGTTCAGAGCCTCTAGCTGTTCGAGCAGCTTTTTATTCTCCTCAATTGCATCCCGATTCCTCGTCTCGAGCTCAAGCTTCTCCTTCTCTAGGTGAGCGATACACTCTAACATGCGTGTCCTGTCGCGTTCGGCATCAGCGACATAACTTTCATGACGCGAAAGCAACGCCTACGAAAATCACCACATATTCGTTAGCAGAGGTTCTCTGGGCCAAATATACTATTCCCTTGTCATGCAGCAGTCGTTCATAAGGTTAGGACTCAGCTGACCGACGTGGCAGCTGGGTGCAGCGAATTAAAGACGGCTTCGATGTGACCTTGACGTACCTGGCCCAGTTCACCAGCTTTTCTGGCATCGCGTTGGACAGCATCGAGCACTTTGCATGAGTGAGCAAGGAACACGCAATCTGCTCGTCCGCAACAGCACGCAAGAGCCTCGTCTGTAAGTACTGCGGTACCGTTAGGTGCCGCGTTTTCGCCCTCGCCCATGACAGAATTCTGTGGAAGCGCGCTGCACGGTATAGCAAGCGAGGCCGCGTGTGATCATGGCAGATCCAAACTAGAGCATTTGAAATCAGAGATACGTATATTAGGTCGAGGTTGTGTCTGCCGCCTGGCTGTTGAGGTGCAAGCGAGAGTGTTTGAGAGTGGGCGTGCGGGTACGCGACCAGTTTGGCGAATCGAAATCGGGACAAAGCTCGACGCGAACAAGGACATACAGACTAAAGAAAGCGGGGACGATAGAGCTGATAAGTTGCATTACCGAAGAGAATCTACTATCTCTCCAGCCACCTGATTTAATCGTACATATAGCTTGGAGTTTCTACTGCGTATTTGTCGGCAGGAGACTTGCAAACCGACCGCCTGCCAGCCAGTCGTCTCGCAGGCTATAGCGGTAACTACAATAGCAGAAATGACGTCGCGTCCGCATCCGGAAACGCTTTCCTGTGGCTTTAGCAAGCGTACGGGGGGTCTGGTGCGTGTACCAGGTTTGCTCTGCGCCCGTGAATTCATTGGCTGGTAACTGTTTCGTCGCCCAACCGTCCCTCCATGCCGCCTCTCCATGCCGCCTGTAACCATCTCGTCCAGCTCCGATCTTTGAATGCCTTACCCTTCAGCCTCAATGCTTTCGTAAGCGTTGCTCTTGTGTTTTGGTGTAAAGTTGAAATCCTTGTTTGCAGGACCTAAGAACATTTCACTGTCTCCTCTTCAGCTTTGTCATGAACGCGGACTCATTTGCCATACCTGATTTTGATCCAGTCTTTGTAGTTGTTGCTTGCCAATAGCGTCTCCTTGTCATTTCTTCCGAAATATGGAGGCGGCCTTTCATTGATCTTCGCCGGTAGACGCTCAAGCAAGCCCAAAGGAACATATCGATGCGTGAAGCTCAGCCATTCTAGCAAGAAGCGTCTTGTTGTGCCCACACCTATTTCATCACTTCCCCATGTGTCCATTCCGTACCGACAGAAAGTTCTGATGTATTCAAACCGCTCATCTGCAGACTTGTCAATATGCTTGCGCTGCTCGATCTCTTCGAAGATCCACGGTTTGATCAAAGCACCCCGTGCAATCATGCAACTGTCCACATTGGCGTTCTCGATATGGTCCCAGTAATCTTCGTACGAGAATATATCGCCGTTCCCAATGAAGTAGACACGGCCACCGTTTGCTCTATCCCGGGAATCACCCTCACGCGCGGTGTCTGTTATTGCATCTCTTTTCGCGTTAAGATCCTTGATCATAGCGCCGATGGAATGGATGTAGTCCCAATTGGCTTCTCGAGTGTATCGCTGCTGTCTGCTTCTCCCATGCAGAGTGATGGCAGCTACACCACAAGGGCCAAGGCCTTCATCCTGAGCCGTTTGACCCCCAAGAACCAGCCTATCTACAAGCGAACCAGCCGTTGGAATATTGTCTTTTACCCCCATTCGAATCTTGACCTGGATTGGTATTTCGCCCGACAGGGCATTCATACCTCGTAGCATCTTCTCGAGTTTGGCCTGCGAATCTAACAGCGCAGAGCCTGCGCCGCTGTTGAAAACCAGGTCGATAGGGCAACCACAATTCAGATCAATGGCTCGCAACTTTGGACAGTACTTTGCCAGGGCCTCCGTGGCCTTGAATGCTGGCCAGAATTTGTTCGCCGCGATCTGTACACCAAACTTCAGGTCCTTTGCATTGTCGTAGTCCTTGACGATATTGTCTCCTTTGAGTCGAGGTGGTGTAATTTCAGACTCGTGAGCCTTGACAAGCGCCCATTCTTGTTTTTGACCTTGAATCAGCGGAAGGCTCATTGCCATCTCAGACCAGGTCACTTGAGCGCCGAGATCGACGCATAGACGGCGGAAGGGTAAGTTGCCTTGTGTGGTGAGTGGTGCAAGAACGGGTGTGTCCGGCCCATAGTAGAGCTTGCGTTTTTCAGATGCTCGAAAAGGCGGCTCTGTGAAAGACGCACGCGTGTCTTCTTTACTCTCACAGTCGTGCATCTCGATGTCGTTGTTTTCAGCCTCATCTGCTGTTGCTTTTCTATTGCCATCGGTTTTGCCTGTTGCTTCATTCGATCGCTTAGCACTGTTATATGCTTTTGCTTGCCGAGGATTGAATGAATCAGTGAGCCACTTCGCATATTGATCTGAGCGGTCTAATTTAACACGTCTGCGCTCAAGGTCAATCTTGTCCTTTGTATCGATGACGTTGTAGACTCTGGTGCCGACAGCTTTAGTGTTCTCGTCGACTCCCGCCTTCTTCATTCGCTCTACATCCTCAATCAAAATAAGTTCTTTCTTTCCATCTTCGTGCTCGATTTCCTGGGAGTGACTCTCATAGTAGCGACACTTCCATCCTGCAGGACAGTAACCGTTTTCTTCCCATACAGGACACACCTTGAAGCGGTAGTCATACTCAGGTGTCAGGTGATCGTCCGGAGGAATTTCTTGTTTGCCTTCCTTTAGGTATCTGCGCAAAGAGTGCTCGAATTTGCATTTCTCGCCGTGACTGCACTCTCGTGGAGAAAACTCTGAGCTTAGCTGTCTCGAAGGGCAAAGTTGAATCTTATCCCCCCAGCTACCATACTGACGCTTTTTGTTCTGACCCGTTTCGCGATTCTTTCTGTTGTTTTTCTTTTCGTCACCTTTTCCCTTGTTATTGTTATTATTCTGGCCTTCTTGCTCATTCATTAATTCATTGCCAACAGATTTGTCGCCGTCTTTGATACTGACGCCGTCCCGATCGCCATTCTGGCAATTGGCACGAGGGACTGTATCGTAATTTGAGCCCGTCCCATTCGCGGCCCGGGCGTCGCTCTCTGGCTCAACTTTTGATTTTTGATGTATCAAGAACCTATCACTTTTAGTCAACTTCTAACACAACATGTATGAAACCCGTCAAAATTAAATTCTCCAAAAACACCTCTGAAGGACTCTCTCAAGGGTTGAGCGTACTCAGCTTTGATTGGTGCAACACCTTTCAGTGTTCGGATTTCCTTTACTTCTTTGATCGAGTCTTCGATATTGGTTTTGTGCGCGCTTTCATTTTCCGTAGTGTTTTCCATTCTCGGCCGCTTGCTGGGTCTAGAGTCGACTGTTTCGTAGCCTACAGATGGTGCCGTTTGATCAGGTAACTGAGACATATTCTACAATATATCGAAGTTTCAACCCGGGAAGAGTATATACAGAAATTCTCTTCAAATTTGATCTAGCTTCTTGCACAGGGTTCCTGCGTCAAATCGTCAATTAGCATTCGCGTTCGACCAAAGAACTCAAATCACTTCGATGCGAGCGTGGCGGGATGGCAGCGGTCAATTTCTCAAGACGAGACGCGCGATTCGAAAAAATGTTAAGCGTTAAGCATTCTGCCCAGCCAATGATGTTGGACATTGCACTGGACATTGCACACTGTGGCTGACGTCTGGTCAGGGAAGCTCGGGCCACAAGCTTGTGAGTGAGTGACGTCGCTTTGAGCGCAGCTTCGTCTACCTGGACCTGGTCTACTCTGGATCCGGCCACTTTTCAACTCACCAACAGTCCGTCCTTCTCTTTCGCATATAAACCTTGACTCCTGCGTCCAGACCGTATCTTCTGTCACTACTTCCCCATCCAACTTGAACATACTCTCAACAAATATGACCTTATACTACAGTCTCGTGAGCCCCCCTTCTTCAAGCAGATGCCGTACTCCAGTGAGCTAATTGCAGGGAGCCAGGTCTTCCTCCTTCTCGTTTTCGAGATGGTGGTATTTGGCGCACTGATAATACCACTTCCATATACCGTGAAGCGCAAACTATTCACGTTTATCTCAGAAAGCCCGCTAGTTGCTAAGCTTCAATACGGCATCAAGGTCGGACCAGGCAGCAAAGATATAGACGACTTACGCTGAGTAGACTAGATCACCTTCATCTTTATTCTCATCTTGTTTATCGATAGCTGCAATCGTGTCTACCGCGTGCAGCTCGAATCAGCTGCGGCTCACAAGGATCGAAGGTAAAGCGGACCTACACGCAAAATTCAAGAGATATCACTGACAGCTGCCCAGTGCTGAAGCTCTAGGAGGCTCTGCTAGAATGGAGGTTCAAGCTCGTAAATTCTATTCACAGCGCAATATGTACCTCTGCGGGTTCACGCTCTTCCTTTCTCTGATCCTCAATCGTACTTACGTCATGATCCTCGACCAGCTTCGCCTTGAGGAGGAAATCAAACGCCTCAACGGCGACCCTAAGGCCAAAGTGTCTGATGGAAAACTGGATCAGGCTGGTGGTCTAGGCGAAATCGGTCGCTTGAAGAAGGAACTTGCGCAAAAGGAGAAGGACATCGAAATCCTTAAGAAACAGGGCGAGGGCTTCCAGCAGGAGTATAACAGACTCTCTGACCAGAAGCTTATGCCTCAGGAGAATAAGGAAGTCAAGAAGAATGCTTGAAATCCTTCTACACGTGAATTCTATCTACCTCATCCCCTCGGCCTTAGCATGCCAATTTTTTGACCGAGGTAGGCATGAAAGGAGAAGTGGTGATCTGAAGGATTGGAACAGGCGAAAAAACTGGTGCTTAACAAACATCGAGAGTCTAATTTGGTGGTGAAAAAGAAGAAAGATTCAACTTTAAATATATGAGGTCAGACATCTGGAACCTGATAGCTAGTGAATGTGGGAATGAAATGTTTATTGTAGACATAGTCATCAACTAAAACATACTGCGACGTATTCTTGGCCCCTCCGTGATGTTGCTAGTACCTTGAGGTTTGCCCTTCACTCTGTACAATCAGAAGCCTCTACAAACTGCAATCCAAGTTCCAAAGTCTATTTGTATACTGGGGTGCGCCACACGTGACGAGGCTGACGATTAAGGCCAGGCCTTGGAAGGCTTGGATCCCCGTGGCGCTTCTTCACGTCCAACGAAGACTCGACGCTGAGCACAGCAAACAAAATCTGTTGTGTGAATTATCAATTCGAGACTCTTCCAGCAGAAACCCCATCTCTGTTTGAATCAGACGTGTGACAAGCGACAATGGCAGAAACAACTGCAGAGGGAAGTGGTTCGACGATCACGTTGAGTGGTCCGACAACACAAGCAAGCCCAGCACCTGAAGAGCCCCAGTTCTTTAACTATCCCGAACCACAATACGTAGAAGTTCCGTACAAGACACCACCTGCAAACAAAAACCCCATCTTCCGCGGTCTGCCGCTGGTTATTGGATCGAAAATCGTAGCCAATGTGCCTTTCATCGCGAAATTCCTACGGGCGAACGCGGGCTTCAATACGCTCGGCGGACTGAAAGAGTTGGACGACGTAGAAGCCAGATACGAACCTGTCGTGATACCGGTCAAGAAGGCCGAGGACTTTGTCGCGCAGAATTACACAGCGGAAGATGCGTTGAGAACGCCGCCTGAAGGTCTACCCACCGAGAAAGCTCCTGAAGGGCGTTTCTGGAGCGTCAAGGACTACCACGAAGCGTACAAAAACGGCAAGATAACGCCGACGGACGTGATCAATACGCTGCTCCCACTTATACGGAGAGATGTGAAGGACAAGACGGCTCATTCTACAGCGTTCCTGGAGGTGCAGGTTAAGCTCGTGCTCGCCGCGGCATTAGCCTCAACGGAGCGGTGGAAAGCGGGTAGGCCCCTAGGTGTGCTCGATGGCATACCCATCGCCGTAAAGGATGAGGTGGACGTAGAAGGCTACACTCGTACATACGCCACTTCAAAGGTATACAAAGAGCCAGACATGGCGCAATCGTCATGGTGCGTCAGGCAATGGCAGGATGCTGGAGCAATCATTATTGGAAAGACAAACATGCATGAAATTGGCATGGACACAACGAACAACAACCCAGTTACGGGTACGCCATTGAATCCATATAGCACGCATTACTATACTGGAGGTTCCTCTGGCGGAAGCGGATACGTCGTCGGCGCTGGACTGGTGCCCTTTGCTCTTGGTTGTGGTAAGCGATAACGTACTGCTTTATTTCACTCGAGATTCCCGAAAAACTGACGCTTTATACACAGATGGCGGTGGCTCAATTAGAATCCCTTCTTCGTTTTGCGGTATCTACGGTCTAAAAACGAGTCACGCACGAGTGTCGGAGCGACCGACGCCGAACTTAGCCAACACAAATACAGTCGTCGGCCCTATGGCTGCAGACATGAGCTCACTCGAAGTGGCCTATCGTGTAATGGCCGCGCCGGACCCTAAGAACAGGCATTCGGCTCTATATCCACCGCCGCGGAAGCTCAGCGCCCCCTCGCCCAAGTTGCTCGGCGTATACAAGAACTGGTTCGAACGCGCGGATGACAACGTCAAAGCTTTGTGCCAGCAGGCAATCGACTACTTCGTCGATAAGCTGGGATACGAGCGCCTGGATATTCACATCCCGCTCATTCATCATGGGCAGACAGCGCACGCAATGAGCATCATGTCTGAGGCAGTTAATGCGACGCCTGACACCTCGTTCTTAACACCGGCAAACCGAGTGCTTCTCGCCCTTGCGGCACAGCATCCAGCTTCAGACTATATCCAAGCGAACAGGTTGCGCAATCTGCTTATGTCGCACCTTGCCGCGTTGTTCAAACAACATCCTGGTCTACTGATCGTCACGCCATCGGTGCCGACAGCAGGTTGGGAGATTAAGGCCGGTGCCGCGGACCTAAAGCACGGCGTCAGCGATGGAGACATGAGTATACGCTCAATGGAGTATGTCTGGCTGGCGAACTTCAGCGGCTGTCCTTGCCTGCAGGTGCCTGTCGGATACGCTCAGCCAAAGAAAGGGTATGGCACCGATGTTGTTCCTGTAGGAATGATGGCTATGAGCGAATGGGGCAGCGAAGATAGGCTGATCGAATGGGGCTTTGAGGCAGAAAGTTATTTGCACAGCAAGAAGGAAGGAGGAAGACGCAGGCCACCTGTATGGGTGGATGTACTGGGTAGGGCTGAGTCAATCAGAGGATCTGGAACTGGACATCTGGACAGTTCGAATCCTGCGGAAAATGGCAAGACGGACGCATAAGGAACCGGAGATTTCTGTATTACCGTTTGGATGATGCGAAGTGTGCTGCGTCGCAGTGGCAGGCGCGGGTTGCTCCGGCCACTGTGTTTTCGCAGACGAATTTTAGGAGTACGGAGAACGCGCGTAGGATACACGCCATGCAGACAGGTATCGTACCCCGTTCTTTGCTCGTCCTTCAGATCTATACCGTTTGCGTGTATCTGAGGATCCTCAAACAGTAGCCTGTACCCGTGATCCTGGAGGCCATGTAATTCTCGGTCTGTTATTCATGTGACAAGTCCGCGCTTAGGGCACGAGACAATGCTCACTGTGCTTTCTTCCCCTTTCTCCCCGTATCACGTCAGGAGCCTGTGTCGGATCATCTGACGTCACAGCCCACTCCACTTTGCTGTCGTCTTTGCAATTTAGCAAATCGTAGTTTTCATGTTCCTGGTGCATTCTTGAACGTCTCGGGGCTTGTCGGAGATATCTTCGCTGTTACGCCGGGAACCGGGCAGCTAGGAGAGACCCGATTTTCAGGCCATTACGCGCTACAGCATCATTGCTGGCTTCTAGATACCTTGATTTTGGTATCTGCCAACTTCCGTGACTATTTTCCACGCTGGTGCTTCAGTCGACATGTAGTTGCGAGCCCGTAAAGACAACTCGGTGCGTTCATGCGTAGCACGGCGTCGATGAAGATCTCTGCCTTCCGGTTCCTTTGGGAGGCGGATTGTGAAGAGCCCACAGCAGATGGTGTTGCTTCGAGTCGTGCAGCGTGTAAAGCACAACTGTTTTGTATCGCACACATCCTGGAGGCTTAAGCCCGGGATACCGCATCCTTCCCGACAATAAGGAGACAGAGACATACAGGCATAGAGACGGCCGTCGTCACAAAAGACAGTGGGGTGGTGGCTCGGGACAGCCCCTGCCATAGATCGGGGTAGCTGCAAGGGAAGCTTTGATGCCAGTGTGGACGGTTTCAACAGTCGGTTCGGACTGATGGACAGCCCGCGAATTAGGCCGATGGGAATGACGATGGCATGATGCTGCGTGTCGAGGACGAAACATAGAGCCTCTTCGGTCATCAATGGGTTGGCGACCAGGTGCAACTCGCGCTGCTTGAAGGAAAGACTGCATCGTGGCGCTTGGTTTTATAAGTTTTTCCCGTTTGCGGTAGCATAGTCAAGAGTGTAAGCACGGCTTCGCACTGCAGAAAAACGGGCCGTCGGGTCTTTCGCGCCCCAGCGACGCGTGGCGGAAGAGAAGACGGACAAAAAGGCGGCTTGCATGGAAAGGCCCCCGTCAGAGCCTGTACGTGCCGAAACCACAGGCGGATCCAAACACGCTTGGCTCCATTTGCTGGTGCGCAGCTTTTGCACGACCCGCTGGCCTCGAGCGCATCCTATGAGACTGTCATAACTGCTATTTGTTGTCATCAACACACGAGCGCATCTGTGTCTTTTCCCGCCTATTCCGCCCAGTTGTAGGACTGCCGCGGGCATGGATTAATATACGCCAGCTGATTGGCTGTGTCATCTGCACTCATCGCATTTGGGTCAAGATTGACGGCTCCCATCGTTGCTCCTCGAGCCTTTTTCTTTGTCGCTCTTTCGCCCGAGCCCCGTCCTTTCATTCTCTCAGTCCTCATCATTCGGAGGAACTTCTCCGTTGCCTCTCGTACCATTCTCTCTCCCCGTCCATCACCCTCTCATCCGTGTTCGTGTACGGGCTACGCGGGCACATCCCGCTATCTTCTGGAACAAGAAGGGGCTAAACTCGTCGTCACTCGCTATCCTAGTGAATATCGTCTCTTTCTCTCTCGCTGCAAGAGGCTCGTGGCCGCTCTGGCTTCCACTAGTGGAGCTTGAACCCAACTAACAACGGCTTGGCGTCTTTGGACAAGCTCACAGATCAACGTGCGCTCATCCGTCATTAGCGTTGTTGGTACAGAGACTTCTGCAGATTCCGGCCAACTCCTTCCCAATAGTCGACGTCTAATCTGAGTGCGCCAAAGCAAAAAGATCGCACCTCTTCCTCTCCCTTTCACCCCCTTCCTTCGCTTTTCTCTACTCGGAAGCCCAGGCTACACGCGCACCCAACGTGACGATCACAAGGACGGGTCTGTCGTTACGACAAAGCTCAGCGCGTGCGGTCCCTCCGTGGACCTGATTAAATGCGGAGACGGCCATCGGCCTCATCCACACCTGAGGAGGAGGACGAACACCATCTTCAGCAGCAACAGCAACGTCTGCGGGAGGAGGGAGGTAGTGACGACGACTCCAGTAGTGGCGACAGTGGCAGCAACAGCCCCGATGTTGCGAATCGGAAACACGTGGAGGACGACACGGAGGGAGGCTTGAGGACGCCTACAGCCGCGCAGAGGCCCTTGAAGAAGAAAACTATGGAGTCTACCGGCAAGGAGCAGCACAAAAGGGCGGGCAGATTGGAGGCGCGTACGGCTTGGAAGCAGTCTACTCCACCGGGGCGGAGGAAGGCATCAAGCAGCGCAAAAGAGAAGGAGGTGCTGGAATTGGAGCTCTCAGTCAAAGACCTTGCCCGGGAAGACGAAGCGAGACCAACCACACCAAGCCAACGACCTGCGCGATGGCGCGACCCGTGGTCCTTTTCGCTTCTCACCGTCGCTTCGCTGGCTGCAGCGGCTGCGCTGATATTGTGCATATGGCAGTCCTTTACAGGACGTCAATTGGATCCGAAGGGGGCCGCCATGTCGTACATGGCCTCGGCTTTTGTGCGATTCCCCGACTTTGACACGGAGCATACGCGTTTTGCGAGCAAATATTCATTGCACATGTACAGGGAGATGGGGATAGAAGATGACGATCCACGGGTGCGTTTTTTCTCCCTGCCCCATATCAAGTCGCATGAGCTACAGCTAATGCAATCAAAACCAGGTCAAGGGTGTACCTGTTCTCTTCATTCCTGGTAATGCAGGAAGCTACAAACAAGTCCGCGCTCTGGCAGCTGAAGCTGCTCATTACTGGAACAGGCATATTCGGCCATACGATGATGCAGCAGGTGAAGGCAAGGTTGCCCTCGACTTTTTCACCGTCGATTTCAACGAAGACCTCACAGCCTTTCACGGACAGACACTGCTGGACCAGGCTGAATACCTGAACGACGCAGTTGCGTACATTCTATCGCTATATCACAATCCCGAGAGGTCGAAGCGGGATTCGCGTCTCCCAGACCCAAGCTCCGTCATTCTAATCGGACATTCCATGGGCGGTATCGCAGCGCGGACAATGCTGACCATGGCAAACTACCAGGCGAACTCGGTCAACACGATCATTACATTGTCTGCTCCGCATGCGCGGTCGCCCGTCTCGTTCGATTCGCAGCTTGTCAAAACGTATGCGTACGTCAATGACTATTGGAGGAAGGCGCACTCGACACAGTGGGGCTCAGACAACCCGCTTTGGCATGTCACGCTCATTTCAATTGCGGGAGGTGGATTGGACACGGTCGTGCCTTCCGACTATGCAAGTCTCGCTTCCCTGGTCCCCGAGACTCACGGCTTCACCGTCTTCACCTCGACCATACCAGGTGTGTGGACGGGTATGGACCACCTGGCTATTACATGGTGCGACCAGCTGCGCAAGGTGCTCATCAAGTCTCTGTACGATGTCATGGATGCCAAGCGAGGGGCCCAGACGAAACCGCGTGGCGACCGCATGCGCTCATTCAAGAAGTGGTTCCTGACGGGTCTGGAGGAAGTTGCGGAGAGGACCCTCCCACACAAGGAGGCGAAAACGCTGCTGACCATGGACGACAGCGCAAACGCCATCATTTCGCAGGGTGAGCGCCTCGTTCTTCGCCACTTTGGTCAACAAGGCAAGAAGAAGGCACATTTGCTTCCCATTCCACCCCAAGGAACACCGGAAGGCCGCAAATTCACACTGCTCTCGGATCGACATCTGGATGCACCGGGCGAGAACGGCGTGCTCGAGGTGCTTTTCTGCAGCGTGTTCACGCTACAAGTTGGACAATCAGCGACCCTGTTCTCGATGAACATGGATCTTTCGGGTGATAGTAAAGGTTCAACTCGTTTGGCGTGTAAGAACGCGGCTTCCGACACCATCCTGCTGCCAGCCTCGACAAGACACTCCGAACACCCGTTTGATAATGCCCAACCATTCTCATACTTGCAGTACGATCTCGAGGACCTTGCCGAGCATCAATTCGTGGCCGTAGTGGACAAGGCGGATCAGCCGGCAGACGGCTGGGTTATCGCGGAATTCACATCTGCAACCGAATCCATTATTAAATACCCCGTAGGCTACCGGGATCTGGTCGCGTCGGATCTGGAAGTGAAGTTGCCCGCAAGGCGCGCAGTTTCAATGGAAATCAAAGTCCCCGCGTTGCAGTCCGGCCTATTTGCGTACAAGCTTGCCTTTGGTCATCAGTCCTGTGGAAAGCACGTTCCCCTATTTATGCCGCTGGTGCGGCAGTACATCTCCGATGTGTACGAGTCGAAGTTCTTTGTTAATGTGAGGGAGGCTGAAATAAACTTGCATGGTGTTGCACCGTACATGCCACCCGCTCTTCTAGGCCAAGACCACAGCACCGGACTGGCTCTACAGATCTGGTCTGATCCTACATGCGAAAGCCCCCTTGATGTGACGTTGAGCTTAGACATCTGGGGCAGCTTCGGCAAATTGTGGATGCGATACAGGACCATGTTTGCAGCTTTGCCCTTCGTGGTTGTTGCTCTCACATTAGGCAGACAGTTCAAGACGTTCGATGAGTCGGGCGTATTCATGAGCTTCTCCGAAAGCTTGAATATGTGCCTCCGCCGCACGATACCGGCCGTCTTTTTGATATTATCCGTAGCAGCGATGCTCATAGCAGGACAGGGACAAGCCACTGCAGCAGAACGGACGACGTGGATACCATCACGCGATAGCAACACCACGGAGACGGTGGTCGATTACACTAGGAACGACCTTTTGATCGGATCGCCAGATCCATTCTTCTGGTTTTTGTTCCCGTTCTTTGGAGTCATTAGCGTTGGTCTGTGTATTGCCATCAATTATATCGCACTTGCGATTACGCATCTTTTCGCTCTCATTTACTCTAAGGTACGAGCCAGGGTTCCCAAAGGCGAAGATAGGAAATCTCTAGCCGCAGCATTTGCTGTCGCATCAACCAGGCGACGCATTATCACAACCGCCATACTACTTTTTCTTGTCTCGACTGTGATTCCGTATCAATTCGCATACCTTGTTCTGTGTATCGTACACATAGCAAGCTGCGTGCGCGCGTTACGTGCGGCTTGGGAAACGGTGAGTCGATTCTAAATGCAAGACGTCATCAGGAGTACCAGGGCTGATTTTGATGCAATCGCAGCATACCGATGCGAGTTACAACTTCTACAACTACTCACATTCAATACTTATCGTCATGCTCTGGGTCCTACCGATCAATCTTCCTGTTCTCGTCGTCTGGATCCGGAATCTCAGCGTACACTGGCTCACGCCGTTTTCGTCACACCATAATATCCTCTCGATAATGCCGTACATCTTACTAGTGGAGACGCTCAGCACAGGACGTATGATATCACGGGTCAAATCGCCGTAAGCAAAACTCACCTTCACCGGATAATTTTTGTCAGAACACTGACTTTTCAAAACCAGTCTTAGAATCATAACCCAACTACTCCTCCTAACCCTCGCTGGGTGCGCAGCTCTATACGGCGTCTCCTATGCTTATTATTTGCACCATGTAGTCAACGTCTTCTGCGCGTGGCTCGTTGCACTACATTGGACGAGCAGCTCATTTTCGCTACACTATAGACTCAGGGACGTGATTGACGTTTCGGAACCTGCTTCCAAAACAAAGAAGAGGCCTTGACATCGTCGGCTGGTTTTCATTTCTGGCTACCTCTATCGTACTTCTTCTTTCCGTTTGCCTTTTATTCTTCAAGAGGACAAGATAAAGATACAACACTAGCAAATGTTTAATTGATAACCTCCCTCTGACGCTGCATGTGTCGAAATGTCCTGATATGTATTGAGCTGCCAGCGGGTTTCTTTCCGAAATATCCTTTTTTTTGTTGCGATCTTTGCTTGGCGGTGGTGGCGCGAGGTTTTGGAAGGCGCTGTGTTATTGATATACCTTTTTTGTACCCTCACTTTATACTTCTCATGCCTCGCTAGCCAGCTAGACTACCTGCCGCCATGTTCGACACATGGATGCAAATCTTGAAGGGATAGACGACGAGCAGCCAAGAGCCGGGAGTAGTCACAAGAAAGAACGGAGGGTGTAGCATGTGGGAAAGAAGACTTGTGCAAGGTAAAAGACCATGTAGATACTGTGTAATACGAAAGTCAAGACATTCAGATTACGTTACGGCTAATCGCAGTTTTCATTCTCCGTGTTCCACGAACCGAAGAGAAAATACACGATTTCCCATCTGTGCTGTGAATTTTTGACCCATAAAACCTATTTCTCAATTTCTTCCTAAACGCCATCGCTCATGCTATTTGCATACATTGCACCAAATTGAGTCTCTTTGTTTGTTCTAGGCATGTCTGTAGCTCTCATAGCTGTCCACAACTCCGGACTCAGGCACATGATGCGAAGCACTTGGCATGGGACGAGTCTGCGACCAGGCCAACTCCGTATCCGAAGATGAGCCTCTCAACGATTTCCTGGATCCCTTACCCCTTCTCCCTGGCAGCAGCCCCTCCTCGACCATCTGCTTTCGCACCTTCTTGGAAGGAATGTTGTTCTCCTTTCCCGGCATGACACGACCTGGGTGCACAAGGTTCAGCAGCAGCACGGCCACAAACATGGGCAAGCTCTCGAGCACGAAGGTGTAAGCCTCGTGTGTTGGGATGCCGGACTCGTAGCCGGACGAGTACTCGACCAGCCGGAAGATGATACGCACGGTGATGAGGGTGAGCACGGCGTACAGGACGTACAGCAAGCGCATCGGCGCCGCGGATGTCGGATGCGGGTTCTCGCGCTTGTAGCGCAGCTGGAAACGGATCAGGAGGCCTGTGAAGGCGAGGATAAAGAACTGCTGCAGGCCCACCCCACCCATATAGATGTGCAGGCCGCGCATGATCTGGTCGTAGGTGAGGTTGTTTCCTGAAGCCATGGAGGCACCTGCCACTTGGACCAGGAAGGCACTGGCAAACAGATTCAGTATGCACGGATGGGGTGATGTCATTAGACAAGAAGGGAGGGGATGTGCTCACAGGATGTCGAGGAGCACGAAGATGGTGCCGAATCTCCAAGCTCTGACGCCGCCCAGTCTCTTGTTGGGCATGAAGCACCACACCAGACGTGCGACGACCATGTACACGAAGGCGTTGATCCACAAGGGCCCGACGAGGATCATGACGAACCACAGAGAGTATACGCCCACGTTCTTCTGGTTGTACACCGAGTATTCGCGCAGCGCGTAGGTAGCGGTTTGCCACAGCGAAGCCACCACGATGACCCAGCAATACATCTTGCGGTGCACGATGGCTTGGACGAAATGGGCGACAGTGAGGATACCGAAGAGCACGGCGAAGAGGGCCGACGGAACGACCGAAGGGCAAAACGGCCAGACCCTGTTCGGGTCGTCCTTTGGAAGACACTGAGGCATGGTGATAGTGGTAAAGATAAAAGGATGAGACGAGTGAAAGGATATACAAAATGCACGAAGCGATGTTATATGTTCAAACAGGACCGAGGATGTTTGTGCCGCGCGGGTGAATAACAAACGCCAAAACTGCTGTGAGAATGCACCGATGTCGAGCGAGAGTCTCCATCATCTTTATAGACCCAAGGCAGCAAAGATATGATGCAGGAATTGGAATACGATGTGCCATGTCAAGACCGCGCAATACAACCTCGAGATCCCAAGCATCTACGTGCTCCATGCTCTTCTCTGATTCGCCCACTCGTGTATATCGTGTTCAAAGCGCGAATCGTGATCTCCAAAATTAGCCAAAGGGAAAGGCACAAAATCCCCTTCCGTCCAAGGCCGGTTTCCGGTATGAAGTGCGGTCACCAGGAGTGCACGCTACTGAAAGCATACGCAAGTCAGTGGGCTTGCGGGAACCTTGCAAAGCCTTTGCTAAGCCTGGGCGGCAGATCATCTTCTTTGAAAGGGGATGACTGGTAGACAGGCATAGCGTCGGACTGTTTCTTGGGCAAAGCTTAAAGTGCTAGGCGCAACCCTACAATCACGCCGGCGTGAAACTGACAGCGGAGACCAGACAGAGGCGCTCACTTGTAGGTACGTGGATCAGCGTCGGAGGTGCGTACATAGCCCACCGAAGCCTGATAAGCCTTGTTACAAAGCAGAAGTGAGCAGGCTAAACCAGCTTGGGCGATTTGACGAGCTGACCAATGACCTTTGCAGCGACTTTGTCGAGCGGGCCAATGGCAGAGCGGAGCTTGGTGGAGGCGAAGCTGACAAGGGACCCGGCTTGCGGAAGAGGCTGTGACAGCGCGACGTGGGATCAGTGCAAGAGCACATCAAGGCGCGAGAACAACTGTGATTAAGTTATGGCGTCCGACTGTGCCTGTCACGACGCTGATTTTTTACTCGCCTGCTCGTCTATGCTTCTGCCCTCTTCGGACGAGCCTCCAGATTCATCGCTTCCACGCGTCCTGGTTCACAATGGACGTCCGTTCTGGCCCAAAGGCGTCGAAAGATCATGGCCAACGAGCCGTCCGCAAGCGGGTGGGTGGACCGAGAAGCAAGACCGGTTGCATAACATGTCGGTACGTTTTGATGCGTCTTGCAACGAATGATTCACATAGCACGATTGATCATAATGGCCCAAGCAAGTCTTCTGCAATCTCGCTTTATCTTCTTTGAGTCCCTTCACCGTCCTATAGTTACCCGCCATCTGACTAACGTGAATCTCACAGCATTCGACGTGTCAAGTGTGACGAGGCCAGACCGCACTGTGCACGATGCACCAGCACGGGGAGGAAGTGCGACGGCTACACCCGATCTCCCTGGGAGGTCGTTGATGTCACGTCTATGGCGTCAATGCTAGTGCTTTCGGACCCACGAGCCTCTTCCGACCCGTTCGTAGGACGAAGCTTCAAAGTTTTTGAGCAATTGACCGCCCACTCGCTGTCTGGAATCCTCGAGATGACCTTATGGCACGATGTCCTGAGAGCGGCACAGCACAGCGATGCACTTTTTCATGCCGCGACTGCGCTCGGCTCCGCGCACGAGGCGTACCTTCATCGCCAATTCAACATGGAGACGCCCGAGGAAGATCGCGCCTTGCAACAGTACAACAAAGCCATCCGGATGCTAACCAAGCGCGACGCGCAGGATGCCGAGCTCACACCGGACGTTGTCATAACGTCGTCAATCATGTTCATGACCATTGAAGTATGCTAGAAACCGACTGTCCCCGCCCCTTCCACTCAAGCATAAGCACGCAGAAGCGTGAAACTTCCCTTTTCCCATGCACGGCTAACTGAGCGAAGATGATGAGACGTGAGTACGGCAAGGCGATCAAGCATCTCAAGGCGGGCATAGGCATCTTCGCAGAACATCATGGTCGGACAGCGTCGGACGGCCAAGCGAAGCCAACCCTGATCCCGACCGAGCGACTCGAAGACATCCTCCGCCAGCTGGAAACGCACCTGTGTGAGATCAGCATGGATGGACCGCTAAGCATGCCTCGACGGAGCCTGGTGAGCTACAAGGAGCTGCCGCGCAAAGGCGAGGCGTGGGCATCCGCACCGGCAGGGCTTGACCAGCGATGCTTCGATAGCATCACCGAAGCCCGCGCCGAGCTGGACAGCTACTGTCACAACCTAATGTTCCTGTTCCACGAGATCTTGGAGCCAGATGTGTTCGCGACGCCGCCTGCGTCGGAGGCGTATACGGAGCGCACCACTGACGCGTTTGCACAGGCCTTCGTGTCGTGGCGGCACCGTTTCGACGGCCTTAAGGCGAAACTGGCGCAGCGCCCGCGGCCCCTCTCAAGGCCGGAGCGCCGCACGCTCGCTCAACTGGAGATGTATCACCTCGTGGCGTCGCAGGTGCTGACGACGTACCTGTCGCTGGACGAGATGAGCTGGGACAAGCACCAGGCCGGCTTCGAGCGGGTGCTAGACCTGTGCGACGTCATAGTGGGGAAGCACGCTGGCGGCGTTGACAAAAGCGGAGGCAGCGACAACGACGATGCCGCATCGGAGGCCTACAACGGCTTTCAGCTCAACCACGGCATCGTGGCCGCGTGCTTACACACGGCGTGGAAATGCCGCGACGCCCGCGTCCGCCTGCGGGTCATCGACCTGCTCTCGCAACAGCGTCAGGAGGGCCTCTGGGACGCCCAGCTCGTCAAGTGGGCCGTTTGCCACATCGACGAGATCGAGCGCGGACCGGGCTTGCTCGAGGCGGCCGCGCTGAGGGGCGACGGCGCCGACGTTATCCCGCGCTGGAGGCGAATCGTGCGCCTCGACGTGTATTTCAGCGCCGAAGGTCGCGGGGCGGTGCTCGTTTTATTCGTGCCCAAGGACGAGTCGATGGAGATAACGACCATCAAGAAAGTCCTAAGCTGGTGACCGTTAGGCAATGCTCCGGCGTTTGGTACGGCGTGCAGGATCAGAATCGGCCGCCCATTAAAGACGGTAGACGTTTACGATTGCATTATAGACAAAGGCAATGTTGTTTCGTACGGGCGAAGTCGTTGTGCAAGGGACGTTCCCCCTTCCCCACATACAGATATACAGATGGAGAAAAAAAATCGAAGATGCATCATGTACAGAACAAACCCCACGTTCCACAAATTTTGTGCGAGGTGCCTAGAAAGAGTTATTTCTACATATATCTTGGTATCATAGTTGGGAAAAGGGCGCAGCCATTCCCTTGAACTCGCTCGCACGTGATATGCCAAAGGAAAGAAAAAAACTAAATGGGAAGAACTAAAAAATCCCTGCCTCCCCAAGAAAAAACAGGTCAAGAAACTTTTATATATTCCCAAGGTGCGTCATTCGTTCATAGGCCGCCCTCTGACGGAGCGACAAACTTTTGTTACATGCCGTAGCTAGAGCCGATGGTGCTGAAGCGATCAGTGCCTGCCGTGGAGACGCTTGTGACGCTGTTCTTTCTGAAGCCGCACTCGTGCATGAAGCCTTCCTCGGCATCGGGGTTGGAGAAGACGATCTTGAGGTAGCGCAGTTCCCTGGCGAGGGGGTCTCCCGAATCGCGCAGCTCGACAACGAGTTTCTGAGTGCGGCGTTCCTTGTGCGGTTGGCGCAGGAGGCCGACGTCTAGCTCGACGACGCGCTGGCGGGCGTGCTCGTTCTTGTTGCGGAACAGCTTAAGGGTACGCTTGCTTGAGAGCTGGTCCTCCCAGATCTGGATGGTCTCAGTGCCGGCCTCCACGGCCGACGCGTGCGTGGCTGCTGACTTGACGGTCTCGATGTCGAGGGAAGCGCAGAGCACCTTCTCTGTAATGGCCTGCATAAAATCCCAACAATCCTCACGATTGGTGAAGCTGTACTGTGGGTGTTTGCTTGTGTTGGGTACGAAGCGCACAACAAAATTGACGGTCGGGTCGCGCCTCTGAAACGTGTGGACGACCTCGACATGCTCCAGGAACGGGCTGCTGTTCACTCCTTCAGTGGGAATCCACAGGCTATCTTGGATCTCGTGACCGAGCGGCGTTGTCGACACGATGATGACACCAAAGCCGTGTCGACCGTTTGCATGCTGAACGTCTCTACGGATCTCGGTTCGGGCTATGTCGATCTTGGTGAGGCTTTGGGTGCCTTGACGATGCCACAGCTTGCACGCGCCGTCTTCATACATGCGATCACGACTCGAGACAGAAAAGATGGAGCCCTCGCGCGTGGGCATGGAGCGTATGCTACCGGAGGATGAGGAATTGTACTCAGTGAGCCCGTACTCGGTCAGGTGCAGGGTGCTCTGCGACATTGCCGCGCTCGCTCGCTGCTTTCCTCGTTGCCGGCTCGTGCTTGTCGCTGTGGTGCCCGATCCAGGTGACGCGTTGCCCGACGGCGGCAGCGCGTTTCTTAGGTCGTCCAAGTTCCACTCAGGCACATCCGCGTTGTCAAAATTGCTAGAACCTCTAATCTGCTGTTGCAGCCGCTCCAGGTCGGCCTGGCCTGCGGGAAAGGGGAAGGGCAACTGTCGCGACAGGGCATCCAGGCTGACAAGGGACAACTCGTCTCCGTCCCCAGGCCGCCTCCGTTTGCCGACAGGTCCCAGCTTGGAATACTGCTGGACGAAGCGGTCAAAGATCAGCTCTTCTTCGGTCTTGGTGCGTGGCGAACGCTTTTTCCTTCCATGGTGGCTGGGCGCCGTGCTGGGAGACGAGGTCCTAGAGTTCCCCAAGGCGAATGAACGAAGTGAAGATAGCGAAGGGGAATCCGAGTTGTGTTGCTCAACATCGTCGGCCTCGGGAGTGAGACGAACTCTTCTACATACAATGGGTCAGCCTAACATGCGAAAACACAACCCCATCCTCTCCTCTCCTTCGACACTACGCTCACTCTCTCACACGCACATACACTCTCTCACATATACATACAAACTCAAAATGGTAAGAGCCATGTGGTTAGTGTACGAACATAGCGGCACGTGTGCAAGCGTCCTGTTCGACTCGGTGGGTTAAGGGGGGGGAACAAACTCACGCATTGAGAAATGAGATCAGGGCGGCGGCATCGCTGTCGAGCTGCAGAATGTGCTCCTTGAAGTGCATGCAAAAATCGTGGACATCGCCATGCTCACAGGCATCCCAGGGAACGCTACGCTGGTTGTGAGAGCCGGCCCCGGAATGGTGCAGAAACTGCTCTGGGTCAAGGAACAGTTCAAAGTCCAGAAGACGCGAGCGAAACGCGGTGAATGCATTGCCGGACAGGAGCTCATGCTTGGGGAGGTCTTCGATGGCGGTCTTGCCAAGCAGGCGAGAAGCTATTATCAAGCGCGACCTGACGTCGGCCAACAGATGGACCAGGTGCTGGACAGCGGCGGGGACGTCGCAAAGCTGGAGGTACAGGCGCGTGAGCTGGTCAATGTCGACGATCAGACCATTGACGGCCCGTTCAACGCTCATACTTGTGCTTGCGGCTGGTGAAGGACAAGTCTCTTTTCCTTCGGCCTACGGTCATGATGGAGCCAGACAGCACGAGCTAAAAAGAAGGAGGGACGGGCGGCTCTGACGGCGGGCGCTGGCTACAGAAATAATACGGCGGGACAGACCAAGCAGAATTTCTCCGCGTCGTGGGAGAGTGCTCAGAAGCAAAGGAAGGCAAGCGTGCGTTATACTGAACAAAGTCCGTGCATGCCTGGCCACGATTAGGTAACAGAAGAGAAAAGACACGATGCCAGTGGTCTGAAAAGGGCAGAGGAGAGTTCAGGTGGAGAAGAGAATCGGGGGCTTTGGGAAGGGAGAGTCAGTGATTTTGACCCAAGACGGACACGTTATTTGTGCCTTGGTGCTAGAAACGAGCCAGCGGTGGCCCAGTGAGGTGCGGCAGATGCCCCCATGTGGCCATTTCTGACTGCGAGACGTGACGGTGGAGACTGCCCGTTGGCCCCATGCCGGACCCAAGCGATAGGGTGCAGAGTAGACGAGGCACCGGTAGTTAGCAGTGGCTCCGGGAGGGTCGGAGCTAGATGTGCTGCGTCTTTGGGGGGGGGCTCTTGGCCGCTCTTTAGGGGGTCCTGAGGAGTTTTGGGGGGGTTTTCGGGGGTGAGGGGGCCAGCGTGGGAGCACGGCAGCACCGACCGGCCGGGCCAGCGGCGGGAACCCAGCGGCTCATTCCTACCCTACGATTTGCCGCACGTGTGGCCGTGATAGGCTGAGTGTCCCCCACCAGATCTTGCCCTGGTCATTTCATGGCTCCAGCCCGCGGTGCATTAGTTCCTACAGACGCGCCTGAAAAGGCTGAGGAAAACACCGCCATGGAACCACTCGCTGCATGTTTCTATTATTGCCCATAATAACGAAATATCCAAAATCAGCTTGTTCATGCCAAGTGTACCACAGCAGCGTCCACGGTACACCGGCGCTGGCACGTACTTCGAACGATGACGACTCTCCCTTGTCCCTGCCAATGGCTCAGATCTGCCCTTCAGTAATGCTGCCAAAAAAAAGTAAATGAAAATGAGAGCAACGAAGAGTACGGCAGATGGCGAAAGGCTGGACGACGATCACAAGAGGCCGCAGTCTGGCTAGTCCTACTTGTATGCGGACTATCGTTCGGTCCCAGATTCACGGGTGCTATCGACTTACGGAGCAGGAGTAGTAGCGACGAACAGCACTCGCAACGATAACAACTTGAAGAGCATAAAGGGCAGTGCCAGAATTCGACCCAACGGCAGGAGGCAAAGTATCGAGAGTCAGGCTTGCGCGGCATCCGCTGTCTCACGCCGAGCCTTGCTCGCTTATCCAGTAACATTGTCTTGGTAGGAACGTGCCTCTTTTGCCTGCTGTCCATGAACCTTCACGAGCGTACAGGCGGCGCCCGTCACGACACCACCACCGCACCAAAGGCCAATTAATAGTATTCGCTCCTCGCCATCCGCATCCGTTTTTCTTGTCGTCGCCTTTTCGACTGGGGGGCGACGTCTTCCAACCGCTGGGCTTTCTGCTGTGAGGCCCAATCAAACAGGCGCGTTGCTGCAGCAGGCTCCGCGACTGATCTCCCCAGGCTGCCTCAGCATCCAACGCCACAACGCTCGTCACCAGCCAAAGCCTTTGGCCTCCCAGCACTGCGGTGTGCGTGAGAGCAGTGTCGCACCTCTCAACCCGTTTTGTCGGCTTTCTCGTGGGTTTCTTGCGCGTGCCTGCGTGGATGTGTTCGCGCATCCGCAAACATACTTGTACCCATACCCCGGAATCCCGCAGCACCAGCCAGAGCTCAGCACCGTGCCCTCGTCCGGCCCGTTTCGTCCCTCCCTCCTCTGTCTGCGACATCTCCGCCTGCTCTTCGACAATACACACCCAGACTGACCCGAACACCACCCATGAGAAGAGCCACATCTTCTTGTGATGAAGATCTCTTCGATCCTTCTTTACCCGTATTGGAAAATTAAACGCCCTTGGGACGACCATGTCAAGCAGTTTGAGTATCTGGTGCGTCTGCTCTGCGCCCCTCCGCCAATTTGCGATCCCACATGCAAATCGCTCCCCAAAGCACCTCCAGTAACCGTCATGTAACCTCAATTTTGCATCGCAACAGCTCCACAAAGTATATTATCATCACGTATCGTCCTTGATAATGTCAGCATTGTCGCTACCACTTTCTTCATGCTTTCACTCACTTTCTCGCTCACTCCACCCAGCTCTATGCTTGACTCTAACCTTCCTCGTACTAGGACTGGGAGTCACAGCGCAAGCTCGCTATCCGGCAGATAGATAAGGATGGCTTCGGATACTGGACTGTCTTCGTGGCCGGCGCCGGATTCTTGACGGACGCCTACGATGTACGCAACTTCCTTCCCACACGCCAGAAAACCTCTTCGGAGGCAGCAAAGTACGACTTTGAAAGAATAACGAACGTGCTAACAACGGCCCAAAGATCTTTGCCGTCAATGCAATCCTGCCCATGCTCAGCGTTGTCTACTGGGGCGGGAATATGCCAAAGGACCAGGAGCTCTTGATTAACCTGGCCGTCCTCGTCGGCACCTTCATCAGCCAATTTGTCGTTGGCGTTCTGGCCGACCGATTTGGACGGAAACGCATGTACGGAATCGAACTGTGCATTCTCACCTTTGCCACCGTCTTCGTCGCGCTCACCTCCGAAGGTGCGCTGCGTAGCACCAACCGGCTCGCCTGGATCGTAGCGTGGAGATTCATCATGGGACTTGGCATAGGTAAGATACTGTTACGGCGCATTACGCTGTCTAGTTTGGGCCGTTAAAAAATTTCACAACGTGGGTTGACATTTGCTACAGGTGGTGACTACCCTCTTAGCGCCGTGATAACGTCCGAGTTTGCGCCGCGGAAACACAGGGCTCGCATGCTGGCTACCGTCTTCTTCATGCAACCCATCGGCGCCCTGCTTGCCAACGTTGTTTCCGTAATCACTGTCTTGATCCTTCGCGAGCGCATCGCGCCAGACATCATGGTTACGCAATGTACCGGCGAATGTGCCGAGGCCGTCGACCTTATGTGGCGATGGATTGTTGGGCTCGGGGCGGTGCCGCCTGCCTTTGCCATTCTCCTTCGCTGGTGGATTCCGGAGTCACCGCGCTACACGCTCGAGGTGGAGATGAATCCAGAACAGGCGTCGCAAGACGTACAGGAGTACTACGATGTCGTCATGACGCCCACGCCACGCCCCAGTGAAGGCCTGGTCGAACCTAGTCTTCACCCACGCTCTGCCAACAACGAGGCCATGAATCACTTCTCGCCAAGCACCGAGGCAACTTTGACTTTTGGGGAGCCTATGGTGCTCAAGGACCTACAGCTGACTGAACCAGCCATCGCCATCCAAGGCAGTCAAGAGTCGCGTATGGTGCGTAAGGAGACTTGGGTTGAGTTCCTCGCGGGGTTCCGCAGGTATCTGTTTGATGAAGGTAACTGGACCGACCTCGCTGGCACCGCCATCTCCTGGCTCGTCCTCGACTTTGCCTTCTACTTCCTCGGCGTCAACTCGCCCAAGATCTTGTCCAAGCTGTGGGGACTTGGCCCCATGTCTAGCCATCCGCTGCACTCTATGCTTCTCGAGAACGGGTACCGAGCCCTTATCGCCGTCTCCACCGGCGCTGTTGTCGGTGGTGCTCTGTTCATCTTGCTCGCCGAGTCGCGGTGGCATATCCAATTCTACGGCTTCGCAATCCTGGCCGGCCTGTTCGTCATCGTTGGTGTCTGCTTTGTGACTCTGGTCGACACCAGATACTCGTCCGCCGTCATCGTCTTATACGCTGTCTGCAATCTATTCTTCAACTTCGGTAAGCATATAACCCAAGGCGTTTTCGTTCGTTCGGAAAGTCGCAACTCAAGGTCAAAAGAGCTAACAGGTTGGGGCTCTTACCCCGCTCATTAACAGGTCCCAACACTTCGACGTTCATCATTGCAGCCGAAGTCTTCCCCACAAAGTACCGTTGCACCTGCCACGGTCTGTCTGCCGCACTCGGCAAGTTTGGCTCCATCGTCGCACAAATCTTTCTTACATACGCTCAATTTGGCGGCAAGGGTGTCAATGATGTACACTCCACCTGGCTTGGTTGGGTGCTCCTTGTTTTCACTATTTGGATGGTCGCCGGCGCCATCGTCACTCTTCTCTGGGTGCCCAACCCGAGCAATATCTGGAGCCAGAGTCGCACGCTTGAAGATCTGAGCCTTGGCAAGCATGCGCGGAAACGCTACGAGAAGCAGGAGAAGGAGGCCTGGGATGCCTTCGTGCCCGGCAGCCCAGGCCCGACGCCACCGCTCTTTGCGGGCACTGCAATTGTGTCAAGGTGAAGAGGGTTTGGGTATTATGGTTTGGTCTTTTGAAGTGGATAGGTCTTTTAATGGGCGTTTTGACGGAGGCTTACTTTCCTTTACGCTTTACTTCCGCCCACAAAGAAAAAGGGTCGAATAAAAAAGAAAGCGTTGAGCCAAATATCACGGAGTTGTCTTCTTGACACGGTAATTTTGGAAAAGAAGAGGTGGGGGGCTGGTTCCCAACGTTTCCCTCTTTTTCTCTCCCCTTGGCTCATCTTTTCCTATTTGTGAAAAAAGGATACCCATATCTTTTTATGAGTTTGAGGACAACTTTGACCCCATCCCTTATTTCCTCCCCTATTCTCGTTCCTTTTGGTTGCGATACCCCACTGACCCTACACCGATATGTACATATCTCCTAGTCTTCATTCATCGAGCAGATGTTGACTTCTGGGCATATAAATATATATATGGAGCGAGATAATTAAGAGCAAAATCAAGAACTGGAACTATTTACTCAGGTGTCTCACAATTTGGCTTTCCTTCTTGCTTGCTTCTTTGCTTTTATTGTTTGCCCGCTTACGGCGAACGTGGTGTACATACCAAGGACGACCGCGTACTCCCTCAACTACAATCGAAGCGTCCGCATGATACCACGCCGTGCTGCCATGGCACGGCACAGGGCTCCAAGGCCAGAGGAAGGTGTCGCCCACACAGTTTGATCGGCAACACGAGCGGAGTTCTTGATCAGTCCATCGCTGAAAGAGAACGTGGGGCGCGAAGTGCACGGAAGCATAGTTCAAAGGATGGTCGCAGACTAACTCTGGATCCTGCAGGACTTGGTCAAACAACGGATCCACCCAGCCGGCTGGGGACGGTCAAGGTAAAGCGTTCGAACGTCTGGGATCCGGGCTTCTTGCAGTCGCTTCTGTGAGGAAGTTGGCTGATCGACGTGCCGCAAGCAGGCAATACGCGGTCTGCGAGGAGGGAAACGCGTGCGGTCTTGACCCATTCGTCAGGCTGCGCGAGGGAGCGGCGAGCGGCTGTGGCGAACCTTGTCGAACGACTTTCTGGGTTCAGAACGGCGGGCCAAGATGTGAGAAATGCGAAGAGGAGCACTGCAAACGCTCGCGTACGTTGACGGCGCGACGAAAAGGTGCTGGATTTCCGTTTTTTCTCTGATTCGTATATGTACATACACACATTTGTCTAGCTGCTCCCCGTTTTGCCCCACGCCGTTCCCGCGTCTCTTTACCGCGCCTTGAGCTTCTCCGTAAGTTCTGGCACCTTCTCAAACAAGTCGCCCACCAGGCCGACATCAGCGACCTGGAAGATGGGCGCGTCTGGGTCCTTGTTGATCGCAGCAATCACTTTGCTGTCCTTCATGCCGGCTAGATGCTGGATGGCACCGCTGATTCCAGCGCACAGGTACAGCTGTGGAGCCACGTTCTTACCGGTCTGGCCGACCTGCAGGCTGTTGTCCGCGAAGCCGGAGTCGACGGCCGCCCTGGATGCGCCAATGGCGGCACCTAGTGCGTCTGCCAGCGGCGTCATCAGCCGGTCGAATTCCTCCTTGGACTTGAGACCGCGCCCGCCAGAAACTACCCTGCTGGCGGTGCCCAGGTCAGGTCGATCGGATTTCGTGAGATTCTCAGATATCCATTCGGTCGGAGACGAGACCTTGGGGTCGACGCCTTCGGCAACGGATGCGGAGCCACCTTCTTGCGCCGGGGCAGGGAAGGCCGTGCCGCGGACGGTCAGGACTTTTGTTGGGTCGGTGGACTGGACTGTGAGGATGGCATTTCCGGCGTAGATGGGGCGGACGAATGCTGTGTTTCGTATCAGTTAGCACAGACACTCACACACAAAGTAGAAACGGGCATTTCTTGTTTCTTTGTGCCGAGGAGCCGGATACGTACTATCTTCACTTTCAATGCCTGTGATGTCTGACACCTGGGCGACGTCCAACAGCGCTGCTACGCGTGGTAGCACGTTCTTGCCGAACGCTGAATGACTGGCCAACACGTGTGATACTCCCTCTTTCTTGATGTTTTCCACCAGCAGCGGTGCAAACGTCTCGGGCAAGCCCTTGTCGTACGCTGCGTTCTCCACGAAGACAACCTTCTCGAGACCCTGCACCTTGGCCGCCTCCTCGGCAACAGCCTTTGCGCTTCCGCCCGCGACAAACCCAATGACTGAGCCTCCGAGCTTCTGTGCAGCTGCCACTGCAGAGAGTGACGACAGGTTCAGCTTGCCATCCTTCTGCTCCAGCACTGCGAGGGAGGAAAGTAACCGGGCGAGAGCCGATAGCCGCGGTGCCGACACTGGCTGTGAGGTTCGTAAAGCGGTCCTGGCCTGCCGCAAGACCGAATGCCTCGTCGTCGCAAACATGGTGGTCGTGCAATTGGACTTTGAGGATTGAGGGACGGTGGGGGATGGGGTTGGTCCGGCAACTTTTTTGACGTCTCAATACACATGCACGTACAAAAGCTGGGGCAGGGCCTCTTGAACGTGATCGGCTCGGTTACATACGGGAACGCACTTCCGGCGCCTTCTCGGTCGTCTACAATCCGCACATCGGAGCAAGGTATTCAGCTTTGTGCCTGAGAGGCTATAAGGCCATAAGGCTACAAGGCTTTAATAAGGCATCAACAGCCAATCCCTCGCAACTTTCTCACTGTTGGCCGCCGACGCGTTGTCCAGGAGAGGACGACCCGTCTACACTAAACGAGAACAACGCACTTCGCCTTCCCCCATCTCCATCCAGCACCGCCCGCTTCCCCTCTCTACTTCAAGTGCATTGTGGGCGCCAGATCGGTAGTCGCCAACCCCACGCGACGCTCCATCTGTCTCCATATCTTTAATTCCGCGTCCCTACCAGGTCCTTTGCCTCGTACCTTGTCGACATTGCGCTTCAGGAAAACAGCCCCACGGATCCAGAAACCTCGAACCGCCCGTCATGTCTGAGGGAGCAACGGGTGACGATGCCGTGTCGCAAACGGCCGGCACGCCCTTGACGGGCGCTGATGATGGCGCGACGAATGCGCCTGATGATGCTGGAGGTATGATTGTTTTCAGGCCCCTAGCGAACCCCATTGCGCGCCTTGTCGACGTGCAATTTGAGCATTGCAGGACGGTGCTTGCATTCCACAGGAACAGCGGCTAATCACGAACAGACGTCGCCATGGGTGACGACGCAGAAGACACACCAGGAGTCTCGATCAAGCAGTCTTCGAGAGGAGGTTCTGCCGCACCGGCATCAGACAATCCGCTGGACGCTCCCGCTGCGCCGGTTCACGAGACGGAAGATGCAGACGGCGCTGAGGACACCGAGATGGCGGGTACAGACCACAAAGACGGCAACGCGCCAAATGCAAAATCGTCCATAGAGTCGGCGGCGCGCGCAAATCTCATCGCACAAACTCACGTTATCATCCTACCTAGCTACAGCACTTGGTTTGACATGAACGAAATACACTCAATCGAACGCAAGTCGTTGCCTGAATGGTTCAATGGCCGCAATCGTAGCAAGACACCACAAACGTACAAGGAGTGCAGAGACTTCATGATCAACACGTACAGACTGAACCCAACCGAGTACTTGACCTTCACAGCTTGTAGAAGAAATCTCTGCGGCGACGTGTGCGCCATAATGCGTGTGCATCAATTCCTCGAGACATGGGGTCTTATCAACTATCAGGTAAACTACCATTAAGCACGATGAGCGCGAGAGGGTCATAAACTAACAAATCATGACAGGTCGACCCAGAAACAAGGCCATCAACAATTGGCCCTCCAAGCACAGGTCATTTCAGAATCACAGCAGACACGCCTCGCGGCCTGCAGCCGTTTCAGCCCGCCCCTTACTCTGTCAAATCAGGAGAAGGTAAACCCCTCGCGGCTACAGACCGCGCTGCGAGCGCAGCGCCTCTAAGCAAGAAGGACCTCATCCACGAAGGTGCGCGCAACGTGTACGAGCAAAACGGCAAGGAAGCAACGCCAGCGGAATCGAAAGAAGCAAATGGTGACGCAAACGGCTCCGCGTCGACCGCCAAACTCGAGGACAGACTCAAAGAGCCTCCAGTACGACATTTCTGCCACGTTTGCAGCTCCGACTGCACCGCTATCCGCTATCACCACAGCAGAGTCGGAGCCGCACCTACAGGCGCACCCAAGGCAGGCAAACCCGAGAATACCGATCTGGACATATGCCCGAACTGCTTCTTGGAGAACAAGTTTCCAGAGAACCTGAAACGCTCGGACTTCCAGCCTGTAGAGGGGAATCCCTTCCCCGTAATCGCTGATAAGGAGGCACCATGGACCGAGACAGAGGAGCTCTTGCTCCTTGAAGGCCTGGAAATGTTCGACGATGACTGGAACAAGATTTCAGACCACGTTGGGAGCCGCACGCGCGAGGAGTGCGTGCTCAAGTTTCTACAACTTGAGATCGAGGACAAGTACCTCGAACCGGATCCAGTACCAAACCCGGTCGTGGAGGGCGTAAAGCAAAACGGCATGTTGGGTTATCTTGCCGGCGGACGCGTGCCCTTCAGCCAGGCAGACAATCCTGTCCTGTCGACAATGAGTTATCTCGTCGGCCTAGCGGACCCAGCTACGACCGCTGCTGCCGCTGGCAAGGCTGTTGAAGAAGTACGCAGAATTATGCGTGCCAGGCTCGAGAAGGCAGGCGCCAGCAGCGCTGACAAGGGCAAAGAGAAGGAAGGGGGTGAGACGGTCAAGGCTGAAGGCACTACGGACATGGACGTTGATGCTGCATCCCCACAGGCCACTGACGACAACGCTGTCTCAGTCCGGGACAAGGACGCGAAGGGCAACCCGATGACCACACTGCCTTTTGCCCTATCAGCGGCTCGCGCGGCGGGCCTGGCTTCACATGAGGAGCGCACGCTCACCCGACTTGTGCACACGGCGACAAACCTGCAGATGGAAAAACTTGAGCTCAAATTGCGGCAGTTCAACGAACTAGAGGCGATGCTTGCCGCGGAGCGACGCGATCTCGAGAGACGGCGTCAGCAGCTGTTCCTAGACCGATTGCAGTTTCAGCGCCGGGTCATGGAGATCGAGGAGGTGTTTTCGCGCGCGTGTTCCTTGAGCAGTCCGCAGGAGGGCATGAAGATGGTCAAAGAAGCACTTGGTGCCGGCAGCGATCCCTTAGTGGTCAAAAAAGTTGGCGGGGATGGAGGCGAGGTCATGCCGGTGGAGGGTAAGAGCTTTGAGATCTGAGAGGTGCGAAGTGACGTGAATTGAAATGGCTTTTTTTCTTACATGGTTGGTCTGGATTTGGAATGGGCAGGGCGCGTAGCTTTCAACGTTATTAAGTTTATGCGCGAGTGGATGTATGCTTGTGATTATGTATCATATATACCTGCGATTGCGCGCCAGAGAGCACGCATCAAGGTGACAGCGTCCATCTGTAGGTCTACACTGTGGGATTGAGCAACTTGCTGGCTCTCGTGCGAATTAGACGTACCAAGACGGGCCTGAGAAAGAAAATGTTAACTAGTATTTTAGTTGAGAGTCCCTTTTGATCCTCCTATTCCACAAAGCAGATGCCGCTGTGGCTACACACCTCCAGCGGTTCACCGTAATGTCTCATTGTGCACGCTCGACTCCGCCACCATGAAGCCGCTGTGATTGCACGCCTCCAGCGGTTTGCCGTGTGTCTCTTTGTGCAGACTCTGACTCCGCCACCATGAAGCCGACTGATCGCACGATGGCGAGGATGTCGAATCCCTTGCTTCAGGTCATGTGTGCAAGGTCCGAACAAGCATTCGTCTCGTCTGAAACTAGTAAGATCTTATTCCGATCTAACGTGCCCTTGTTGATTGGCGCGAGTGGCGCCAACTGGAAGCGAGATGACATCGACGGCGCAGCCCTGCCGTTCTCGCAATCACGTGGGGTTGTGCAAAGGCTGATGGGTCCCAGACACCGCGTGCCATAACTCACGCGCCGGACTGACCGGCTGAGTTTTTGTGTTCATCGTCTTTCTAAGGCCTGGCCACGGCGGATGCGTTCGCCCCTACTTTTCCTATATCTTACATTCTTGGCTCTGTTCTTCAGCTGACAGTTCCATCGTTCCACTTCTGGTTTCAATATCCCAGGCTGATTTCGAAATCAACGCTGAGAACGTGTCTTAAACCTTTTCGATTGTGCTCTGTGACCTTGCGCATCTGTCGCTGCTTCCACCAGCGATGCTACAATAAAACAGCGCGCTGCCTGTTTATGCGCGGTTGTGTGTTTGGTAGCACTCTCACGGACTGAGACGACTGCGGACCTCCCAGGCTGAGCCGATCGACTGATGGAGACGGAAAGCGCACGCGAGATCCTGAGACATGGACGGCGAGATCGAGCCTGCTGCACGTACGACTATTCACAAGGACAACAAGAATGATAGAAATGAGGACGACGAGGACGGAGAAAAAGACGGGACCAAGGACGGAATCAATGGCAACCAACAGCCTTCGGAGATGATAGACCCGGATTACGTGCGCAGGGTTGACTTTGAGGCCCATGGGAAACAAGCCATACAGCCCAGGTCGACTGAGGACAACGCGCTTCGAAAGTCTGACTCTGACGTGTCCCTGAATGGTGGTTTCTCATGGGTGAAAACGTGGTGGAAGTTCAGGATGCGCGGCTTCGACGACGACCTCGAGCGCGACTGGTGGTTCGCATCAACTGCCATTCCACTCTTGTCCGCAACCGTGGCACCGCTTGCGAACGTACTCAGCATCGCGGCCCTGGTCACATACTGGCGTGAGGACCTCAGCGACGGCAACGGCGGCGTGCTGCCGGAGCTGCAGGGCACCCCATTTCGCGACCCCAGGTGGTGCTACTGGCTTAACGTCGTGTCGCTCATCTGCGGCTTCATCGGCAACATCTTCCTTCTCTTTAACTTCACCGGCCGTGTGCGCTATATCGTCGCCCTGCCAGCGTCTATTGTCTTCTTCTACTTGGCCACCGGCATCCTCACCGCTATCACCTTGTGCATGCACATCTACTTCGCCCCTGTTGCCCCGTACGAAACGTATACGCAGGGATTCTGGTACGCTGTCATAGCAACCATATTTTACTTCCTCATCTCCATGCTACTCATGATCAACATGCTTGGCTACTTTCTAGGTCACTACCCGCAGCAGTTCGATCTCACGGACTCGCAGCGGACTCTTATCCTGCAGACAATGCTGTTCTTTATCTGGTTAGCAGGAGGCAGCGCTGTCTTCTCCCACGTGATGACAACGGACGTCGATGGTGATGGACCATGGAACTTTGTGAATAGTCTCTACTTCTGTGACGTGACCATCCTGACAGTTGGATTCGGCGACATGTACCCGAACAACAACGTCAGTCGAGGCTTAGTGTTTCCATACTCCGTGGGAGGCATTATCTTCCTTGGCTTGGTAATCAGTTCGATTTCGAAGTTCGCGAGCGAGCTCAGCGAGGACAAGGTCATTAAGAAACACGTCGAACGGACCAGAAATCGGACAGTTTCTCAAGCTATCAGCGAGCCGGAGGAGATCGAACGCATCACCTCCCGCGCAGACGCCGTCGTTTCACACGGAGGCCAACACGTCAAGATCTCGGGCCCACTGAACCCAAGGAGACTACTCAACATTAGTGAGAACATTGGTCTTTCTGTCTACAACCGACAAGATCACAAGAATATAGCGCTTCACCAACGCAGGAGATCGTCGGCCTCGCATATACCCCATCCCGTGAGGAGACGAACGAAATTATTCGACGCCGCAACATATCAGGCAAAAAAGTTAGTCATCCTTCGAGACGAAAAAGACCGGTTCAACGCTATGCGCATGATCGAGGAGCAGACGCAGCGATTCAAACGCTGGTACGCGCTCTTTCTATCTGTCAGCTCATTTAGCCTCCTCTGGGTCGTGGGTGCTATTGTCTTTTGGCAATGCGAGAAGGGGGCCCAGGATATGACCTACTTCCAAGCCCTCTACTTCTGTTATGTATCACTGCTCACCATCGGCTACGGCGACCTTGCGCCTAAATCCAATCCGGGACGGTGCTTCTTCGTTGTGTGGTCCCTCATTGCCGTTCCTACGATGACCATCCTCATCAATGACTTGGGAGCCACTGTCATCTCCTCGTTCAAAAAAGGCACCTTCCGCTTCGCAGACTTTACACTGCTTCCAAAAAAGGGCGTGTGGCGCGAGTGGTTGGAGTCCCACCCAAAGATATTCAGATACCTCCAGCGTAGAAAGGAGGAGCGTGAGATGAAGAAGCGCATCAAAGAGGGAATGAAGTTTCCGGGAGAATACAATGGAGGGCTTATCGATGTGGACGCAGAAGCAGCGGGGTTGCGCCCTGATCTCGAGACGCTCTCCCGAGAAGTGGAGGACGATGTCGAGAGGAAGCACACCGAGTCTGAGGAGGTACTCGCCCGCCGCTTGGCCGTCGCCATTCGCAGCGTAGCTGCGGACCTTAAGAGTGAGCCTCCCAAGCGGTACAGCTTCGAAGAGTGGGCAGAGATCACGCGTCTTATTAGATTCACGTCTCACGGAGACGACCTTGCGATCGAGGAAGAAGAAGAGGGTATCTTGGAGTGGGACTGGCTGGGTGAGAACAGCCCAATGATGGTCGGACAGTCCGAACCGGAGTTTGTCCTTGACCGGCTGTGCGAGAGCCTTGGTCGGTACATGCGTAGAGTTGAACGGGCCAAGAAGAAATTGCACATCGGCGAGGGCATAAATCTCAATCGGAGTGACGACATTGACGAAATTCTGGAGCAGCAGGACAAGCAAGCCATGGACGGCCCAGCGGCGGATGAGGTAGTTGTCGAAGATGAAAACAGCAGCAGCAGGGATCTAAGGGCTAGTGGAGGGAACGGCGTTGATTTAGCATGAAGATGGGATGATGAAGAAGGTGACGTGCGATATTACAAAGGGATCAGCATTTTGTTGCGCTGTACATATAGATGCTCACACATATTTCTCTTCGGATATGTAACTTTTAAATTCAATGATTCTGTGGAAACTTTTTTTTTTGGCGCGTATCATCTCCTTACAGGCTTAAACTGCACTAGCGGCCCGTCTTTCATGCTGGTAAATGTATCCTTGAGTTGGTATTCGCTCGTTCGCCTTCTACCTTCCTCAAGATCCGCTCCCCCCTCACCAAGTGTCGTTCCTGGCGCTAACCTCATGTCGAAGCTGAACAGGGTTCTTGCCAGCGTCGTCGTCATCTCCACGTACGCCAGGCCCTTGCCTATGCACCCGCGTGGTCCGATCGAAAAGGGACAGAAGGCACTCTGGGCAAGCTCGTGGTACTTGGCCAGTTCAGGTGATGCGAGCTCCGGCAGCCAGCGGCTGGGATCGTATTTGAATGGGTCCGGATAGTAGTTGGGGTTGTGATGGATGGTGTAATGCGGGACGCAAATATCGATGCCGGCTGGGTAGTGGATACCGTCGACGTCCAGTCCGCCGGGTAGGATGTGACGCGGTAGACCACCTCCCACTGGGGGCGACATGCGCATAGCCTCATCAATGCAAGCGCGTAAATAATGGCAGGACGTCAGCTTCGGACCGTGTGTGATCTCTTCAACGCTGTCGAACGTGCTTCTGACTTCTTCGACGGCCTTGGCGAGGACATCAGGATTGTGGGTGAGGTAAAAGAACGTGGCTGCCAAGGCCGTGGAGGTAGTGTCTGAGCCGGCTATTATGAGCAAGTTGCTCTCACCCCACAATTCTGCGGGTGTGAAGCCATGCCCGGTCTCTGGGTCCTTTGCATTGAGGAGGTAGTAGAAGAAATCTTTCCTGTCCACATCCAGGCCAAGCTTGGTACGTTCCTGAGCCTGCTGCTTGCTATACGCCATGTACTGAGCACGAGACGCGGCGATCTTGTGAAAGAGGACTTTATCAAGATGCCAGTTGTGAATGGTCAGATGGGTTCCACACTGTCTTCGTTAGAAGCAATGCTTTCCGTGCCATCCAGAGCTGGCTACTTACAATCAAATGTCTGTGTGCAGCATTGCCAACAAGAGCAGTCGCAAATCTGTTGTCCGGACTCTCAAGCATGTCAAAACTCTTTCCAAATGCAAGCTCGCCCATGATGTCGAAGGCGAGCCAGTCACACATATCGGCCATGTTCTTCGGCGCGCTCCAGCCGTCAACTTCATTGGTGCTGTGTCCTGCCTTGAGCAGGTCGAATGGAGCTTGAGGCAGAACCCGACAGAACGTTTCCACCTTATCAATCACGTACCTCTCCATGGCCTTGATTGCGGAGTCTGAGAAGGCGTGAGATAGGACCCTGCGTTTGCGAGCATGAGCCATCTTGTCGATAGACGAATGCACGTTGAAGGTATGTTTGTTTGCTGGGAAGGCCGTGTAAAAGTCGGCTTTGCGTACGTTTGCTCGGTGTCCGTAGATTGTTTTCAAAGCCGTATTGGTATTGACAGAAAGGAGATTGGGACCCATTCGCACATGAGTGCCTATTCTCTAGTCAACGGGACGGTCTGTGGAAGCGAAATAGTAGGTTATACCGTATTTCTCATGGCAACGGTAAAATTCGAGATGTCTATCGCCTTTCCAGGCATGATAGGCTAAGTACACGTCCGTGATCTTTGCTAGGAAGGGGCCGGGATATTTAGCGAGAGGATGAAGCGTCAGTCTATAAACTATCACGCCAAGAACATAGATGAACGAAATTCCCGAGACAAGAAGACTATAAAAACCAAGATGATGAGCCAAATCAAGCAGAAGCTTTTTCGAAATCATAGCTGCGACAGTTAAAGCTCGGTACGTGGATAAGAGCTCTGTAGATTTCCACGAGCAAAAGGGAAGGGAGTAGTACGAGACGAGAGAGCTCAGGAACTAGGAAACGGCCTCATCTTTATCTTCGATCAAGGTCAAATGCAACCGAATACAAACGGTCAGCGCTACCAGACTCCGGGGTCCAATGACCGATTCCCAAACGACGTCAGCTTAGGAAAATGTCCAAAAATGAGGAGTTGGTAGTTATCAAACCAGAGTAGAAGGGTCTTGAAGGGGCTCCGCATGCGCTTACTCTCGGCTCGACGCGGCTGGACTGGAAGCTTTCCGTGCAATCCACTGCGGAATTGCTGATCAAAGACAAGATTACTTTGCTGACAGCGCAACGCTGCATTGAAGACTTCGCGCTTCGGACTGAGATCACACATTCAAGATTCAGCGAAGCTAGAACCTGGTGAGCTACTTCGCGAAACATGCATCACGTGACCAAGAGAAGCTGACTGCTCAAGGTGAACTTGTCCCAGACCCGCGTCTGCACGTTTGGCTGACAAGGCACAAAGTCGTGTTTTGTCTGAATGCAATGAATTGATCTAGGAAACAACCGATGTGCACCATGTTCTGATTCCATCTTTAACTGACCTAGTATTGCTGAGACGCCGTTGGATTATCGTGGGGGTCTGTACAGCCATTCCCGCTCTCGAAACCGGACTTCCCAGCCGACCGCTCCAAATACACCAACGGCAGGGAATATGTCGTGCTGTCCTTCAAGTCCCTCGACCCCATGTGGATCGTCTTTCTCATCCCGCTCTTCGTGCAAGTTCCAACTCCCTTCCTTCCTCCCGTCCCGAGTGAAAAATACTTCAACCTCTAGCTTTACGCTCTGACAGCCGTATGCGGGCGGCTTGTCTGGGATGCTGAACGTCATTCCAAGTCCCACAGTCTGACCTGCTTTGAACGGCGAGGTAAAGTCTATGCCGCCGTGAGTATCATTCACGTATCTGCGGCCATCGTCGCTATGTACCCCAAGTGAGCCACGCTGCCAGCCTGGAAGTCGAAATGAAGGATACGGCGGAGCGAAGTAGCCAATCGCCAGTCCGGCATCTACTTCATCTTCTTCACGTCGATTCCGTGCAAACATGCTCATCTTTGACTTCGGCGCTTGGTCTCCAAAATGCATGATCTTTACTTCAAAGTAGATGGTCTTTCTTTGTTCTGTGACGAGGGGTGAGTCTGCCAGCGCAGAGTAAACAGGCAAAGCAGTTTGAAGAAGCGAATCTCTAGTGTGAGATCTTGTCTGACATAACCATGCACCCGTACGATCTTGACGTATCTCGCCTGTGAAGTTTGGTGGCTTGACCAACGTTTGGGCTTGAGCATGTACAGCATTCAGCTGTTCATTGGATAGCGGACGGGCTTGCCATAACGGATTGAAATAACACCATTTCTTTGCTTGATCGGCCTCATCTCTTGTGGCGTTCGCTCCGGTCGAAAAGTCATGAGACACGCTGGGAGGGGGTGGAAGTAGTGCTGTGTCCGGGATGACAGTCCAGTCGTGATAAGGTGGTGGGGCATCATTTGAGGAGCTGGCATGACTTGGAGGAGGACCTAAAGGTGGCCGATGCTCCGTAGTAGGGAAATGTCCCGGAGGAGGGCCAGGTGGTGGCTCATACTGCGACTCCGATGGGAATAGGCGATGTCCTGACTTTTCCGGTGGAGGGCCAAGAGGCGGTTGATACCCAGACATTAGTAGCGCTATAGCGTTCACACAGAGCCGATTTCTAGAGGATCTCAAGACTTGATGGGTAGTACGAATGGTTTGCCAATGCTTTCGTTAAGTTAAGCTGGATCAGCATCGAATCACGTGAATGTTGGCAATTGAGGCTTGGACTCTGGGCATCGTATCGATGGAACAACACAGCCCCGCTTCGTAAGCTACATAATACCAAATATCTCGTTTTCCATCCAAGTACCTCAGCAGTCGGAGGTACTTTCGAAAAGTTCAAAGATTCTCCGCTATTTCCCGCCCCTGGTGTCGTTTTGGAGCGGACTTTCTGTTTGTTCCCGACAACGTTGACATCGAAGAAGTTGTCAGTATGCCTAAGACACCAGCTTCTCCATTTCGAATATCTTCTTGAAAGATCCATGGTGCCTCCTAGTTTCAGCAGCAAATGAACTGCGCTTTACATCGGGTCTTCGTACGTCTTTCGCCTGTTCAGCCGACTGGAATTGATATTCGGGCAAACATCGTAACGGCGACTTCGATCCTGGCCTCCGGCGTATTGTTACAATACGTATTGAACGATGTACTGAAAATCGTGACTGAGGACTCATCAATGGTCATTGGATAAAATGGCAAGACAGCCAGTTGGAAATATGTGCTAGGACGAAAAACAGCCGTACTCGCGACTCGAATTGACGAGTTCATCGATCAGCCCATAATATTTTTTAACTGGTTGTTTGCTCAATGCTGCAATCTTCCATTCACAATTGTTCTTGATGAAATCCATTCAGACGTCCGTAGTTCAGATCCCTTCAAGAGAACTAGAGTAAGTACTTTCAATATTGGCCAGCGTTGCTTCTCGACCTTGCGGCCACCCTGGTCCCACACCACGAGAAGTGAGAAAGTCTGGCAGTTAAAAAACCAAGCTTGTTTTGCAAACACATGGTCATCTAGAATACAGAAACATTGAAAATGGCTCTCATACAGGTATGGATAGAGATATTTGAAGTATCCATTGCAATTTTGAGTTTTGAGCTCCTGATTTCCTCATAGGTCTCGAACATTAAGATCACGAACAGCCAGCGTTCCTTTGAGTAAAACTGGACAATTTCGTGCTACGTCACAAGTAACTCTATGAAAGATGGATAATATTCATGCTGTTCTTAGCGACGAAAATGTCACTTGTGTAAACAGAAAAAATTATTAAGGACGGGCCTTGAGAAGAAGGCCAGGTTGGCTCTACATGAATGTGAGCATGCAAGCTTCAGGGGGTTTCGGTATGAGCATGGAACGGTTCAAAATAGGACGATGAGCCGGCAGAATACAGTGAGTAAGCTTCGTCGTCCAGCCAGATGCTCCACAGCGGGAAGCTTGACATTGGCGAGAACCGTATGGAGTAATCACGCAGTATATTCTACGCTTGAGCCGTCAAAAATGAATGACGATGAGAAGAGCGTCGGTCATGATCGGCATGCAATGCTCGATGCTCGATGCAACCGTACGTCTAGAGGGACAACGCTGATGATTGGCCATGGCGTGGATCAACCATGTGAAGCAGAGCCTCACAACTCTGTTTTCGGCATGCTGCTGGGGTCAGCAGTCAAGAGCAAGTGGGTCTGAAGAGAGACTGGAAGCTCTAGCTCTCGAGACAAAATCTGCAAGGTACCCGCCCAAACCCAAGAGACACAAAGGGCGATGCTCGTCAGCATATCCGGGAGCCGAAGGAGCGAGGAGGAGAGGAGGAGCGAGGATGAAGCCCGGGCGGAATGAGGCTGCACACGCGCGCAGACGCGTCTGCATAGGGGCACACAGGACACAGAAAACCGCGTCTCAGGAAAAAAGAAAGAAAAAACAGACGGTGAAGAAATTGGAGAAGGTGGCTGGTCGGCCGGCCCACAGCGCACTTTTGCAGCTGAGCCTGACGGCGGTCACGTGCGAAACGGGCGCTGGGTGTCCAGTCTAAACGGTTGGGGGCTTGTGCGTGTCCAATAACGATGGCCGCTGGCCAAAGGAAACTTACCCTCACGGCTTTCTGTACCACTGCTTTTGCCTTACACACTTTGCTCATCTGACGTCTTCACCTCCCGTAGACTTGTATCAAGTGCAATCAATCCCATCGATCCCTTTGATCCGCCCATAATATCCAGCAGCTCATACGCTCGAGGTTCCTCACGTCTGTTGTCCGCACTCTCCCCCGACCGGACAAACTTCTTTTCCTCGTATATTATTCTCCTCGCAATCGACACACAAATGGCGCCGACCTTCGCATCCGCAGCCGCATCAGGCGGCAATTCCAATTCATCACGCGCAGATGGAGCCTCGGAATGGTGAGTTTTGTTGTGCGCTTCACACTTGGCACGACGCTCGTGTGCTCGCGACTCGCACAGCGTTGCCCGCCACGCCGCCGGGCCTTCCCCGTCTCATTGTGGGATAGCATTTCGGCCCACAAAGTGAGCTCTGTCAGCCATGGGGGAGCTCACTTGGTTTCAAATGATTCTCTGCAAAGAGCCATGCACGTCGCTGATGCCGACTGTCCAGGTCTCGACGCGCAAACGGTGCGACCCAAACGTTTCGCCGCTCATCGCAAGCAACTACGACGTCCAGCTCAACAACAGCGTCCCGCGAAGCCCCCCCCGCTAGTAGTAGCACACAGCAGCCGCGCAACTCCAGTGAAAGCTCTGGTGTGTACGTCCCGCCACACGTAAATGCAAGTCGCAACGGCGCCGCCCCTAACAACGAGACACTGCGCTACTCAAAGGACCGCGTCCTCGACATCTTTCGCGCGGAGCAAGCAGCGGGGAACCTTATTGAGGGTCTGGCGAGCTTGTATGTTGGCAACTTCCAGCCCAGCGCGTCGAATGGGGTTTCAAGCGCGTCACCGTGGGGTAGGAGGGATGAGCATAAGGATAATAGTCATAGCGTGGAATTATGCTGGGACAGGAATGCGCATATGTTTCCCATGGGCCTGCAGGAGTGGACAGACGAAGAGAGAGAGGTGTGTTGTTATTCTCCCGGTCATAAGTTTGCTATAACATGCACACTTCTTTACTCTATTGCATGACATGATCTATAACTGATAGTACGGACAGCTCTTCAACGGCTCCGTTAATTCCCCTATAAAACCGCCGGCCATGAACAATAAGGAAGGAGGAGCATCGAAGGATGGCGCCAACAACCGCAAGACTTCGATATCGCAAAACCTCAACAGTCCAGGCGCGTTTGGTCTTTCCTCGCCTACGCAGTCACGCCCAGGAAACCGCCGGCGGGAGACGGGCGATGCGTACCCATTTCCAAACACGTCACTAGCTTCGCCCTCAAACTCCCGTTTCTCCAAGGAAGAAACTAGCTCGGCGACTCCTCCAGCTGCCCTACTGAGAAGACGTACTGAGCAACAGAAGGACGCAAGTTCCGGAAGCGGCGAGGAGCGTGATAGGGACAAGAGTGAGTCATTATCAGGTGGGGGCTTGAAGCGATCAGGTACCGGTGGCCTCGGGGCTTCTGGGACGTCCACGTGGGGCACTTCCGGTACTTCGGCCTTTTCGCCCATGGGCTCCTTTGGCAACTTTGCTCTCGGAGGAAGCACCCCCCAGCCGGTCACCGAGAAAAGGCCTGGCTACGGCAGCATGCGTGGGCAGAGCCGGTTTGCGGGCTTGATGAAAGATTCATCTGGGGATCTGAAAGAGAAGTCGTCAAGTGGGGACCTAGGACAACAGGGAAACACGGAACAAGAGCGACAATGGACAGAGCAACGCCAGAACAAACCTGTCGGCGAGGAAACCGACTTGTACGCTGACGACGAGGGTGTGCCGTCTGGTAGCGCCGCGTTGGGTGGTGGACTTGATGAAAGCCCACCCAAGCAACAACGTGGATTTAGCGGATTCGGCGTGTCTACATCGCGTGTCCCTGATGATGGAGGCCTCGCTTCTTTGGGAATGACTGCTGATACAGTTAGTTATCATGATTTTGGTCATCAGACTCCACAGCAACAGCGTCAGCATGGCGGGGAAGGAGTTCATGAGCCTATGAGTCCAACTAACACTAACCCTTATCAAAGCCCTGAGAATGAACGAACTGATCTGGACGAACTACATGATGGCCATGAAATGTCACACGGCGGTCCTCTTCCTGGCTTGGGTGGCTTCAGAGGAGCTAATCAGGGTCAAGGAGGTCTCCCTGGATTGGGTTCGAACTTTCCGGCTTTGGGAACTCGTGTTCCTGCCTCGTATGAAGCTGCAGCTAGTGACCGCAGCCAGACGTCAAGTACAGGTCCCTCAAGAGGTTTCTCCAGCTTGAGTGGTTTGGGTGGTTTGCCTGGACTGGGAGGAAGTGCGTCGCCATGGTCTGCAGGACCACAAGGTCTTGGCACACCCACTCGTGATAGGAGTGGCCTAACTGGTGCTTTTGGAGAGGGTCTAATGACGTCCACCGCGGATATGCACTCTCCTATTCTAGCTGGTCTCGGTAGTGGAAACGTGTTTGCGGGTCCTGGTGGATTCGGCAGCGTTCGCTCCAAGATGGGCTCTCTCTTCCCAAGTGCGATGCAGGAGCAGATGAGGATGGGCGAGGGCGGAATTCATGGTCAGGAGGAGCAAGGCTTTGATACTTTTGCGCGGCAACACTCTGGTCTGGGTCCGCTAGCTCGCGGACCTCTCAACCCGACTGTGATGGGCAGTGCGGGGCCCGCTCGCGACACTGGCAGCCCTTTCAGAAATAATCGCGGCATGTTTGACGATCTGATGGACCATACTCCTCGCAACGAGATGCCATCTGCCATTGGCGAGCCGTCCGGCATGTTCGGCTCTATGCAATCAAGCCAAACTCCTCTCTCTTCCGTACCTCATCAAGATCCTCATGGTCTTTCACGCAAATCACAGTCAAACCTCCAACGTCCATCTTCAAATCTTACGAGCCCAAGCTCCAGCCAGCCGCCTCTTCAACAAATGCGCACGATGGTTATGCCAGATCGCATGCGTTGGATCTACAAGGACCCTCAGGGCGCAACGCAAGGTCCTTGGTCAGGATTAGAGATGCACGATTGGTACCGTGCTGGCTTCTTCACACCCGAGCTGCTTATCAAGCGTGTCGAGGACCCCGAATTCGAGCCGCTTGCCCAGCTCATTCGTCGTATTGGCAACTCGCGTGAACCTTTCCTCGTACCTCAGATTGGGGTTCCCCACGAATCTGCAAGCGCTAGTGGTAAAACTCCTGGGGTTGGCGGAGGGGTGCAACCGCCTTTCCCTAATAGCTTCCCAAGCTTTGGCACCACACTGACCGCAGAGCAGCAAAATGCCTTGGAACGTCGGAAGCAGGAAGAACAATTCTTGATGGCACGTCAAAAGGAGCATCTTGCTCAACAGCAATTGTACATGAAGCAACAGCTCGGAATGCAAGCTGCTGGTGGTCCACAGGTAGGAGCACACGGCTTGATCCACCATTCGAGCGCGCATAGTTTGCATAGCCAACCTAGCTTTGGGAGTGTGACAAGTCCGGCAGCGTATCAGCCGTCGCCTTCTCAGGGACCCATGGTCGGCGGTCCCGCTGTCCCAGGCTTCTTCGACGGAGCCTTTCGGGTGCAGCAACAAGGACAAGCCCTCGCAGTTCCAGATGTTCTAGGTAGTATTCGTGAGAGCGAGGTGCCTGGGTTAATGGAACGTATGAACCTAAACAACAATAATAACCGTGGAGCTTCGACGCAACAATCAGCAGGTCAGCAGCTCCCTTTAGGGCAAGGCCTGCCCGATGAAATACAATCTTCTCAGATTGCAACAATGCTGCAGGACAGGGCCAGACTGCAGCGCGAGCAGGCCGAACATGACCGCAAACAGTCAGGCCCAAAGGAAGAGGAGCGCGAGGCCCTTGCGGCTCAGGAACGTTTCCAGCAATTCAAAGATTTGAGGGCACAAGAGGGCGCAGCTGAGGACCAGGAGCTGAGGCAGATCACCACGGAACCAGACAGTCAGGTGCACGAGATTGCAAGAGACGAAATGACAAAAGTGGACGAGAAGCCCGAAGAAACGCTTACACAACAGGTCCAGGCCGCTTCGGCGGCGAAGCAGGCGTCCGCTCAACAGTCGCCTTGGGGCAAAGCTGACGCCTCGCAAAATGCAAATCATGCGGATCGTCCGCCACAGTCTTCTTCGCCTATGCCAGCCCCAGTTGCTCAGCGCAAGCACAACGTTGCCGACAACCTTGTCGCGGAGACGAGATCGAGAACACAGAGCCCGGCGGTAGAAACGCCAACCACATCGGTGGCGCCGTGGGCAAACCAGGCCGTCGAAATCCCCAAGACCCAATCTCTCAAGGAAATTCAGGAAGCGGAGGCGAAGCGTGCAGCTAAACAAGAAGCCTTAGCAGCTGCTGAACGTCGTGCAGCTTACGAACGCGAGCTAGCTGCGGCACAAGCCGCAGCCAGCATGGCACCAGCTCCAGGTCTCCCAACAGGTGCTACATGGGCAACACAGTCCCCAACGACATCGACAGGCTCTGCACAATCCGTGTGGGGCGCAAAAACAGCTACGAAGCCAAATGCCGGCAAGACATTGCAGCAAATTCAGAAGGAAGAAGAAGCTAAGAAACAGCGCGCCGCTCTCGCTGCCGCTGCAAGCGCGGCGAGCATTACTGGCCCTGCTCCTTCCTCCGCTGGAGGCAAACGATACGCCGATCTTGCTGGCAAGAGTGCCTCTCCAGCTTCGCCCATCCAAGCGGCGGGTTGGAGCACGGTCGGTGCAGGTGGAAAGATCAAGGCTTCTACAACTCCGGCTTCTGCCGTCAGCGGAACTATGGCAGGACGCAGCGTCAGCGGAAACACAACTTCCGCTACAAGTATGAAATCAAGCCCTGTGTCGAGGAGTTCAACCATGGGTGCTGCGCAGTTGGGTAAGCTGAATAAGGTTGATGCAATGGGCGAGTTCAAAAAATGGGCCATCGGGGAGCTGCAGAGGGGTGGGTTGCATAACGGTATTAATGGTAAGAAGACCTGGCGTCATTTCCTCTCTTCCCGGCTATCAAGTCTGGAACTGAAGCTAACGTGCTATCTATAGCCTCCGACTTCATGGAGACGCTTCTTGTTCTTCCCTCTGAGATTGATATCATCACTGAAGCCGTGCATAGCTCCGCGCAGACCATTGACAGTCGCCATTTCGCAGAAGAGTTTGTACGCCGCAAGAAGCAGGCTGATAAGGGTGTGATTGAGCCATCAACAACGGCTAGTCCGAGCACAGCTAAGGCTAACGACAATGCTTGGTCTGCGGTTGCAAAGAAGGGCCAGACAACGGCTGCTTCCTCGACGCCAGTCCCAGCGGCCAGTGGCGAATTCAAGGTTGCGAAGGCGAAGGGCAGGAGAAAGTAGATGTTTGGTACGTGATGGAAGTGAAGGTAATTGTTTCTAGTTGAAGACAGGCAGTATTTTTTGAAAGTACTTTTGTGATGATGAAATGTGATCTGAGGACTATGTTTCTGAGGAAGCTTGTGCAGACCAAACGAACCTGCATCTGCAGTTGTTAAGTTTGGTTACGAGCTGGGTGTGTAGCACTATACAAAAGTCTATGCGTGTGCGAGTATGAGGGGTAGGGGGAAAAATAAAAATCTCAAAACCAATTCGTTCGATTCACTGCCGCCCCGTAGCTTTCAACTAGTCTATTTGCGCAGTTTGTGCACTGGATGCTCTGGACTTGACCGGTCTTTTGAGGAGCCGGGTGCGCGCTTAGCGGAGGTGCAACATATTGCCAGCGATTCATTATCCGGAAGCGAGCAAGTGAACAAGTATCCTGGCATTTAATTCGTCGCGGTCTGTGGTTTCCTCCCGTACACGACAACACTGAGAGTTAAGTAAACATATTAGTAGTTGTCTTGGTGGGTGTAGACAGTGGGGAAATGCGACGTACATCGATAAGTATGCGTGTATATTTCTGTCCTTGATGTCGTCCTTCACTTTTTCCAGGAACTCACGGATGTCATCCACCTTCCAGCCCATCAGCATCATCACTTTCAAGCTAATGCCCTCGAGGCCTTGAAGAAGGTCCTCCTGCCAGTACATGGACACCTCTTTAAAGTAACGGCCCTTGGCCCATGCGGAGGTAGGCCAGTAAAAGCGTTTCTCGACCACGTCCTCGAATCCGAGCTCCTCCATCCACTGCTTGTAGTACTGCGCGTTCGTCCATGGACGGCCGGACTTGGCGGCACCCTCCGTGACGATCTCAGACCATTTGTACAAATTCGATTCTACAGGCTCTGGGCCTACGTATTTGAATGGGAAAAACCCGTCCTGGAGCTCGAGGATGCCTCCTGGGTTGAGGTAGTCGTACGCGCTTTTCAGAACCTCACGTGGGTCCTTGAAGCAGGACAGCAAGGCGCGGCCATGGATGTAATCGAACTTGTGAGGAAATACCCAGGGGTCCTCGGCGTCGTCAATGATGAAACTGCAATTGGGCGGAAGGTAGGTTGGTTGAATGGCCGAGAGATCGGTGCCAAGGATATTGCTGTTACGATAAAGATTTGCAAATTCGATGGCCCAGATTCCAGTCCCTTGTCAAGGCGTCAGGGAACATCATGTCACGTTACACTCTGGTTTTGATTGGTACCTGTTGCTATGTCAAGGACTTCACCCTTGAAGTCCTCAGGTAGCGGTGCTAGATGCAGCCTTCCTCCCAATGTAACGCCCATCAGGGCATGCTGGAGATCTGATCTCCTGTGTTAGTTGAAGCGCGATAGATTAGTGTATTTGGACTACATGCCCAGTCTTTCCTGTTCTTGCTGTTCGGGATTAGCATGTTGGATGGAAACATCACATGTTGGGACAAAAGTAGTACCGGATCATTTGGCAGAGGATATTCTCGAGGCTGAATTAGTTTTTCGTTCGCCCATCATCATGTTGTGCACAATATAGCTTACTTCCTTCCTTATACCGGTGGTAGGTCCTTCCATTCTCTTCAATATGCTCGTAGATGCTTGACCGCAATGAGGCTGTGGATGAGCTTTGGCAGGCTTTAGTACGCGCACTGAACTCACAAGTAGTACTGGCGGTCTCACAAAGTGCTCATGCCATCAACGGCCGAATCGTTCTCCCAGGAGCTACTCTACATCGTGTCAACAATAAGAAAGGTTCGCTGATTTGATTTTAGCGACATGGTTTTCACGTACGTCGTCCACCGAGGGCTCAGAAATTTGCGAAGGCACACTCAACGAGCTGTTGTTTCCATGCAGGCTAACCGAACGCGGCTCCTCGCTAACCGCAGTGGGTTCAGTCTCGACGCCGCACGCGCCGGCACGGTCGTTGCCATCCGTTGGATCTGGCATGGTTACACAGCGTAAGTAGACGAAGAAAGGGTCTGGCCAAGCAAACGCAAAGATTCGAGAAAGACGTTCGAGGGATTGAGAGACGCCAGGGTGATTGCTGCGGGCAAAATTGCCTCGCGGATTTTGTTTTTAATGGAGGGGTGGATTGCGACTCTCGTCCTGACACGCGCGGAGGCATTGGTCCGCTGTGTGAATCGCACCTAAGCGGACCTACCAATGGGAAAGGCGCAGCTTCCGATTGGATGGGCGCATGGAAAATACTTGTTTGCTTCAGTGATCGCTCCCACTCCGCTGGGAATTATCTGCAGATTTGATGGATGAGGCAACAGGAATAATCCGGAGCAAGCGCCATAGACGGAGGAAAAATCAATCAGGTGATCAGGGACCAACGGCTGCTTGCGAGTACGCCATCTCTAACTCCTACCTCACAAGCCCTCCGTTAGCAGGCTAGAGATTGGCCGTTCTTGCCCAATAAATGCTCCGGAGGACGAGTACGACATGCGGTGTGAAGGCCCTTTGTGAGATACGCATTCTGGCTTATTATACCCCCATTAAACAACATCAAGATGCGCTTAATAGCAGCGCTGTGTCAGCATTGCCTCCGAAGATGGGAGAACGCAGGAAAAATCGACAGAATACAATGGATTCGTGTTGGATGGCAGAAATCTTCCGACGAGTTAAATTCTGCAGCGCTGTGTCAGCATTGCCTCCGAAGATGGGAGAACGCAGGAAAAATCGACAGAATACAATGGATTCGTGTTGGATGGCAGAAATCTTCCGACGAGTTAAATTCTGCAGCGCTGTGTCAGCATTGCCTCCGAAGATGGGAGAACGCAGGAAAAATCGACAGAATACAATGGATTCGTGTTGGATGGCAGAAATCTTCCGACGAGTTAAATTCTGCAGCGCTGTGTCAGCATTGCCTCCGAAGATGGGAGAACGCAGGAAAAATCGACAGAATACAATGGATTCGTGTTGGATGGCAGAAATCTTCCGACGAGTTAAATTCTGCAGCGCTGTGTCAGCATTGCCTCCGAAGATGGGAGAACGCAGGAAAAATCGACAGAATACAATGGATTCGTGTTGGATGGCAGAAATCTTCCGACGAGTTAAATTCTGCAGCGCTGTGTCAGCATTGCCTCCGAAGATGGGAGAACGCAGGAAAAATCGACAGAATACAATGGATTCGTGTTGGATGGCAGAAATCTTCCGACGAGTTAAATTCTGCAGCGCTGTGTCAGCATTGCCTCCGAAGATGGGAGAACGCAGGAAAAATCGACAGAATACAATGGATTCGTGTTGGATGGCAGAAATCTTCCGACGAGTTAAATTCTGCAGCGCTTGACATAGCCCTGAACGAGAAGACGAAAGCGTCCCGTGCGAGTCGTAAGCGAGATCCACCACACATTGGTTACATTTGAGCCCACAAGGACTATACTTCGCTTTCTCGGACCACAGTCAGAATGATCAGCACGTTTGTCAAAAGTCCTACTAAGCTCGTTTTTCGATCACGTGATTTTCTGGCAAAGTCCCTTTCAGCTTTTGATCCCAGTGATGGTCGACAAAAAAGAGGTCGATCACCGAGTGGATCTGGAGAAAGCCCTCAAAGGCACTTGTGAGTTCATGCCGCACGATGCCGGGAACAGGGAGATCTAGATCGCTGCCATATGCTGTCGTCGCGAAAGCCGACTGGTTCGTCTCCACAAATACGGAAGTTTACAATCTTGCTTCTGACCACGCCGCAATGAGGAGAGGCTTCAAGATGTTGCATGAAACCAGACGACCGTTTTGCTGTCCCCAAGTTTCTATGCTTCCTTAGCTCGTCGGCCGGTCGGATATAATGACGGCGCTTTTGTCATGGATTGAGTACACATGCACACCTTATACGAAACCAATCTCAAGGAAGTCCAATGACTCAGCGAGGAAGCTTCGAAACTTTGTTCTATCGTTCCAGGCTTTTACTGATACAGCAGATGGCTTCGAAAGATCTCGTTGACCGGCAGAGTGCGTTGCCGATGCCCGATCAAACAATGATAAGCGAACGCCCACCCAAACTCGATTTGCATCTGGGCACAGGCACGCCAGAAAAACGTGCTATATCCGCGACGTGGATGAAATTCGAGGCGAATGATCATCGTCATCGTCATCTTGTCTGGCCTCGAATGGCAGCCGACCGCTCGCCCAGTGGCGCTTTGCGGCAACGCTTGGCCCTGGTCATCATTATGCGACGGAGCGACTAGGTTATGCTGAACAAAGGCCAGCAGCCGTGGCTACTACCGAGAAACGAGGTCTTGCCGTGTCATTGGTCACCGTGCAGATGCCCAGGATTCGGACTCGGTTAACATGTGGACAGCGAAACGTGGAGAGAGAAAGTCCCTTGCGGCTCACAGCCTTCGTCTGTCGGCCCAAAGCATGGCGAGCTATGCCGCATGAGGCTAGTCGTGCTCTTTCGCACGCTCAGGTTTATGAACAACCCTGATGTCAATCCTCCTAGAAGCTCTGCATGCAATTATTGTTTCGCCCATCGCGCTCTGCTTTTGTTTCCTTGCAGAGCAGCCGCTGCTGCTGTTGTCTTCGTCAGAGCGGGGCCCACCTTCGGTATTTCTCCTAGTAGCATGTGCTTCTTGTTCACGCGAGGATTCAGAGGCGGCTCCCACCTTGGGCTCTCGCGTTTTTGGCCTGCTCAAGTCGAAAAGCGTGGCATCGTTTTGGCTTCAGGACCTTATCGTGACCGTCTGGATCACGCTGAATCCAGCATCGTGTCGCGTGCCTTCTGCATCGCTCAACTAGCGTCCTACGGAGAGGCCAACAAAGGCCAGTTCGCGCTTTGCAAAGTGTGCCCTTGCCACCCGTGAACCGAGCACGATGTACACAGCGATTCGACTCATGTCGACGGCAGAGCTGATTCTTCTGCCGCCAATGATGCCGATGGCACTCTCCACATTTTGTATATCCTTGACTTAGCTGGCTCGGGCTCAGCTTTGCGGATGCTGGTGGTCAACGATACCTGGAGGCAGATCATGAGCCACATGCTCTCTAGGTTCCGCGCAAAGCAGCCAAGATTTGCCTGAGCAACCCGTACAGATTCCCAGCTGTCAGTTTTCGCCCAACTCCTGCGCATCTTGACATTTTTCTTTAAGCTTGCGTCTTTCTGTTTTTGATACCCACTTGTTCATACCTTTTTGCCCCAGGCAGATTCAATTGTGTTCCTGTCGCCGCGCTTCCCTTCCATCCGATACGCTTGACCCGACCGTGTCCGCCAGTGACGCTCATATAGATTTAGACGAGGGCGGATGTGTACCTAGAGTGGGCGAGAACCTCTGGGGCTTCGTGCTTCAACCCGGTCCCTACGGGGTACAGTTTTCTTTGTGTCATGGATGATTCGACCATCGAATATAGACCGAAGATGTCGAGTTCAACGTACGATAGTTCGATTGGGCCAGTGCCCGTTGCTACCGGCTACGATCAGAAGCAGTCCGGATTTTGGGTCAATGTCTCCGAGAAGCAGCTCATGGCAATGTCGTCGACCACTTCGCTCACCAACTCATCATATGCACGCAAGCCTATCCGACAACGAGGACAGCCTCGTACAGTAGCGCCGCCTTTTTGGTGGTCACCAAAGGCATGGTTCAAGCACGAGTACCTAAGTTGGCGCTTCTACGTATGGATCTATGCCGCTCTGGCTGCCCTGGTTGTTGTAATACACGTTGTTGCACTCGGTTCCGTCGCAGCTACCCACCCGTTTGACAATTCTGGAAGAGCAACAGTGACTGAAGGGAGCTGCGACAGAATCATCAAGACAAGCAGATATGCGCATTGGTTCACTAGTGTCTTCGGCACCGGCTATCTGAGCGCAAGTGCATATGTCATGGTATGTCAATGCACACGAGACTGAATGTTGATGTTGACTGCTACAGTATTGTTTGACTGGACCCACCAGACAGGAGATTGACAGGGCGCATGCGCGAAACAAGTGGTTGGACATTGGCGTGTTGAGTTTACGAAATGTGTTCGCAGTATCGAGGAAACGTGCCATACTCTTCTTACTACTCGGTCTGACTTCACCTCTCGTGCAATTCTTGTGAGTTGAACACTCCAATCATGCAAGGCTCCGTATTCTAATTGGAAATTCAGCTATAACGCTATGATCTTCATAACCTATTCAGTGAACTCGTACGATGTTTTCGTTGCAACCGAGAGCTTTCTCACCACGACCAATGTTACGATCGACCTTTCGCCCAATGCGACGACTGCTCAACTTCTCGATGAGCAGTACTCCGGGTTGATAAACTATATGCACGAACAAATGCTCAATGGACAATTACAGCAACTGTCGCCGGCAGACTGTGTGGACGAATTTGCCGTGCCGTTGCAGTCCTCGCATGGCAACGTCATCCTAATTACGAACAAAACGAGCAGCGGTAACGCTCTTCTTGACTACATCAATCAGGACACGGCAATGTTCGACGTCATCGACATGTACCATGCGTCGGTGCCGACCGAAGATGCGGACAGCTCTGGGGAGCAGTACATGTGGATCTGCGATCAACGCACAGCGCAGAGCAACGAATCGTGCATGTACGAGATCAACAACATCAAAGGAAACATTAGAAATTGGACCGTTTCGGACGGAAATAGGACCGTGGATTATTGCCTTGTCCAGAAAACGCCCGAGCATTGCAAGCTTCAAGTCAGCCTGAGCATGTCGTTGATTTGCGTGTTGACGATTTCTTTCAAGGTCGTGGTCATGTTTGCGGTTGCGATTTTTGTCAATGAGACGCCACTCATGACGACGGGGGACGCGATCGAAACGTTCATGAAGGATCCGGATCCCTACACTCAAGGAATGTGCATGGCGTCGAAGAAAATGATTGAGATGCATCCGTATCATTGGCCGAAGTACCCAGTATTCGTGCGATTGAAGAAGTGGAGGTGGGCGCATGGTATCCACACTCGCGTCGCCTTCTTCTGTTTAAGGTGAGCCTCCGTACTCCACGAAGCGTTTGAAAGTGCTTCTATGATTAACGTTCAAATGACAGCATGGTGATAGCCTTGTGTCTCAATGCCGCTCTCTTCTGCACGGTCAGAAACTCGATCACAATACCGAACTTCTTTTCCCTCGGCATTGGGCAGATCAACCGCAACTTCTTCATCGGCTGGGCCCACCGCGATCCCAAGTACTTTGTTCAGGCCGTGTTCCTCGCCAATGTTGGGCACGGCGTCTTCGGAGTTTTGTACATCATCTACAACAACGTTTTCTACGCTATGACATTCAGCTGGGAATGGGCACGGTACGCCACCCACAGAAAGGGACTACGAGTCTCGGAAGCGCCCCGGGGCGAACAGCGAACAGTGTACTTTTTCCTGATGCCACTCAAGCTTGCCATACCCATCATGCTCTTCTCGTCGGGTATCCACACTCTGATCTCGAATACGCTCTTTATCGTCGACGTTGAGACGTACGGCTGGGACTCTACCACCACACAGTTCGTGCGCACAACTGCATTTGACTTCACCACGACGTGTTTCTCGCCGCTCGGCAATGCACTGCTTATCATCGCAGGCGCCCTCATGATCTCCTATCTTCTGTGCTGCTCGGCCACGGAACTCAAATCTGCCATGCCCGTTACGAGCACGTGCTCGGCCGCCATCTCAGCGGCGTGCCATCCAGACGAAAACGAGCCTGACGATTTTTATTTGAGGAAGGTGACCTGGGGGGTAACGAGCGTGCACAATGGCATCGGACACTGCACGTTCTCGTGCTTGGATGTGGAGAAACCGAATGAGAACACGCCGTATGCGTAACATGTCAAACTCTTGCTGGTTTTTAGCTGGTTTTTGTGACCTAGCAGCATTTTGAGTGCCTGGAAGATATTCTTCTCAACGTTCTGGCGCGAAGCTGTACATAGATGAAAAACATGCTCTAATGATTACTTCGAACCCCACGTGAGAAAGTCTGAGTTTCAAGTCGCTGAGCGACCTGAGATGAGTGTTCCGCGACACGTGTACTTGGGTCTCGCCCGTTGCACCTCTGGATCTGAGACCCGGCACGAGGGCGGTGGGGCCCGGATTGGGGTTCAGATGCAAGGCTCAGCCTGAGTCACGAGCAGCAGTCTCCAGCACCGGCCGCGTGGGAGGAAAAGACAAATACGGACCGCAGCCAGGCAGAGGTCCTGCATGCAGAGCCAGTGGACGGACATCGGCCGGAAGTACGCTTTTCGCTATCCTGATAGGACATTCCGGGCGGGCGCTCAAACGTCATCTGTGTAAGGAAGACGCCCGGAGGTTCGCGCCCCAAAAAAAAAGTAAAAAAAAAAAAAGCCCTTTGGGAGCATTTGCCGTAAGAAAGATATTCAGTGAAAGTCCTTCGTCGCAACCTGCCCGCTCCAACGCGCCCAGACTGGATTGGTTGCGTCAAACTGGATTTCCTCCATCAGGCCAAACAGGACTTGACTCACATCCGGACGATTACGCACAAGCAAGAGCACTAGGCTACAGCGGCCTTTTTTTTGTTCCTCTGACGAAGATCCATTCTCCCATCTGCCAGAGGGGGGGGGGGGGGGCCGCCGCCCGCTGCCGCCCCACCTGTTTCCCTAATCCCACCCAGCCGAAGCTAGTACGGTCCAAGTAACACCGCAACGCACGCACGCACACTCATTGCCCGGTGACGAGCAAGAGGACGGTACACACGCCGCGATAGCGAGAGAGAGTGCACCGATCGTCTTCTGCCTTTTCCTATCTTCACCACACCGTCTTCTCTCGCCGGCGAACCCCTTTCCTCTCTCCACTTCTTCGCTCCTACCTCGCAAATAACCCCGCCGCCGCCGCCATGGAGACGGCCGAGGCTCCGCCGACCAACGGCGCTGTCCAGTCACCCGTACAGTTGCGCGAGCACGAACTGAAGGACTATGCCTTGCCGACGAGCAGGTTGACCATGAAGCTGGGGGAGAAGGACAGGGGCCGGACGCCGCTGGTGCTGTGCGCGTGCGGCAGCTTTTCGCCCATCACATATTGTACGGATTTTTTTTTTACTCGTCCCTCTGAGTCAGGACCTTTCTGGTCTGCGCACGATGGAAACGGTACTAACTGACGCTCCGGTCCAGTGCATCTGAGGATGTTCGAGGTACGTCCATCCATGCGAAACACCCTTTTTTTTTTGGAACGAGGCGGACGTGCGGGGATGACAATTGCTTGCGTCGAGGCAGGTCGCTCTTTATGCTAACCATCCGCGCTGCAGATGGCCAAGGACTGGGCAAGGTTGAACACTAACTACGTCGTCGTGGGCGGATGTGAGTCTCGTACACACTACACGCACTGCACGGAGAAGTGGAGGGTCTAAGTAACATCGCACAGACTTATCGCCCGTCGGTGACGCGTACAAGAAGAAGGGCCTCGCCCCCGCTGAAGACCGGATAAAGATGTGTGAGCTGGCAGTCGGGATGGGCCAGGAACAAGGCTCCGCCTTCATAATGGTGGACACTTGGGAGCCGCTGCAGGTATGGAAGTAGTCCAGTCCTCTCTATCCGTGCCACTCTCCAGCCAATGACTAACCCCGCGTGCTTTCAGTCGGAGTATCAACCGACTGCCAAAGTGCTGGACCATTTCCGTTACGAAATCAACGAGCGGCTGGGCGGAATAGACGACGGCACAGGCAATAAGATTCCCGCAAAGATTGCGTTGCTCGGCGGCGCCGATCTGGTGGAAACGTTTGTGTCACCAGGCGTGTGGGCAGAGGCCGATCTGGATCACATCCTTTGCGATTGTGAGTCACCCTGGCTTGGATGGACGCGTCCATGGTTACTGACAACGCTGCGCACAGTCGGAGCATTCGTCATCGAGAGAGCGGGCACTGATCTCGACGACGTGCTTTCAAAGCTGAAGCCGAAGTGGAGGGACAACATCAAGGTCATACACCAGGTACGCGTCAATCTTCTTCCTTTACATTTTCGTCAGGCAACCTAACCAGTGAGATAGCAAATACGCAACGACGTCAGCAGCACCAAGATACGCACGTTTTTGAGAAAGGATATGAGCATACGTTTTTTGGTTCCTGATCCAGTATGGTTATACCCTTTTAGCGGGCGACCCAGAAACAGCCCTCACATACGTATTGGCTGGCAATAAAATACTTGCTAACCTCTGAACCAGGTGATCAAATACATCGAAAAGAAGCAGCTTTACATAAATGGAGAGGGAATTGAACAAACATGATCTGACTGTTCACCATCCATTTCCAGTCTTATATCGTCGATGCCATCAGCCGCTACAAATACCACGGCACACCGGGAGGTTCGGAACACTTTTGGCAGGACACCCGAGCAGTGATTGCGTTACTGCCACAAAACACTCCTTGGTGGCTCTGCATTGTGATAATGGGTCATGCGTGATGCTTTTTCGTCTTTGTCGTTAATATATATACCACTCTAGAAGGTGTGCTTGCCGTTGGGAATGGGCAACGGCGTGGCCTGTCTTATTCAGAGGAATTTTGGCTTCAGTTCCTCTCGAGCTTTTAAGCACGTATCACAATCATCGTCGTCACACTATCAATCGGGCGGATAGCATGTGCATAGAGACTTTCTGCGAGCTAAGCTCCTCTTGTTCTTGCAAGCTTCGATCGGTTGGAAAGCGTGAAGCTTGAAAAATGAGCGGTTTACTAGTGTCGACCACGTTCGCTCCCACATCACTGTGTTTCCCACATATCCTGCGTATCCTCACTGCTTTTGTAGTAAACCTTCGATGGTAGCAGATGAAAGAGAGGTCTTAAAGACTTCTTCCGAATCACCTTTTGCTCACCATCTCGAGCCTAATCGTCGGAGACGAAGCATGTGATTTCATCGGAATTCTTTCGAATCCGTTGCCGGCACATCCTAGATGTGGAATGTTGATCCCTCCCCGGCTTACCAACACACAGGGCTCCGTCTTCGCACCATGAAAGGATACAGCACCTGTGATGACCTTTTCCACTGTCGCCACCGCTACAGCCAAAGCGGAAGCAGACTCCGGAGCCTGAGGAGTGTGCTGCTGGCGCGACGGGGACAGCGGCGCTGGCGTTGGGAGGTATATTCACCGGAGCGGCGATAGAACTACGCCTGGCGATCGATTTTCCGACGTTCCCCTGCTTGCACCTCCGCTCTTCCATTGCTGCGTGCGGTCTTCATCTGGCTGTATGACTTCCACGTTCTCGGCGGTTCAGTGTCGTTGCTTCCTGCTGCTCGTGCTTCTCCGAACTCATATCCTCCGTCTGCTGCCGTGCGGTGTCGAAGATGTTTTCTCCTTGGTGGACAGCAGCTTTTTCGTCCCGTCACGGCTGAATCTAGTTTGGAGGCGGCGAGGTCGCTCTGCTCTTTTGGGAAAAAAATAGAGGTTATCATCTACGACAGCTGAATCGCCGCTTTTCCCGCCGAAAGATAGTTTAGCAAGAGGAGGACTTGGATCTCTGCGACAGACGGTCTTTGGGGATTAGTTGCAGCATTCGCGGTTGCCATTTTGGTCACGGTTCAAATTGGGTTGCGAATACTCGTCAAGGAAAGTGCGATGCAGGCATTTCCATCGCAGCGTTTTACTTTTATGTGCTATGCTTTGTGTCTCCCGAACGTCTCTTGAGGAAGAACGTTGTTGTGTAGGTGGCGATGAGGATGGATGGGTCTCATCGCATAAGAGCGTAATAAGCAGACTACACGTGAGAAATGTTCACGTTCATTGGCGAATCAAACGGAGCTTCTCGGTTTCACTGCATTGTGCTATTAAAAGTACAACCAGGTTTCCTTGGTACTAACGGGCCTAGGAGAATTAAGGTACTCATGTAAATGATATCATGGTGATCACAGGTGATTATGAGTTTGACATGCGTATGGCGGAACTAGGCTGAAAGTGCAAGTGTCATATGGGAGTTGAACAGCAAAACATGCTAATAGCATTGGCCCCCAGGACTTCCCAAGATTCGCTTTGAGCCTGTCAAGATATGGGGAAAGACATTCGAGACGTGCCTGTGCATAGAGTTGACGCACAGATGGGGTATGACTAAATTGTCGCTAGTCCGCAATTTTTTTTTTTTTTTTTTTAAGTTTCTTCAGGTTTTCAGCTGCTTTACACGTAATTGCTGTAAGCCGCTAATTTGAAACAAACGTGTACAGATTAATTGCAGCAGCCATGCGGAGCGCCTTGATCAAGTGTACTATCTGCTCTTGCAGCTCGAGCGCTTTGCAACAACATTAAAACCTTCTGCCCGCATGAGACGAATTTGGTCTGTATCCTCTTAGCCAAACAGTCTTGAAATTGCTTTTTAGTTGTCGTTGCACTTTGAACTGAAGCGGAGGACAATAACGCATTGTGCTCCGCGAGTCATTGGCCATGGCTTTCGTATGCGCGAGGACGGCAATGACACTTTCGGATCTCAAAAGATCCTTTAAATGGCTTAAAACTAAACGAAAGAGGGCACTTCTATGCAGGTGTGTCCACTTTTGGTACGCCATTCATGACACAGAGCTGTGTGAGTATGGTGTCCGACCTGGGAACAACAAAACAGAACTGGCGAATATGGTGGCGGTTCAAGAGGATCAGGCGCAGACTCACGCACCCGTGGGGGCAGAAGTAATGGACATTATGGATGGTGCAGTTTGGCCAGAAGCAGGCCCCCATCACTTGACAGACGGTGCGGCGTACCTGGAATCTTCCACGTCGCAGGGTCTAGGCTTCTAAGACAGCGGAACGCTTTCTTTCGCGGTCAGGCTAGAAGTCCAGCTTCGAGAGATTTAATGCAAACGCACGGATGACGCAGCAGAAGCGAGAGACTTTTCCCAGAGAATACAAAAGCAAATCGTCAAGGACGACCATCTAAAAGCATCTTGTCAGTGCGCTCTCTCGCGTCTAAGCAGTCTCAGCTCTGGGTGGCGGAAGGCAAGCCAATAAGGATGGCATAGCACAGGCATTGTGAGCTGCCTAAAAAGCACAAAGGCTCGCCGCCATGCGGCTCGGTCGATCTGTCAACGAGCGCGCTTCTCCCCATGTGGCTTGTGCAGCGAGGAAGAAGCAATATGGCCACTGTGCGATCGCCACTGTCGACTGTGTCGGGCGTAGCTGTTGGTGTTTGCGCACAGCGACCGAAATCGCTGGGGAGATAACAGGTATCAAAGCAGGGTAGCATCGCGGGCGAGTTCGCTGGAAGCATGAGGCATTTGCGCAAGAGCCCGCCATCAGAGAAGAGCCGGCGCCATTCTTCGCGTAGCAGGTTCTTCTGGATGCAGGACGGTCGAAAGGCCAGACAGCCAAACAAAGGCTGCGTGGCTTGCGCTTGAGGGCGAGAGTGAACGAGAGAGCGTGCGTGTGTGTGTGTACGCGTGTGTGCTTCCAGAAAGTCGCGCTTGGTCTGTGCGCTCGTCCTCTCGCAACGACCGGCGTGAACGTCCGCTCTCCGCAAGCTTGGGACAGCAGAAAACCGTCTCTGACCACCCATGCCGCCGTTTGCTTGCCGCGCCTCGAGATGGCCTCCTCGTTTGCCTCAGGTGGGCTTGTCAAACCTCATGCGGTTCAGAACAAACGCCTCCAAGCCCACCGTCTCCTCTGCGCGCCGGCTCAGTCGGCAGAGATGCGTGTTGATAGCAGCCTGCCATGTGCTATTCCTCGTTGCTACTGGACCGACGCGACTCCAGCTTGGCCTGGAGTCACGCCTGCACTGCGCTTATAATAGTCCAGATCACCTTTCACAGCTTCCTAATTCATCCAAGACGACTGTCCACATTTCTCGGGTGGAACGCAGCCACAACGAGCCGTCCAAAGGCCTAAGGCTTCGAATTTCCTTGCGCGCTATAGGGGACCTAGTCAAGCGAGGCCTCTCTCTCATTGGCCACTCCAAATCTACCCCAGCATGAGGAGGCGTTCGCCCGACTTGCGTCAACGGCCGCTCACCTCGTTTCATCCTCTCCATGGCAAGACGCTCTCCTTCCATTGGCATGGCCTGTCGCGTGCTATTTTCCCCTTGCGCACAGCAGCTCCGTTCGGCTCCGTCTCCGGAGACTTTCCTGCATCTATGTGTACGGCCCATCGCGCGATGGCCTTGAAGTCCTGGGCTAGCACTGGCACACATCGTGCAGGGTCGAGACGGTCCGGCTTCCACCCACCAAAGGAGAGGCGAAATGTGATTAGAGACCATTACCCTCACTCGAGGTCGACTAACCGTCAAGGATGCCCTTGCCTGTCGCACCAGAAACGTCTGGCTTAGAACCTTCTGTACCGTAGATTTTGCTGACCTCATTGGCCGAACGGGGTCATCCCACATCTAGGCTCTAAACCGCTCCTTACTGTATGCTGTCCGCATTACATCCCCTTGGTGCTCAGCCTGTGCCATGCGATGATTCCAACCAAGCGCCACAGAATTGGACTGTGTTCTCTGTGCGTTCTTATCTCTAGTCTCCACTTACACATGTCCCTCGCGCTTCCACACATCTATGTCTCTCTCTGTGTGTGCGTCCGCGCTTCTCTACTATCGCTTGCTCTTCCCGCTCCCGTATTCAGCTGCCCAAAGCTCTAATATCCCATGCTCCCAATCCCAATATCGCTGAGCTTTGCTTCTATTTCGTTTTCAATAACCCGCTAGCAAGGCCATGCCTTTAACTTTTCTTCGTTCATTGAGGTCAAACGCGCATTTGCGCTATACATGATCCATTCAACAGTGACACCACGTTATATTGTAATAGACGTCGTCCAGGATGACTTCGCGATCGCTGACAACGGTCGTGACGGCCGACACAATGGCGCTCAACGCCGCCGTCTTCGGTTTCGCTGGACATTCAATAGTCACTCCTCATCAAGCAATCCAGAACATATGGTGGACAGACGAGCGGATCGAGGCCAAAGTCACGCGCGAATTCGTCGTGTCCAAATTGCGACCAAGTGAGAGGGACCAACTTTTCCGGCCGATGTTCATGGGCAGTGGTCTGACAGAAGATACATATCTGGACTGGGTTTTAACTAGAGCGAAACGCTTATTCCTTATTTTAGTTGAATGTGGCTGTTCGGATCAGATCTTCGGCATCGCGGAAGATTCATGGGACGATGATGACCTGCCGATCGCCCTGAGCGAGATTCCGCGACTTGCACTCTCCAGCAAGGATGACACGTTAAACATGCGTTTCTATCATACGCAGTTTAGATTCCTGCTTCGGCCCCTGGATTTCCATGGCCATATCGACTATGCGCCCAACGAAGTTGTGCCCATCGAATATGTGCACAAGATTGCGCCTGCTGCTGCATTGCAAAAATGGTCGCGGTTCCACTTGCCGAAGATGCCAACTTTGATCTATGCAAAAAGGAAAGTGATTCTGGGCGAGAAAGATGAGATTGATGAAGAGTTGAAAGAGAGATTCCTTGAAGATGTGCAAATAATGCGCACTGTCGAACATGAACATATCGCGCCTGTCCTTGCGACTTGGTGCCACAAAAATGCAGCGTACATCATGACATCTTTTGTCGGCGAGCACACATTACGATCCTTCATCGATTTTAGGACACCTGCCTCAATGCAGAAAGTCTCGAAACAGGAGCGACAGACCATTCTGCTCGAATGGATTCACTGTCTCTCTCATGCTCTAGCATACTTGCATCGGAAACGAATCGTTCATACCGCCATTTGCCCATCAAATCTCATCGTCGACGAGAATAACAATATAGCTTTCGCGGACTTGGGATTCCTCGACACATTCCAAAAGGACAAGAGGTTTGAAGCGGATGAATTGTTCAACTACGGCTCTCCTGAACAGTTTACCTCAACGACGAGATTCGACCGAGGAACAATACGAGCACCGATCCCAACCAAGCGATTCTTTCACAAGCGGCGGAAGTCGGATCAGAGTAATTCAGGCAGTGATTCGTCATCGGAGGCAACTTCAGCTCTCTCAATGGATTCGAAAGGAAATTACATCGTCAAGAGTCGCTCAAATTCCCAGGCCACAATTACACCGATAACAACTCGGGATTCCGGTCCGCCACGATTGAATAGTCAAGACTTTTCGGTTTCACCAACACTGGATCTTCCATTTGATCAGATGTCTTTGACCTCGAGCAAGAGCACAGCACCATCATCAATGTCTGGGGATCCGAAGTCATCAAATAACGAACTTGACCAGAAGGCAAGCGATGTATACTCTCTCGCTTGTGTTTTTCTTGATATAATATCCTTCATGCTCAAGCGCAAGCCCAACGAATTCTTTAAGTATCGTGCAACGAAGGTGAAAAATCCTGGAGGCAAAGGCACTCACATGGACGCTTCATTTCATAACAACCCGCAGAAGGTTCAGGCATGGATGGAGATCCTTGAAAACGACCTTCCTATCAAGCAAGATAGGACGCTATTCGCGCTCCCGCCATTGTTCCGACTTATCAAGGAAATGCTAAACTCAGAAGCTCAACGCCGGCCTCCTGCTGCTGAGGTTCAAAGCCGTGTCTTTGACGCTCTCTACAACTACGGCGGCCTGCAAAATCTACACTGCAATAACTACGACCAACGACCTGCTTCGACTCTATCCTTGACACGTACTTCAACCAGCGGCGGGTCATCGCGGAGCTCAGAGCCGCGACTCGCATCCTACCCTGAGATTGCTTCTTTGTTACCCCCCGCTTTGCCTCCGAAGTCACCACGACGCCCGCAGACGTCGAGTTCGACCTCGTCCTCGAGATACGTGGAGACAAAAGCTGGGACCAATACGCCTAATGTGCCACCTATACCACCATTGCCAACGCGAAATGCTTCCCTGACGGAGATGAGGCGTTTGGCGTATCTCAGAGAAAAAGGCGTTTCCATGTGACCTATTCTTGAGAAAGGAATTGGGAATGGGGGCTTCAAAGCCATCAATTTTGGCGAGAAGAATTTCATTTTTGCGATAAAGAAGACTACGTTTTTCTTTCTTGGGATATGACTCGAATGTAGTAGGGGTGTGTTATTTGGTTCTACTATCGAGATACCACTTTTCGTTTGGAGAATATTTTGTACGAAAATAACAAATGTGCACCATTTCGCTGATGCTCTACCTACGACTTCTTGTTTAACATATATCTTGTTAGGGAAGAAGAGAATTGAAATGGAGACGAAGTTTTCACTTGCTTACTCCTGAAGCTTTCAAATATAACACCCCACTATTTTGATTCTGTGCTATCCTAATTAGACGATTTGAAAGAAACGGGGCTGCTCGAAAAAAGAGCTTGGCAGGGGTAAAACATGTTTGGGTTAGAAGGACGAGAACTAAAAACAACCACAGGTGTTCCAGATACCAACATGTCGTTACTATGAATGAAAGACCGATATATGCTATCAAAGCATGCCCGCTGCCATCTTGACACTTCGCCGCATGCGCGCCTTCGTGATAGTGCTATGAGTTGACTCGCAGAGCTCGATCACATAGTTCGAGCTTGGGTAGCATGTCCTCGGCTGGTTACAGACAGACGTGGGCCACGACGCTGGGCAAGAGACTTCTGGGCATGAGTCGTCTGCCGGCTTGACGTAGACATCTAAAGGATGGCCCGCTACGTCGCTAACGTCGTAGTAAACCTTGCCGTCCTGGTAGTCGATGGTATAGTCGAAGCTGATGGGGTGCGCGAAGTCTCCACTTGTCGAAAACTTGACAGCTTGTCCAGGTGCACCAGAAAGATCCGTTTCCATATTTCCTCCGGCCTGGATGACTTGGGATTGACCTTGAGTGCCTTGACTGTCGATCTGGATGCCGATGGCACCCTGGCAGTTGTTTTTGATAGTAATGGTGCCCGTGGCCGCAGCCACGGATGCGAGCGCAGCCAAGATCGCAGCCTTCATCTTTCGATTAACAGCCTCTGTGCCGGAACTCTTTGTTGTTTTATTGTTTTCGTCGTCGTGGTGAAATTAATGGTACAAGGGATAATTTGCAGATCTTCGATCGAGCCAACTGGCACCGCTGGAATCTCAGTGGACTGAACCGAATTTGCTCGGGCGAGTGATTGTTTTGGGAAAATGCTGCTGCTTGAGTCGAGCTCGTGGAGAGGAACTGAGTTCAGCCGCGGATCAGAGATCAGATTTATACTCGGCTTTTGTTTACTCGCTGTCGTTTCTCAGCTCCTTCCCAAGTATCACGAAATGGTAGGTGTTGCACTGGACTATCTACCATCCCCTGATAAGGCGAACCAGAAGGTACAACGAAGTACATATCCCAAGAATGGGTATTAATCTCTCATTTGTGTATACTTGTGCGCCCTGAACTGTTTCTGCACTCCAACCCTGGCCGTAAAAGTCTTCATGCAAGTCATCGTGAAGCTGACTATTGAATTCCCCAACGATATTATTTGCACGGTATGATATCTGAAGTGGCTCCCGTCATATTTTTGTGCGGGTAATCGCAGCATTGTCCAACTTTGACGGTGCGTTCCATGAGAATTGGCACGAGTTCTTGAGGCATGCTTATTTCCAAACTTCACATCGTAGCTACAGCGGCACAAAGCAAAGGAGCAAACGCATATGGACGGAATCGCCATCATGTTATATAACGATTGTCGTACAAATTACGACAGATACCTGAGAGTCAAGCGGCTGACTGTATTAATATCACAAAAATGAATTCTGAACAAATGGATGTGATACGCCAGGTTAGACTAGCCCAGTTTAGTAAAATGCACGTTGTACAAAGCGAGAAGTGTCAATTTTGCTGAGCACGAAGAGTACGAATGAGACAAGCATATTACACAAGAGAGAAAGAATAAGAAGACTTGAATGTTGGGTTATATGGTCAAATTTTCTGATAAGAGGAGTGGGCAACTATTACGTTAACCACACGAAACTGGCTACGCACAAGGCATTCTCCTAGGTAGAGCTAATGAATGAGAGCCCAAACGCCAGGCATCTTTCCTTCATTAGTGCGACCTTATTTCTCCTCCTCTGTAAAGAAAATACAACCCTTTCGATTGCCCATCGGGGCTCTATTTTTGGAGTACTTTGTTGTTGCATGTCAGACGGTATCCGTATCGAATCAGGGATCACTAAAAGGCAAACGCGGATACAAATCGTACTTGCACGGGCCAGTGGTGCGGCTGTCACCATGAGGCGAAATCAGCACGCTTACCACTGATCACCTCCAGCTGCTGGGACCTCTCCTTCCACAGCTCCGCTAGCGGCCCATTCACCGCCATCAGCGTCCCAGCTTGCACCAGCACCACCAGCAGTAAGGCTTGAGGCAGCAAAGGCACCGCCAGGACCAGCAGTGTTAGCAGCCCACTCGTCGTTGAAACCAGTGTCGACTGGACCAGCACCAACTTCATCAGCACCTGGGACCTTGGACTCGTCTACACCAGCCGAGTCCTTATTCTCCTCCGCTTCAGGATCGCGGTAGAAGTACAAGTCGGTCATGACGTCCCACTCAGTTTCTCTGGAGGCAATTGTGCCACGAAGACGGAGGACTTCACGCGCAAGCATCCACCAGATAAGGCCAATGGAGTGACGCGCCTTGTTGCTATTCCGTAGGTGAGTCCAAAGTACCTCATTATTATTTTTGCTTTAATCTTGACTTACTTGGTTGGAATGACAACGTCAACATATTCTGTTGGAGAGTCGGTGTCGCAGAGTGCAATAACGGGGATGTTGACATAAGATGCCTCCTTGATGGCCTGGGCATCGGTGCGTGGGTCGGTCACGATGATTAGACGAGGCTCCTTGAACGAGCGGGTGATGTAGTTCGTAAAATTACCCGGAGTAAAGCGGCCGGCGATGGCAGAGGCACCAGTGTGGGCGGCGAACTTGAGGACAGCACGCTGTCCATAAGGACGGGCACTGATGCAGGCTACATCAGCAGGGTTGTCGATGGCCACGATGATTCGAGCGGCAAGAACAATCTTCTCCCACTACATCCTTGAATTTGAGCATGTCGAATCTCAAAACTATGGACCTTGTAGTTGTACGTACGGTCTTTCCAATGTTGATTACATTGATACCATCTGGCCTCGTCTTCCACACATACGGCTCCATGTGCACCTGGAGATTCTTGGAGCCCAGATGGCATTGCGCAGCGAGCAGCATTTCGACATCTTGGTTGGTCTGCACGTTGACTGTGTTAGCTTCGCATCTGAGTTGTATCGCGTAATTCAACGTACCGCATTGAATACTGGGGGAAGGTTCTTGGCCGCCATCTTGGATGTTGTTGTGCCTCCAGAACTTTTTGTTGCGGGACAGTTGAAAATTGATAGTCGATCGTGCATATTTGCCAAGATTTTATCATGTGATGTGGCGTCTCGGGCATCAACACATGTAAGCCTTAGGCTTCCAGATCTAGTCTTCTTTCAGGTGAACTTTTTAGGAGAGTAGATCAAGAATCAGCCAATGTCATCCAATGCCGCCTCGAATAAGTGAATTCCCGTGCTTGAGAGCACTCAGCTGTTGGTGAACTGCTCAATCATATATTTGGATATGCTAATTTCATTGTAGCGGCACTGCCCTCCACGAATTGCAGACAGGGAGCGTGGACTCTGCGGACCTTCTCGGCGTCTCGATCGCATCAAGCAAAGTCCAAAGGGGAACATCGCTATCGCGACCCTTATGTTGCTGCTCAAGCGAGAGCAAGAAAAGCCGCCAATATATCGAAACAGGAAGCATTGAAATTGAATCGCGCGCGTGCATTGGGAGATCCAGTTCGTGGTCTAGAGACCGAATTCGTCCGCTCCTTCGACACAGCGAGTGAACACGACACGGCTGGAGGAGAAGAGAAAGATCAACCACGACTCAACTATTCCCTCACACAGCACGAGATTGACACACAACTTACCAAGTCAAAAGCTCTGGTTGAGCCGGCTCCCTTGTCAAAGCATGAGTTAGAGCACGTTCGAGACGTCAACAAATCGAGGATCCTGAGGAAGCATGAGCAGAATATGGAGCAATGGGCTGCAGCACACGAGACGGTTAAAGAGGCAGTTAAACGAATCACAAATCTTGAGAGCGGTAATTCGAAGGATCGATTTAGGATCAACGTCGAAAGGTGCATACGGACATTCGGTCGACACGAAACGGATAAATATCTTCCCCATCGCACATCCTCTGTACCTCTTGGACCTGGAGGTCTTCCTTTGTCCGATCACGAACCTGCACCACTGCCCCTTAAAAAGAGGTTGGGGCCAGATACCGGATCGCCGGAAGTTCAGATTGCCATCCTGACCGCCAGGATCAGAAACCTAGCAAACCATCTTGACAGGGTTGGGAGCAGCAGGGACAAGGTCAACAAGCGTAATTTGAGGCTACTTGTGCACAAAAGACAGAAGCTGTTGCTATATCTAAGGAGAAAGGAAAGGGCTGGACCGAGATGGCAAAGATGTATTGAAATGTTAGGTCTGACGGAAGGTACATGGAAGGGAGAGATCAGCTTGTGATCGGGAAGCATGCGCATCCTAGGATAAGGAATACGTGTATTGATAGAAGCCTGCATGCGCACAACAGGCGTCTGTAGTGCACAAAATCTGTACTTTGTGTTTGGTGTACACTTTGAGATTGCGTATGACCTTAACTATTCAAATAATTTTTATATTCTAAGACTTCTTTGTACTTATGATACTGTTGTAGATCTTGACTTGATGAAGAAGGCATACGTGTATTGAATGCTAGGTACTGAGTTACTCTGGTCGGAGGAGCTTTCCGCATCCGGATGTGGTGGGGTGTGTGCGGCTTCGTTAAACTTCGGTATAACGCCTTTTTTAAACAATGCATGTTATGTTCTATGCTCACATACGATAACCTGGTTTTAAAGTCTGTGACCCTTCTTGAATGCATCACTGACAATGCAAAGTCGCCACCTGATTTTCGCCCCGCAGCCTGAATCTCACCCTCTACGGTAACCGAGCAGAAAAATTACTGCGACCTCACTGACCCAACTACCTTCAGCTCGAACGGCTTTTCTTCTAAAACAGCTCTTCTCGCAGGCAAGATCATGGATTCATATAACGGCAAACCCCCCGAGGTAGTGGCTTTGCTACAGACGGCTGTCCGCGAACTTACAGAACGCCCGGTTGATGCATTTTACACGGAGGACATGTGTGATATGCGCTATGAACCTGGGCATATCGGCGTTGTAGAGAGGACGACGGCAGATGTTGATACGCATGAGCCACATCCCCACCTGGACTATGATGTCCTAAGGTGCCATAAAGATATTGGGCGGGAGGCATTTAGGAAGTATGTTAATTAGAAGCATGAGAGCTGCTCCCCTACTACCTCATAGTCCCCAGGTCCTATGCAACATTAGCTATGACGGGTGCTGACGTCCATGAAAAGATTCAAACACGACGGAATCCCTCCTGCCGGCACTGTTCTCGTTTCTTGGCAAACGAAGAAATACACCGAGCTCGTACCTACCAACCAGCTCACTCTAACAGATCGGTCTCTCCTTGTGGGCGATGTGGTGAAAAAGGACCCCAAAGATGCGATGAGTGGAACTGTCAAGCAAACTAGCATGTCTCTTGTTATATGCCCTAGCGCTTTCAAAGAGTCGCGGCTTGTAAATGGAACTCTGCAAGCGCCTCTTGATCACGCCATACCGTTTCAAGTCTCCGCTGAGGATATGAAATTTGCCAGTGACTACAAAGAGGGTGATCTGGTTATATATAAAGGGTGGATAGGACGGGTAGAAGAGACTCTGAATGACGTGCTTGTGCGTCTTCCAAATGCTAGTATTGTGGCAGTTGACAACCCAGCAGAGTGCATCAACACCTTGGATCCAAATGATACTGTTCTGGATATAGGTGTCATTGTCCGTACGGGAAAGAGTAATATTCGGCGCGGGCGTTGGATCGTTGGACATTACGATTCAAACGTCGAACCTATCGGAGACGTTGTGCATATTGAGAATCGAGCTTTTTATGCACGTTGGCTTTGGAAATACGGCAGCATTAAACAACAATCTTTCGATCGATCAGACGAACCTCCTGCTCGCCTTGAGATCTCAGTTTTTGAAGCGGGTGGTGGTAAGGTGTACGACCGATCGAGGTCTCCTCGTACCGCTGTGGGCATGAATCGTTCACACATCCCATTCATATCCGGCGACAAAGTGCGTTTCAGAGATGTAGCCGGCGCAGCGATCAAATATCCATCTTTCAATCCTACCCGTCCTTCCGAGACGCACAACTTTGATATGAATGTGTTCACTGTTCTCCTCACGAAGACGAACGCTAAGATAGCCTGGCAAGACCAAACCGAGGAAGAGCTTCCAGGAACGGCAGTCGTACCGGACTACAACATGGAAGACGACAACGAGGTTTGGCCAGGCGAAATTGTTATCACCAATGAAACAGCGGATACAGTGGAAGAAGATTGGATTTTCAGGCCTAAGCGGGTTGGAGTTGTTCAGTCTGTTTCTCCCGCAGATCGTATCGCACACGTGAAATGGCTTCCTGAAGCGAAAGTATTGTACAATCAAGTTGGGCTGGATGAGCATCTAGATGAGCTCTCACTTTTGGAAGGTTCCACATTGGGCTTAGATTTGGTGCCGGACGCAGAGAGACCGGAAGAAGATGTCACGTTATATGACATAAGGACAATTGGAGGCTTGAGCAGGCGAAGAGGAGACTTCGTGGTTATTGGTGAGAGAAGTGGTCAATTTGACATCAATTCTGGGACTGGAGATGACCTACGGTGGTTTGGAGAGGTTATCGATCTCAACCTAGACGGAACTCTTACGGTTCGTTTGGGAGCCGCTGAAGAGGTCGTTGATGTTCGTATTCCACCCGAGACAACCACACTGGTGTATAGCTCGGATTCACCAAGTCTGCTTGGAGATCCCCCCACCTTTGATGACCCGTACAATTCTGCGGATGAGCACGATAGTGATAATCTGGAGTCCGATGAAGATGTGTCCGAGGAGGAAACTTGGATGGTAGATGGAGAGCCGGTCGAAGAAGACGATGAATGGGACACGGAAACTGAAGGCCCAGAAGACAATGATGTCGACATGGAAGACGCTTCGCCAACTTCAGCCGAAAATTCTGCTACTTCCCTGGTCTCACCAAAGGACGATACATCAGAAAAACCTGGCGATGCAACAGTAAATTTGGGCATAGCGCTTCAAGAGTCTTCGGTGAAGATCCAGGATGCAATAGACGCTCCTCCGTCCTTTGATGTTCTGGAATGTGAACTGCCGGCGAATCATCCATACAAATATCCAGATCCAGCCCCTCTAACAACCGCTCGAATGAAGCGAATACGCAAAGAACATGCCATTCTCTCCTCCTCCCTTCCTGAGGGCATTTTTGTTCGCACATGGGAATCACGTCTCGATTTACTCCGTGTATTGATTGTAGGGCCACTTGGGACACCCTACGAATACGCGCCTTTTCTCATTGACATCAGAATTCCACCCGAATATCCTTCAGAACCACCAAACACGTACTTCCACTCTTGGACATCTGGCCAAGGTCCTGTTAATCCGAACCTTTACGAGAATGGTAAAATCTGTCTTAGCCTTTTAGGAACATGGCATGCTGGGGAAAAAGGTGAAGCGTGGTCAGCTTCGCGATCTACAATCTTACAGGTGCTAGTTTCGATCTTAGGCCTCGTCCTGGTGAAGGAACCGTACTACAATGAAGCCGGTTTCGAAGCTCGTGCAGGATCAGAGGATGCAAAAGTCCCGTCTCAATTATATAGTGAGCGCACTTACTTCAGATCCAGAGCATTCATCACTTACGCCCTGCGAAATGGCGTTGATGGATTTGATGACCTCCTAAATTGGCTATATCGGAGTCGGAATGCGCAAGCACCGCGGTTGTTGGAAAAGGCGATTGGAGCAGCGAAGGAACTTATTGCAGCAGGAGAGACGGCCGAAGATATTAGAGCAGGACTGAAGAAGATGAGCAAGGGTGCGATAATTATGCTGGAGAGGCAATTGAAGGAGCTCGAAATGGAGAATGCAAAGAATTCCTCGGAATCATCGTAAGATCTGACCGAAATCTTGAGAATTGCATAATTTTTGTCGCTGAGATTAGTTTGTTTCATGGTTTTAACTATTCCAGTAGCGAGGAGTATGGGTTTTAGATGGTATTAGTAGCTTAGATCAATACCCGCGATCCGCAAAGCTCATGAACAGCGCGGATCATGATTCAGGCATATCATACTATTTTCTTGACAGAAAAGATATCTGCGAATTCTCTGAAGGTTCAAGCCTAGCTTTATCCGTCTATAATTTGACTTGTTGCTTCGATGTCGAAACGTGCACCCACACTTCATCGGCTACCGAATGGTTTCTCCTTTGTCTTTTCAGGGAGCGTTCTAATTTTGGTACCAGACGTGCTCGAAACTCATGTGGTATCTTCAGCCTGCCGCCAATCCACTTCTCCTCTGGCTTGTGCACGTCTGGCAACTGCTCAAGCTCAGGTATCTCAAGGATACCTTCGTCTTCCATGGTCCGGGTGATTATCGCCGTACGATCCTTCATAACTAGGGTGAGAAACTCGAGCGTGGCGCTCACGTTCAGGTCGACAGCGCGTTTCGGGTTCACAGTCATCTTCATAAGAAGGGTGCAAAGGTGAGGATAAAGAAGTGAGAAATCGCATTGCGACACGTGCACCGTTCCACGTATCGTGATTAGCCATGCCGGTATGCCCTGCTCTTTGACTTCCTCCGTAAGATGCATGACCGTATCCATGTTCTGCTGCCAGTACATAAAAGCTTCGCTGTTGATTCCGAGTAGAGGACATGATATCGGACGATGTTTTTCTCCCTGTGTCTTGATTGGAGCGCCCCAAATGTCATACATAACACCCTGTCCGATCCAGTCGAATCTTTCTCTGTTGCGAAGGACATTGACAGTGGTCGCTGCACCGAAGGAGTGTCCCAGCATCGTCACTTGGTCCAGGTGGAAGACGCCTTTCCATCTAGACCAATCGATACCTTCTAAGCCGCGTGAACTGGAGCCTTTGAAACCTTTTCGTCTTAAGTTTTCTTTGGCAATCTGCTCACCATGGCCAGCAGTCAGCTTCTTTAAGATTTTGTAAGCTTCCTCGACTTCAGCCAGTCGCATTTCCAGTTGAGCTTCGCGTAGCTCTGCGTCGATCCCCTTTTCGTTGTTTGGTGCTGTGTCGATGGGATTGTCCTTTGGAAATATATAATCCACCTTGTCGTATTTGTTCTTCCTCTCGTTTCCACTATGCTCTATAGGCTGCTCTGCCCGAGCTTCTATACCTTCGACGCTAGATTCCCCGCGTTCAGTGTGATTTACAAAAGTGCGTGGACCAGATCCATCCCGGTGTTCAATTGCACACACCACGAAGCCATAGCTGGCAAACTCACCACAGAGAGACGAATACACCGTTCGAGTTCCTCCGAGACCATGACTAAATATCATGACAGGAAAAGTGGGGTTCACGCTTTCACCTTCGGGCACTGGTCCATCCTCACTCTTGACTTGAAATCCCGCAGCATATGACTTCTTCTTTGGTGGCCAATGCCTGGCAGGATAGGCATTTCGAAATGCCGGGATTTTGGTGAGCATAGTCGTCAATGCCATGAAAGGCACAAGAGGCGGGCCAAAACCAGAAAATCTACCGTACCCCATTGCCGTCGATATTCGCGGTCGAGGAAGCCACGTTTCCCTGGACCACTTTGAGTGTCCTCCTGGGTCTTTGCCAAAACCAGAGTCGAGAGCTGCTGGATAGTAGATGGTTACCAGAATAGTTTCGAGTTTCAGAAGGTGCCGCTTGTGTCTGGTAATATGCGAGAATGATCTCGGATGCTCGACGGGCACCTCAATGTCCATCAATCCAACCTTTATCATATTAGTTTGCGTGGTGGGCTCTGCAAAGATTGCAACAGACTTTATATGGCCCTGAGTATCCGGGCAATGTCCCATGCCAGAACCATGCCTGATCCCGAAACCCTCGAGCAGGCCGAATTCGAGGTTTTTTCCCTTTGGGGACCCTGCCAGCTTGCTCAGAAAGAGATGTCGCTTGGCCCTTCGGCTGATTGCCTGTAATTTGATCTCGAATTTTCGTCATCTTGAAGAGAAATTCTCTTCTCCTCTCCTGTCAGTTGTATGCTAGACTTTTGATAAAATGAGACTAGATGTATCCAATACTCTAGAATCCACGATCGTTAGGAGCAGCCCACTTAGACCTCTACGCAAGAAAGTCCTTATGATGACTGAATTTTCATTTAGACCAAGGTGGAGACAGCAGACAAAATACAGATGAATAGAAAAGGATAGGGCAGTGAAAGTTTACTTCAGCGGCTTTTGCGGCATATGAGCAGCGCAAATGTGCGAGGAAGGTTGGTCGATGTCAGATTCAACTATCTCGGCACTACTTCCGAACGCATATTCCTTTTCAGCCTTTCCAAAAGACAGGAGAGCACTTGGCACATGGTAAGATATGGATTGTTTTCAAAACTCGGCAAGAAGAACAGGTCCATTGAAACATGACGTCATATCAGACTTGCCGATTCCACTTGCATGTGCTTTGCCAAAAAAGGGAGAACGCGAGGCATCTCAGTAGACTTCTAGGTATGACTTCAACCAATGGAAGTTTTGAGTGGAAGAGCTCTATTTTTTATGTCTACTCTATCGGAAAGAGTGACATGACTCCAAGTTCATGGTTTGAGAATTAATGACCTACATGTGGCACAAAACTCAGTAGACTCGCACCATCGTAAAAGGAGATGATTTCGTTCTTTACTTCAACATCTGAATCGAGGAACCTGGCCTGTTCTCATAACCGATGTTTTTTGAATAGATAGGGTGCACATCTATCAACGTAGCACAAAAGCTGAACTGGCACCGTTGGGAGACCCAACGGTGCTGGCATTGCAATTATCATCAGATCCGTCATAGCGCCGCCAGAGTCGAGTTCCATGAGAGGTCTATTGCAGACGGGTCTGGCACTGTGTACTTGGAAAGATCTGGTTCGAGCTGGGCCTGCATAGCAGAAAAATTAACACGTGATGAGCCTCGAGCGTTCGCAAAGACTTACGAGAGGCACGTTGACAGCTTTCTTGTATTGCCCACCGAAATACTGGACATCGCTTCCTTTGCTGGTGCCATCTTGCTGCATCGTCAACTTCGCTCCTTGCGCTCGTTCCCTGCTCGGATCGCGATCGTGAAAATTCATTGGCACGAACATGACGCTGCTCCCACTTGTATGCATTAGTGTGTTGGGCACATCACCGCTATGCGGCACGTGGTGACTTCCGAGATTGAAATATACCACTAGGTCTTCCTGCAACGTCTTCTCTCCGTCAACCATCTTGCCGAAGTCGATCAGCGGGTCTTCTGGATACATAGCGTTATACTCGTGTGCCCCACGTCGCTCTTGCTCGTGATGTTTCAGCAACCAGAGATCATGATATGCCCAGGACGCAGCCTTTGCCATGCCCGGTGAAGCGTGAATGGTAAGGTGCGGTGGTGTCCCCATACCGGTACCGGGAGTGATCCGGTACCCGCGCTTTTCTCCCCAAGCGTTCGTGCTCTCATTGTTAAGTAGCACATACATGGCTGCCGAATTAGCTGGCCAATCTAATCCTCCCTCTTCACTCAAGGCTTCATGAAAAAGACGCATGGTTGAACGATGCAAGCTATCCTCCCATTGGTATGTCTTATGAAATGGCGCCACATTGACTCGATACAACGTATTTTGCGTTCCTACAATATCGAAGTCTGCCTTGAAGCTGATTACGTGGTCATGCATAGATGATGCTACGAAATCGTGGATTTGATACCCATACTCGTATTGAGCTTGCTCGGAACGCTTGGATTTCATGTCCGTTCGCATAGCCTCGAGACTGTTGTAAGCTCCAAAGATATAGCCTGATGCTTGTACCTTTACTTCCATCGTTCCATCGAGGTAGAAAATGTATGAGATAGTATAATCGTAGTTGCCTACCGTAGCGACGTGTCGGACAATGAGGTAGTTATTACGGCTTACTGTTACATGTGTCTGAGAGGTGTGCCTCTGAATGGGGTCTGAAGCTGTCCATTCGAACACGCAGAGACTATTTTTTCGAACAATAGTCTGCTCGCCTTGATGAAAACTCATCGGCAAAAATGTTGCATACGCAGGGCAGTCGTAGCCTGGTACAAGTTCGTAGGAGTTGAACCCCATTCCGAACAGCGTGTCAAGCCAGTACCTGAGAGCCTTGATGTTAGCGTTTGGACCTCAAAACTCCTCAACAGTTTCAATGACCTCAGATCTGCTCGCACATAACAGGTCTTGGCCTTTCGTCACTTGATAGACCAAATGCTCTACTTCGGGGAGGCGTATGTGTCGTTAACGACAAACTTACATCCCAACAGCTAGTGGATCATTTCCCGCGTAGTGAGCCATGGCCTCTTGCAATCCAAGTTCATATAGAATCCGCTCACCGTCGAACTTCACGTCCCATAGGCCGAGCCCGATAGCCTGTAGCGAGTTGACGTAGAAGGACCAACCAAGCCACGTGATATGTCGTTCTTTCTCATCAATTCGATAACGAGGGCCACCGGGTTGTATCATGACTGGAGCGACCATGTCTCTCTCTGGGACGCCTTTTTCGCTCGGCTCGGCTGCGGACCAGTCACCGTCGACGTTGGGTGGTATCTTCCTCACATTTCCGGCCTGCCAGGCCTTTCGAAACGATTCGGTAGAGTTGTAAAGGATCCCGTCGTAAAACCATTCACGAATAGCCCAGTTGCTGCTGTCTCTGCCCATGATCTCAAATCTGCAGTACATGCCCTGCGCCAGCAGACTCCATGCATCAAATCTAAGGCCCGTGGAATGAACTCGTGCCCAGGAGCTAATCGTGCCATTTTCGAATGCAGCGGGTCGAGATACCGCCATCAGTGGCGGTATCTTCTCTGTAGGTTCAGGATTAATAACTTCACCGAGCAGGTCGTCAATCATGTCAGACAATTCCGCTCCCAGTTCCGCAAACCATAGCACAATATCCTCATAGTTCGGCAAGGGGTTTTTGACGGAATTCCGGCCAGAATTGTACACCCACGACAAAGGAGTGATAGTCGTATTCGGACCAGTTGGCAGAGGACCGACCATGTAATCGTCAATGCTAGCCTGCTCAGTTGCGCCGCGGTTGACAATGACACGCGCATAACGTGGTGGTGCCTCAGCTGCATCAGAATCGAGGTACTTCAGTGCATCGGTTTTATTTGGAACAAGAGCTTCGATGATGGCAATGTGGTTATCCCATCTGGAAGAAAGTCAGCACTGGAACGGATAATCGCTCAGAGACATGGACATCGTACGGCCCAGCCTTGTCCTTTTTCGTTAGATTCAGGTCATTGGGCTCTTCAAACAAAAATGTTAAAATGTCTTCAAATTCAGCCTCGTCCAGGTCGGCCCAAATGTTCGTCTTTGGCGCGTAGTGGCCGAATACATGCCTTCCAGGCCTTTGAGGCTCCTCATGAATCCAGTGATTCCAAACAAAGAACGACACGCCGGCTAGAAGCATGAAAGCCCACACATATTTTCGGAATGACTTTCGCTGTCTGAATCCGGCAGAGAATCGCTCCTGCACATCCGAAGCGCTTCCCTCGAGCGGGACATACTTGATTGGAGTCATTTCAGCCGCTTCGATAGGCGCACATAGACTGGTGTACAGCTTATGTGCCGTTCAGATGCTAACCGCACCTCTTAAACAAAAATCAAAGCAATGTTCGAACTTAGGCTGCTGTTTTGCATGATTGGCTATGCTTTCTGCTTATCACAAATCTGCGGGGCGCTTCAAGAGATCACCCGAATTCCGCGTAGACCTGCCCGAAGCGGTCATTTGTGTCACGCTGCAAGTTAGCAATCCGAGGCATCCGCGGAGGATATATATGTTCGGAGCATATTCTCGAAGAAACCTCGAGAACCACAGTTGAGAAACTGAACCAAGAAACTCGCTCGTGAGGATGCAGAGACAAAGACGCAAATGGAATGAACGTGATAGGATGTTAGGGTATGTGTAAGAATTGATTTCATTCATTTGGTCGTCAGATCGTTACAGCTGCGATGCACAATGGTTCAATAGACAGACTACTCGTGTCTACGGCGGGAAGATATGGGACGTCTTTCACACAAACCATGTTGAAACTACAAGAATGGACAAAACGCCAGCCATGTCGATAAGCAGGGTATCGCTTAAATCCACAATGCAAGCGGATGAACATGCAGACGATGTATCAGCTTTCAAAAACTACTCTTTTGACCGACTGAGAAAATTCTGATCGCAAGGGACTCGGGCCAGCAGGGCTGTCCGTGTATTTTAGACACGAAGAGTTGTTAGGACTGGCCATAAACAGGAGGCTGTCCAAGGCGTCCTTTTCGGCCTGTTGGGAAGGCATGCGGAGAATCCCTTGTCTTTGCGGGGTAGTAGGCTGACTGTAAGCGTCGACGCCCCTCGTGCTCAGCGTCGGTGGAGCCCTCGTGGACTGCGACCTCCTGTGTGAGCGACCTGGTGCGATGGGAGCAGCCGGTGCAAGCGCAGGGGTGCCAGATACAGTAAGGGTTGAGCTGGAGTTCCCAACCATAGGCGGGGAGTATCTAGGATATACATGATGTACAAAGCCAGGCGAGTACTGAGCTGGGCTCTTGTGAACGTCTGGAGAGGTGACATAGTGGTCGTTGTATTCGGAATGCAGGCTGAAGCGTCTTCGCCGGGGCGATGTCGTGGAAGGGCTAGATACAGATGGCGTGGCACCGCGGGATATATTCTCGAGCTGGTCCAGCGAGTGATTCTCCCAACCATGATTCACCTGCAGCAATCGTTAGCCTGCCTCGGCGTAGTTCGGTCTCAATGGCACAAACCTTTACCATAGCGTACTTTAGACGCGTTTTCAGAGCTGAAGAAATCTCCGCGGCCCTTGAAGAGCTTTTCGCTCGAGCGTGACCCGGTGCATAGGTGGAGCGTCCAATGTGTGCTGTTGTGTAGCCATTGCTCACTGTCTTGACAGCTCCACTGGCAGTTCTTTTCGCACCCTGTCTTTGTCGAGGAGAATCATTCGAAGTAGGGCTAGTCGGACTAGTCCGTATGCTCGTGATTTGTTTTTCCGGTGTGACAGGTCGTTGTAACCGTATGCCAGAGACGTCCTGCTGCTTCTGGGCAGAACGCGCGGATTTTGGCGAAATGTCGCCCGTTTCCCTCGAACGTTGTGAACCATTGCGTGAGTCCAGCGATAAATCGTGCCCTGCTATCGATTGGCCATGGTGCGAAGACTGTGAGCTATCGCTGGACGATGAGGTGCCCACGTTCGCCAATGCAGCCGACGCGACCTCACTCAAGGACGCGGTGGGGTATCGGCCACGCGACGACGGGCTCGCGATGTGATACCCGGCAGCCGTCTCCTGGGACATTTGCAGTATCGTTGCCATCCGCCTGGTGAGATGTGAACGTGATCCTCGACTCGCCCAGACTTTCTCGTCGCGAGGTTTCGAGTGCGTTCTACGTGCGAAATGGGGTTGCAGAATGCACCCTGCCGTATGACGCACGGCTACGGGCGGCCGAATCGCGAGACAAGCCGTTCACGCCTCTTCTGCGACGTGGGCGTGAGCGTCGTGCCGAGACAAAGGAGAAAGCACGCAGGCGAGCACAACGGCGACAGCAGCCGAGTAATACGTCGTGCACTCTGAGAGGCCCGCTGCAGGATGCGGACGGGACTGCGACTGCCAGCACGTAGAGTCCGTCCAGCCACGGCGATTTACGCTTCGCGCGGGTTGAGCGTCCGCGGACGGCAGAGGCTGGACAAAGCCGACAACGTGACCTGCAGCAAGCACTGAGGCTTCGATGACCGTCCGGCGTCGGGCACGGGGACGGAAGTCGAGGAGAGAGCAGAGCGAAGACAGCGGAAGAAGGGCGCGGTGCTGTTGCGGAGAGGCAGAGGCTGCAGCGCAGCGAAAGCGTCGGCATCTTCAGCGACGCGTGCGGGCTGCAGCTCAGCACGCGCCACGGGCGACGAGCTCCACCGCCAACGGGGCCTCGAACGGCTTCCGGGCTGGCCGCCTGCAAAGCACTCGCTCGTGCTCCGCGCCGGGAAATCAAGGTTGCCACATCCGCGAAGCTTTTCTGCGCACCGTCAACGCCGCGCAAGTTCGCAGCTACTTGTGGCATCCTCCCTACATCAGGCCCTACATCGGGCCCTACGTCAGGCCCTCCATCAGGTCGAGCCGCCGCGCCCGTGTGCAGAGACCCCCCCAGCTGCAGAACGCTTGCAGCCCAGTCCCAAGACAAACACTGCCCTGCCAGGCGGCGCCAAGTCAACTGCGGAAGAGGTCACCTTGTTCGCGTCTGAGAAATACATAATCTCGATTGGAGCTACTCCTATGAATCATCTTCTAAGACTTGAGAATCTACTGTGATTCCGACAAGCGAAGAGAGGTAATAACGTTAATTGTCCATTACACCGTGATTCCGTACCTCCTGACCGTCGAAGGGCGGGGTTTCCGTCTCCTTTGCATGCATTAATACATCACACATTTTTGACGCAAAAGTTGGCCCAAGTCACTCATCGTTTAAACGCCATGCGCCGAACAATCTACCAAGTTAAGAGGCTTGATGGTTGCACACATTTAGTCAACCTCCTCCATGGCGCTCTCACCAGCCGCCTCTGCCGTAGACTCCTCGCCAGTAGTCTTCTCCTCGGTAGACACCTCCTCATCAATGTTCAAGCCGAGAGAGATGAGCTTGTGGATGCGCTCAGCAAAGTTGACGGGCTCCTCGATCGTGAAGCCAGAGACAAGAAGTGAGGTCTCGTACAAAAGCTGAGTGATCGATTTGACGGTCTTGTCGTCCTCGCCATCAGCTTCGACCTTGGCCTTGAGCTCCCTGATGATGGGGCTCTTAGGGGAAATCTCGAACGTCTTCTTAGATGCCATGTAGCTGGACATGGAGGTATCCCGAAGAGCTTGAGCCTTCATGATACGCTCCATGTTAGCCGACCAACCAAACTGGCCAGTACGGATGGCGCAAGGCGAGAGACCGAGCTTGTGAGAGACAACGACCTTCTCAACCTTGTCGCCAAGGACGTTCTTGAGCGACTTGGCGAGCTTCTCGTACTCCTTCTCCTCTTCTTCACGCTTCTTCTTCTCCTCTTCGGTCTCCTCCAGCTCGAAGTCCTTGGTAATATCAACGAGCTTCTTGCCCTCGAATTCCTTGAGTTGCGTGAAGGCATACTCGTCAATAGGATCGACAAGGAACAGAACCTCGAAGTTCTTCTCCTTGAGAGCATCAAGGAACGGCGACTTCTGCACAGCCTTCAGCGACTCACCGGTGATGTAGTACATCTGCTTCTGGTGCTCCGGCATACGGGTCACGTAATCAGTGAGCGACGTAGTTTCATCACCAGACTTGGTGGAGTGGAATCGCAACAGCTTGGCGAGCTGGGCGCGGTTCTGCGAGTCCTCATGGATTCCAAGCTTGATGTTCTTGCTGAAAGCATTGTAGAACTTCTCAAAGTTCTCCTTGTCCTCTGCAATCTCGTTGAACAGTTCAAGAGTCTTCTTGACAATGTTCTTCCGGATGACCTTCATGATCTTGTTCTGTTGGAGAGTCTCACGAGACAAGTTCAATGGAAGGTCTTCAGAATCAACGACACCCTTGATGAAGCCAAGCCACTCTGGGATGAGATCGGTGGCATCGTCAGTGATGAAGACACGGCGCACATAGAGCTTGATGTTGTTCTTAGTACGCTTAGTCTCAAAGAGGTCGAATGGAGCGCGCTTCGGCACAAAGAGAATGGCGCGGAACTCAAGCTGACCCTCGACAGAGAAGTGCTTGACGGCAAGGTGATCTTCCCAGTCGTTCGAAAGTGACTTGTAGAAGGACGCGTACTCTTCTTGTGTGATGTCCTGTGGGTTCCTGGTCCAGATTGGCTTGGTCTTGTTGAGCTCTTCCTCTTCGATCTTGGATTCCTTGACTTTCTTGGTCTTGGGCTTCTTCTCCTTGTCCTCTTCGTCTTCATCGACTTCTTCGACTTTAGGCTTCTTCTCTTCGTCCTCTTCCTTGACCTCCTCGGCATCCTCATCTGGGACCTCCTTCTCGGTCTCTTTCAGGACGTGTAGGTAAATCGGGTATGAGATGAATTCGGAGTGCTTCTTAACGACCTCTTTAATACGAGATTCGTTGAGATAGTCGGTCTGTTCGTCCTTCAAGTGCAGGATGATCTTGGTACCACGGCCAAGCTGTGGACCCTCGGTGTCTGGTGTGACTGTGAAGGTACCACCAGCACTGGACTCCCAGATGTACTGCTCGTCATCATTGTTCTTCGAGACGACGGTGACTTTGTCAGCAACCAAGTATGCTGAGTAGAAACCGACGCCGAACTGGCCAATCATGGACACATCAGCACCAGCGCTCAATGCCTCCATGAACTGCTTGGTGCCGGAGCGGGCAATGGTGCCAAGGTTGTTGACTAGATCCTGTTGTTACAGTTAGCAGCTGCTTGCAGATATCCAACACGAAGCGATGGAACTTACAGCCTTAGTCATGCCGATACCAGTGTCCTGGATGGTGAGTGTCTTCTTCTCCTTGTCTGGGATGATGTCGATGCGCAAATCCTTGCAGGAGTCGAGTTTCGATGGATCCGAGAGAGACTCATATCGAATCTTGTCAAGCGCATCTGATGCGTTCGAGATGAGTTCTCTCAAGAAAATCTCTTTGTTTGAGTAAACGGTGTTGATGATGAGGGAGAGCAGCTGAGAAATTTCAGCCTGAAACTCGAATGACTCAGACATTGTGATTGAGGCTCGTCTGTCAAAGGGCTTTTTGGTGCTGAAAAGGACGTTAGTCACTGAGCACACAAAGAGTTGAGGTCTTGGAAAGGCGTTGATGAGAGGTTGGTGACAACAGGCAACACGGCAGCAGGTGAGGCTGAGGGCAAACTTACGGTTTGGAGGTTGCGCGTGGAAATACTTAGATCTCAAAGTGATCTGAAGTAGACAATGTCAAAGAGAAAACTCTCGACGAAGGTTGGATTGGGGTATTTTGGATGTGTGGGTTGCAGAAGGCTTGCGACGCAATTTATGTGTGTTGGAATAGAGTCTTCTAGAGCCTGGCACCGAGCTTTTGCTGATGGAAGCTCGTCGAAAGATACCTGGACGCTAGTCTTCTTTTGGGCTTGGCTAAACCGTATTTGGCTGGATCGACTTTTGATTGGCTGCGGCGTTTGCACCACGGCAACGAAGAACGTCCCAGTCGTTGCTGGCCTCATCCGCCGCCAAAGGGCGGAGTGCGCAAACTTTCAGCCTCTTCGTACTTATGCATGAGCAAGCCTCATTCTGATTGCCATGCTCTTGCACTGTACGCTTGCTGGAATTTTCTACCACCTGTCTCGTCTTCTGCTGCTGTGATTTGCGGCACCGCGGCACCACCCAAGGAATTTGCAAGCACGGATTACCGAAACGCCAATCGATTGTTGCTAAGAAGTAGTCTCCACCTGGTGGCCAGCATGACTTTCAGGCTGAAAGAATGAAGCTCAAAGCATATGCTGAACGTTCTCTAACGAAAGACATGATGCTCGGCATATGCATGGCAAGTCGTGACGATGCCTTGCGTTTCTCTGCAGCATGTTCTTCGTTCTCTTAGTCAACTTCAGGTCCACCACGTATGCTCTCGGAAGTAGGTACACTATTCCTGGGCCTTTGCGAGGCATGCACGAGACGCGGCATTGAGGATCTTGCGTTTCACGAACCTTCTTCCAGTCCCCAGAACGCAGCGGGGCTTCCGCACAGATACCCACAGGCGGCCGTGAACCTGAAAGTCGCCTGGCTAGCCATCGACGACAGTGTGTGCCTACCGAGCGCGTTGAGGGGCTCAAGTGGATCTACCCCTAGTTCAAGCGATATTTCACACACAGCTATCTCTCGACTTGATAGTGACTTCTTCATCCTGAACACTTTGTTTGCAACCTTGATCTTCATCATGCGAGCAAAGTTCGTATCGCTCAGCGCCGTATGCGTAAGTTACGAATGCTGTTGATTCGACAGGTCTCACAGCAGAGAGTATGAAGACTAGCATCACATTGGCTGCGTTTGTGATGGTGCCCCCGCCCTTGCTAAATTGAGTTTGGTAAGAGCAGCAAAGCAGCAAGATATAAAATTGGCCTCAAACTTGAGCATTCCAAAAAAGCTCTCAAGGCTTTGAACTGATGTGTCCCAAGTGTGTCAGGAGATGATGTATGCAATTTCTAAGTATGTGTTTCACTGGAATGTCCAGAGCAACCGGCACATCTCAGATCCTCGTCCGAGAATGATTATACCCATGATACTGTATCAAGAAGACATCATCGATCCCTTTTGATTCAGTTGAATACAGTAGGAACGTTTTATAATCTTGAATCCTCCAATTTCACAAGTCGAAATTGCTGAACAATGTAACCGTCATAGCCAATCCTTTTCTTTCTATATTTCCATCGTTGTCTCATTCGTCAGGCTGAATTTGACATTTCATTCAGTCAGCTACCTGTGAACAAGGCGATGGTTACTCAAAACAGCGCGACAGTATTTGGTGAAGAAAATGATGATTGCAAAGCATCTAACGCACCGGGAAGCATGCCTTTGCTAACCTCTGACATTTGAATTTTATTTATGTGTATTTCTGATATTTCTGAAGCATTGGACAAGCGTTTTCAATTTTTTACCTGAACAAAATCGACTTCCAACCGACTCGTTACACGAGACGCTATCAATCGTTCACTGAAGTCATAGTGACCAGCTGTTTACATGATCTTCTCAAGTTTAGTGACATCACCTCCAACAGCTTTCTTCTCGTCCATATCAGGAGGGGTATCAATGTCCGGGTTATGATGAGCATTCTTGATATCGACGGCGACCTCATCACCAAACACGGCCGCAATCTCTTCAAGCGTTTTTCCGGTTGTCTCTGGCCACATAAAGTACACCGTTGTGATGAATATTGCATCACAGACAATGAATATGAGGAAGTATTTCCAAGAGATGTGTTGAACAGCAATAGGCGTGACCTGAACTAACATGATCGTAATGGCGTTGAAAGTACAGAAAGCCACTGCATTACCGACGGCTCGGATGGGTGTTGGCATAATTTCAGAGGGGTAAGTGTAACCAAAAGAGTTCATGATGTAGGCATATCCGACAAGATAAAGGAACATCATGGCAACAGTGAAGCGGCCGAGAAGAAGATTCTTGTTGTCAGAGAGTTGGAATCGAGCCCAAACTGTGCTTGATTAGTTTTCCGTTTCTGAGCAAGTCCTTTATGCACGTACATATGACCATGGCAATGGACGCGAGAAATTGCACCCATAGTGAACCCAGCAAAGACTTTCTTCGACCAAGCCTGTCGAAGAACCAAGCGCCAATGCAGCAGAAAATAGTGCCAAGCGTACCCCATACACCAACCATAACAAGAGCCATTTTGTTTGTGACACCGAGATATTGGTATAGAATGACCTGATAGTTTTGAAGAGGGATGATACCCGTGAACATTGCGAAAGCGAACTGGAAGACGACGATGAACATCCGTTTGCGATACGACGGCCGGCTGAGGATCGTGCGTAAGCCAACTCGTTCGCGGACTTCGAGTTCGTGCTGAGCCTTAATCTGATTGAACTCACGGATGTAGAAGTCATCGTCTTGACCGGGAGCGCCACCGTGAAGCTTCTTGATTACATCCAAGGCCTCGTCGTAGCGGCCCTTCATGATCAGAAAACGAGGCGATTCTGGAAGGAAAGGGACACAGGAGGCCATTAAAATTGGAGGGACATGCTGAAGGCCTAAGAACAGGCGCCAGGCTACGTCCGAGGTGATGTAACTGAATCCCAGTCCCATCCACTCGGTCACTGCAGCTTAATTTAGCGTCTGAACCAAGTTCACGATCGATCCGACCATGAAGGAGCTTGGAACCTACATGTATAGCCCAGATTGATGTTGAGATTATACAGTCCTCCGACTCTGCCACGGAATTCAGGTGGCGAAATCTCTGACATAAACATCGGGCAGACTCCAAAGACGATACCAGAAGCGACGCCGCCGATGACTCGACCGACAAAAAGCATCTCAATATTCTGAGCAGCAGTCTGTAGGATGGCGCCAACAATGGCGCTTGAAGTAGTCAGCAGAGATGATAAGAGTATACTTTGATATTAAAGTCTTACATTACGCATGCGATGTAAATAGTTCGCTTTCGACCGTAAATATCCGGCAGCCAGAAATTCATGCCCGAGCCGAAGAAACTACCCGCATAGTAACATGATCCGAGGGCACCAATAGTATTGGAATTCAGTTTAAAATATCCAATGAACTGAGGATAGCCCAGAATCGAGGTAGTGAGGCCAGAGTCATAACCGTAAAAGAAGGCACCGAAAGAAAGGATACAGATGGAGACGATATTGAATCTGAGAGAGCGTTAGAACATCTCGGCAATCAGCAATGAGAGGCGATAGCACCTGTTAAAATGTGTCATTTTGATCTGTCCTACCTCTGTCCACGTCCAGTGTACTTATGCAAACGACGTGTGAGATGGGTCCGTCAAGGATAAAGAGGTAGATAGATCTTCGTAGCTGCAGGACAACCCATTTTATAAGCCGAGCAGTGCCAAAGGACTACCAGAGATCGCCGTCGTGCAGGAGCGTGGTAAAGTCAGGGTATGCGTGGAAACGTGTTACTGTGGCACCACAGCGAAATGTTCTCGTCAGTACCCAGCGCTAAAGATTACCCGTCACTCCCAATAAGGTAAGTCGCACGCGGGGTAAACCTGGGGTATGAGGGGGTTACTGAGAGAATACTCCTGGAATTCCGGAGTTAAGCAGGATTTCTTGGCAGATGTACCAAAGTAATAGCCACGCTTCTTGCTGTTGACCCGTAACAAAGCGCCGAGATTCGCCGGAAAGACATGGAGCTCTGCCTGATTAAGCCTTGCGATGCCAAGCATCCCATCGAGATTGGTTGTCATCTCCTTGGAGGCGTGGATTGTTGTTATCACTTCTCAGCAGGTCGCTCGCTCTTGTCACACGAATGTCGCGTGAAGTTCTGTTGTTCAATCAGACGGCGTGGACATTCGTGATCTAAAATAATCTGATATGTAATACACCGTCTCTCGGACAAAGAGGCCAGAATACATCAGTTCTGTACTACGATCTGGAGCCTGGTCTTATACAGACGACAGCGCGGAAAGCAACCTTTTGGCTCCCGAAACAGATGTTCAAACACCTTGGCTGAGAACGCAACTTGAACGAAGCGTGCCGCCCTTGTCCGCATGATGTTAGACATACAGTTTCTTGCTACTTGGCTTCTACTATCCGCAAAACATGCTGTTATGCGGTAGTTCTCGGAAAAACAGTGGGTATGGTTCTTCGAGTGACCCCAACTTATGCGATAAACACAGGTGATGAACAAACGGACCGTGCGGACACCCCGTCCAATGCGATCTGGGAAACCCTTGCCCAGCCTATGAACTGCTCAGGAAAGAACACACTCTGAAAGCGAGGGCGGCATAAGCATGAACAGAAGGCCAGTCGTATTTTCCTTCCATCGATGCGAGAGGCTGAAATACCGATACCGCGGACCTGGATTGCCATATCCGCGGATATGACGGTAATCCTGGACTGTTATTCAGCCAAAAGAGCCGATATGGAACCGAAATATCACTTCGTAAATTGGCATTGTGATTAAGCTAACTTTATGGCAAGAACTTACTCAAATCTCACAAAATCCGTTGCACAGAATGTGACTTCGAAATCCCCCGCTGCTTCTCTGCAGCGATCACATAGACTTGTCAGCTTCCAGCGGCAGCACGGCCCAATTTTCAGGCGATTGTCTTAGGTCCAGGCATGGATCTGTAACATCTCAAAGGCTTCCTAAATCTCATTGAGAATCTAGAACAGAAGCTAAATTGATTGAAACAAAACGAGGACGACGACTATAAGTAAGCCGATCGATTTTGGCATGGGGCCTCGTACGCGGAATAGCTCGAACTGTCACATAACAGCACAGTTTTCAGGATCGACATCTTCACCCTCATCGTCGCCTCCGCCAGCATGGGCACGCATATGCTGCGCAAGCATAGCCAGCATGCTCCTAGTAATAAATCCGCCCTGGCGAGCCCCTCGCCGGCGATCCATGTCATTCGTACTTACAATACGATCTTCATCCTGTATTCTTCGCCGGCTTTGGAGGCCATGTTTACTTTTGATTAACTCCTCATCTTCATACCAAGGAGGTTCTGCATCATCATCTTGCTGGGGTGGGAGAGCAGGCTCAGATGTGATTAGTGGTGATTTACTTGTTGTCGCCGGCTCGTCCGGAAGATCAAAAGCAGAATTAGGCATTTGGTTTCTCTGGACCTAAACACATTTGTTAGCTTAAGAACAATACAAGCATTCCTATCAGTCGCTTTGCGTTCCCTTCAGGAGGCCGAGGTTCTGTACGAAACCGTGAAGTATAGGCAATACCTACCTCCTCATCTGCTAGTCTATCTCTCTGGCGCCTCAGACGTTCTCGACGCCCTCTCAGCCCTATGGATGAGAATCTAGATCGATCTACTTCCTCAATTCCAATTCCTAACGCAGCATCCTTCCTTGCTCTTGCGTCAACTCCAAATATTTTTACGGTACTGTCGATTCCCGAGACTGCTATCATAGGCTCGTAAGGATGTCCTTGCACCTAGACGCAAGATCAGTAACCCGATCAAACCCTACATGACAGACAGAACATGAAGAGACGTATGTCTGCTATCTATCTGAGCTTTCGGGGAGGGGCTACATACCACATTGACAACCTCATTGTCGCCCTCTAGGATATTCAGCAACTTTGTGCTCTTCTTGTCCCAGATAAAGAAATTTCCACAATCTGAACCGGATATTACGTACTCATCCTGCAAACCGTAGAAATTGACATCCTTCGTTGTCTCAACATTGCAATGTCCAACGTATCGATTTGTGTGCGTCAGACACGGGACATTTTTCCCAGCTGTCATCTTTGATCGCGCTGTGCGGGGACCACCAAGCAAAAACGGAGACTCTTCGTCATTGTCATCATCGTCGTCTTCATCGTCTTCATCATCAGAGGACCCTTCGTCATTGTCACTGCTTTCGTCCGCGTTCAAGACGTTGCCATCGCCAATGTTCTCATTTTCATGTGCTACTTCTTCCTCATCTTCCTCGGTAACAACAGCAGACGATCCATCCGTTCCAGTCTCATGTTCTCTATTAGACATATCCACGAATTCGCCAAATGCTGTGTCCACCAAGCTGTATGTGACATCGATAGCTGCATTCTTAAGCACAGCACGACAGACCCTATACGCCCAGAATTTAACTGCTGTCTCTCGATCTTGCGTCAACGCCCGGCCTTGCCCGTCCATTTCAGCAGAACGGCCTGCCAGATCGGCGAATGGTATCCTCATAGCCCTTGACAAAGAGTTTACAGCATCGACCTCTGTTCTGAATATATATCCTTGTTGTGAATCGTCATCCAGGTCGTCGACGGCGTTTTCACTCGCAAGTCGATGCAAGTATGGTATCAGCTCTAAGTCAATTGCGTCAACATCTGCGTCCAGAGAAACCGGGTGTCTCCTCTTGTACGACATGTTTGGATCGTCGGGATCGTGTGTGAACCCTCGTAGGACTGCACCCACTCCGCTATCCAACCACAACAGCACTGTTTTGATGAAGTCATAGCCAAATTGTTCATGTCTCTCGAGAGGCATGGCCGATTCCCTTGGCGCTGGTTTAATCATGTCGAAGAGCTCTAATACACGTCGAGGACAGGTCGCAGTAGGCTTTCGAGACGCTACGCGGGCAATGGTACCGCATGCTTGCACAAAACGCCAAGTCTTTGCACGATCTTCCCGAAGCTTATTCTGGAAAGCAATTTGGTTGCTTGATTCAGTTATTGGATACGTCCACTGGTTGATGAGCTTGTCGACCTGTTCGAGTAACTTCAAGCTTGTAGATAGTACTTGATCTAGCCTGTTTCGTACCACGGTTGGTTCATCAGGCTCTGTGTCCGGTTGGAAGAAGGAATGTGTTGTTTGAGAGACGTTGAATAACATGTTTCGAACTTGGCGGACCTGCTGCGCGATTTCTTCTCCTTGAGAGCGCTCTCTCGGTTGCGAACGTGTAAGTCGCGAACCTGAAAATGCTCGACCTGTAAGGGGTATCTCTACACTTTCGCCACCCTCCATTTGTAGCAGAAGGGACAGCTCTTGTCTGTCGCCACTCGTTCCACTCTCGGTCCGCGGATGCGAGCTCCCACGAGCCTCGCCCAATTGTGATAACCCTGACGTGCTTGCTTCTTTCCTCTTCCTTTTACGATCTCTATGTTTCGCTCGACTCCCCCTCGCTCCACTGGAGAACCCTTGATGTCCTTCTGGGTTTTGGTAATCCCTCATAATATCAAAGCTGTATATGAAATCCCCATTCCAACTTACGATAAGCTCATTCGGGTTATTGTCGCTGATTTTGCATGCTGTAATCGACTTTGGATCCGACCGCCTCATTTTCGGCTGACCATAGGGAGCAAATTTACGAACCTAAGCGCTTACGGTTAGTACGCGATATCATACTCTCCGTAACAGCGTCAAGCATGCACGTACACATCGTGTTGCCTCTGCCAGTTCATTTTCATCCGCAGGGGTACTCCCTCTCTCGTTGAATTTGTCCCTTCCTGTCATACGTCTATCATGAAGGAAGCAGTGTAAGGCTGTACCACCCAGAGCGATATAATGTGGTTGGCTTGGAGAGCATGAGATTGTCATCAGATCAATGTTGTAATCTCCATACGATATGAGAGGAGGAGGTGCATGGTCTTTAGAGCGGCCATGTCTGTTCACGTAGTACCTGCTTGCCGAGCGAGGATATGCCGACTCTGGTTGTCTAATATCCCACTGTCGCACATCACCATCCTCAGCGCAGCTCAGAAAATAGAATGGCGAGGCTTCTGTTACGATCCTCTTTACTGCAGCGCTGTGTGATCTGAAGACTTTGCAATTTGCCTGATTTTGCGATAGCCGAGCTCTTGTTCCGTCAAAGACCGCGGCTCTCTCTATGTCAAACACCCGAATCTGTGCGTCTCCAGCGGCAGAGACAATGGTGCGATCGTTGGAATGAGGCATAAACTTGACAGAGAAGATGTTCCTCGTATGTCCGGTGTCTATTTGGGTGGAAAGATCGAACTGAGCGTTGGCGTAGTCAGGTAGGTAGCTGTAGATATTGATTACACGATCGTCAGAACCAGATGCAAGCAATCGACCTGATTTTGACCAGCTCAGGGCGTTAACACAGCCGCTATGTCCGTTCAACTCATTGATGATATCAAGGTCTTGCACGAAGCTCTTTGAACCATATATGCCTCGTGGTTTGACATACGAGGAGGTAATATTCCCGAGTTCTCGTCGAAAAAGGCGATCCTCAACGGTGCCAGCCATACTGAAGCCCGGCATGATGCTTCTCGTCAGTGGGAAGTTCAGGAGATTCAGTTGGGTCGTAGAATCTTCGAGTGCGGAGGCTCGTGAGAATGATGAGGGACAGTGCTGAGCTTGCTGATATTAGTCTCAATCAGGCTTGTCGGCGTCCGTGGGCATCCACGGCAGACCAAGGGCCATTCCCTTTTCTCAGCATGAATCTAAGGGAGCGGAAGGAGAAAACAAGACGATGTTTGCGTTAGAGGGCTTTGCTTTGACGTTTCCTCAAGTCTGCCGTCATGCCACCTACGAGGTGGAGTTCAACAGCTTGCTTCCCTGTTCTGCAGGGTCCAACCTCGACCTCTAAAATCCGTACGTTCTGGCGAACTTCCCTCTTTCAAAGTCACTGCGTCTCAAATATATCTCGGAATTTGTACTGTCGAAACCAAAAAAAATCTTGGGATGAGAGAGCCTTGTAGTTCTCTCCGACGTGATTGAAATTCATGGTGACTACAGCCAGCAGAGCCTTGTACAGGTCGAAAGCGACTCCGGGGCATGTCATTAAATCCGCATGCCGCGGTTTTATTGCAGTATATAACAAGTTTAAAGTGGAATAAGAACTTGTATATACCAGTAGAGGATTTATGAGACATATTTGTCCTTTTCGCCTGGTGGGAACGCCGCAGGAGCCTGTCAGAGTGGCGAACAAAACGCATTGCGAAGTAAATGGATGAGAAAGAAGACACGCAAATAAATGAAGAAAACAAGTAACAGAATAATGCTATGAACAGGTAGCGGCTTGAAAGCGGACCATATAGCTGGGCATAATAAAATTTGACCCTGTGGTGGATTGGATACGATCTAGATTGAAGTACAGAGTTCCTGAGCACAAGCACCTTAAAGATATTCCGAACTTAGTTAAAGTACTTTAGTATGCGAATGATTATCAGTACCGACGGTAAAGCTACTTAAGTAATTCTCTCATTGGTATATTGCGTACGTCCTGTCTAAGTTACCTGTCGAGAGCACTTTCCATCATGCTAGCATCTACGTCTATAGCTAACGACCGGGGACAGCTCGTGGGGGTTTGCCTGTCGCCATTCCGTGTTAACAGTATTAAGGTCTCTCGGCTCCTAAGCTCGTCAACCATTTTCAGTGAGCGTAAGGCTGGAGAAAGAAATAACAAGAGGTTCGGGGCTGCTTGCGCAAACTCTTCGAAGATGCAATACGTGAACTTACTCAACCCGGGCTGTGATGATTCTACGGCCTTTTAATGATCTCAGTAAGGAAATTTGGAGGCGATATTCAATCGCGAAATTTGCCTGCACGTCAACTATCTTGGGGCAGAAGGCAGCAGGTCAAAGTAATGGTACACTCTCAGCGGAGAATACTGCTCTGACTTATGTTGCGCTGATCTTCCTTTACCAACTATGATGAATGATGGTACTACAGTATGACCACAGCTTACCTTAAGAAAGTTTGAAACTGCACATGATTGTAGCCTGATGGTTGATTGTTGTTGCTTCACTTCTTATGTTGAACAGGGAACTACAATGGATCGGCATCAAGTCACAGTATCCGCGACGATGAGACCAGAGAAATTTGTCATCACTCTTTGGGGCGTCAGTTGGTTGTTTAGTCCAAAGCAATCGTGGCAAGGAATGCATTCAATTTGTGCTTCGTTAGAAGAGGGGGACACCTTTCGCTTCATGATTAATAGTGCTCCTCTCTTCATTACAGAGAAAATCGGCTTCAAATATAAAAAGTTGGGCGTGGACAACCGGAAGACTTGATGATGGCGAGGCTGCTGAATTGGTGTCCCGCTGGCCCCGTGGCTCCGAAAATGTTTGAGGAAGAACTTTCACATGCCGAAACTCCACTTCCCAATTAGTGCGGAACCTTCACACATTGGCAAGCAAGCTGAAACTAGCTGCCGAAGATTTCAACTCCACTGCCAACAGCACGTTCTTCCTATCTTGGGCAATTCACCGACAAAGGCGGACGGACGGACGAACTCGTATCAGGCCGTCTCCGACGGACTGCTGGTACCGTCCGTCAAAGTCCCAGCGCTCGCTTCCCAACATGGTGCGGTCTTCTTTGCGTAGACGCTCGTTCACAGTCGCCTGTAGAACGCGCCACGCTCCGTCGTCCAAAGATTAGTCGTCTTCTTTGTGTTGGCCGCGGTACTTACTTCTTTGAACATAGCCTTTCTGATTAGCGCTGTTGGACTTTTTCGATGTAGTCGTGTTCGCTCGTCGCATCATCGCGTTCTCTCCCCTATTCGATATTATAAAGGATTCGGCAAACTTTCACAATGGCAAAGCAACAACTCAGCAGATTGCTACCGCGCGCTCTACTCAACATGGATCTAAGCACTTTCGTTCTTCCGACGTATCATAACCTTTTCAGGACCGTCGTTCTCCTTCTGGCACTCGCAAATGTAAAGAACCTTCTCGGGGTGTGGCATGTGAGTATATGTCCAGGTAGTATTGCTTTGATACGCCGACTGAGCTTCACTCCCTCAGTACCGCGTCTTTCGCCCTTTCATCGTTCGCCTCACACGCCGACCAAAGCGGGCGGTTGATCCGAACTGCCTCTTCCTTCCGTCAATTCAACGTTCACATGCACCTCTTCTCGAGACCGATTTCAACCTCCACAAGTCAAACAGCACGTACTTGACGGACATAGACATCACCCGCGCGAACTATGCTGTGTTAATCTTAGGCGATCACGTCGCCACTAGTCCGTTCAGCAAAAAACCCAAGTTAATCCTGGGAGGCATACAGATCATCTGGAGAAAGGAGATCCCGCCATACAAAGAGTATGAAATGTGGATCCGATTGTTGACTTGGAGCGACAAGTGGTTCTACGCCGTGACGCATTTCGTAGAGAAGGGTAAATTCAAGCCTGCTCTGTACTTGCAGGATATGACCATGACCCCTGAAGCGACAAAGAAGATGATCGATGAGAGCGCAGAGAAGGCAAAGACACTGAAGGAGACGTATGCGAAATCGATATATGCTTCGGCAATATCACGCGTTGTCATCAAGCAAGGCCGGCAAACCGTCAAGCCAGCTGACATGCTGGCACAAGCCGGTCTCTTGCCTACGGACGCTGCAGAGCTGGCAAAAGTGGAAGAGAGACGCCTGAAATACCTGAAACTTGTGGAAGATGGCGGTGCTTGGGACGGACTTCATGCCACATTCTTTGATTGCACGGATGTTGCGCTTGGGAGATATACAGATCTATTTTTCCGATGAAGTCCAAGTCGAGGTGGACCATACCTCGACATCTGGAGCCGAAGTAGGCAGACACGCGTTGATTGTGTTTTGTGCGTCTGCTGTATTTTGATACGATACCATAGAATATGCATAATTTAGATTCAGAAGACTACAGGCTCTGCGAGTAGGCATACCAGAAATGCTCCCGCTGCCCTCTCCAACTGTTGAACGTCGTAAAAGATAACCGTTGAGCCAACGGGATGACCGTAGAGGAAGGCGTGGGCCAAGTGCATATCCCGTTGGATTGACGGCAGCGAAGAAATAGTGTAGCTCTTCTCTTGAGTCGTCGCGTGGCGAGAACGACGGAGAACATGACGAGGAGAGAGGTCGACGTGGTGAAGGCCAAAATTCTTTCGGAATTATGTCCGCTTGCGCAACACAAGGAAATCGCCGCGATGCCTTGGCGCCAAGCAGCCTCCTCCACTCACGGCACCGCGCTCGCTTGAGGCCACAAAAGCTTGACCCGGGCTTGTGTTCAAGCAGAGCCTCAGCAGCCAATGCCGCTGGCGCTGATCATAACGAACCTGCGTAGAGCTGCTGGACAGGCTTCTGCGCAAAGCGAACATTCGGCTGCGTCTACCGCGATCGTGTGGCATCTTGGAGCACAGTTTGTCCGCCGTGCAACTTTTAGACAGGCGCCGATGACGTCGTTGCTGGTCCACACTGGAACGCGATCCCGAACGTGCCGTGCAGGCGTCCCCAACCAGATAGAGTGACCCGCATGGCGAGGCCACCGGAGGATTACTGCGTGAGCTTTGGGCATTGCCTGGCACTCTTGGATCTCAACTTAGCTTAGCAGAAACGCGGAATGACGCCCAAGGTCGCCTCTTGCATCTGCCAGCTGCACCTCTGTGACCAGCATCCCTTCCCAGATCACCGTTGTCGCTGCGCATGCCCGCCTTTTGGCTATTTCGCTCGTGTCCCTGGTGTAGAAGTGATTACTACGAACGTCTGGGTTCAAAACCAAGCGTGGAAGGTGATTGCAAAGACGTTCAAGGCCGTGTCGAAATTGACATCGAACGATAGGGATCAACTGGGTGCTGAGGTGCTAACAAAGGCTCATTTGCAAACGAGTAAACCCTACGCCAAGGCTGACATGGGCGTGCGAGGTTCCAGCCTAGCTGCATGATCTGTTAACTATGACGTTTGTAACCATGGACCTTTGCACTAACTGCCGTTTGATGGAAAGGAGAATATTCCCACGAGACTAGCAAGCTTTTCTTGCCGCTTTTATATATTGCGTTGAATTCTCACGTCATTGCGATTTAATTCACGCCTTTTCACTTTTAGCATTTCGCGAAGGGTCTAGGTCAAATCGCCTTGGAGATTTCCTTAGCCAATCCAGTTCATCCGTGCTCGTTGCTTGTTAGTAATACCTTCATTATGGCGGAACAGCGAGCACCGCCACGAAATCATGCAGCGGCGCGTGCTGTCCATGATGATGAAGCGAAAGAAACGGCATCAGATCAATCAAGCCGCGGGGACCATGAAACAGAACAGACCGAGGCCCTTGATCCTGTTACTGGTAAAGAGATTCACGAGCTACCGGATGACAAGATAGAGATTACGGAGGAGGATTGTATGGATGAACTCGGGTACAGCTTTCGTATGTTCGCCAACTATGTCTATCGCTAATATCACTAATACAATGGTGCCAGCCGAATGGAAGAAATGGGTTATCTTGACAGTCATCTTCTGGATCCAGGTTTCGATGAATTTCAACACCAGTTTATACTCGAATGGTATCACGGGTATTTCAGAGCATTTCCATGTTAGTGCACAAGCGGCTAGATGTGGCGCCATGATCTTTCTGGTTGCCTATGCCTTCGGCTGCGAGCTTTGGGCGCCATGGTCAGAGGAACTTGGTCGAAAGCCAATTCTCCAACTCAGCTTGTTCTTGGTCAACGTTTGGCAGCTTCCTGTGGCGCTGGCTCCAAATTTTGGCAGCCTCCTGGTTGGTCGATTCCTGGGTGGATTGTCCAGCGCAGGTGGTTCGGTGACCTTGGGAATGATTGCAGACATGTGGGACTCTGAGCATCAGCAGTACGCAGTCGCCTACGTTGTCTTCTCTTCCGTTGGAGGATCAGCACTTGGCCCTGTGGTTGGTGGCTTTGTCGAGAAATTCTGCTCCTGGCGATGGACAATCTGGATCCAGCTCATATTCGGCGGCGTTGTACAGCTGGTCCATCTGATTTTTGTTCCCGAAACACGATCGACCGTGTTGATGGACAGGATTGCGAAGAAGAGGAGAAAGACTGGCGTGCAGCCAAACGTGTACGGGCCAAACGAACTTACGCCCTGGAAGGAACGATTCTCTGTCCGGGAGATTCTGGTCACCTGGATTCGTCCTTTCAGGATGTTTCTGACGGAGCCGATCGTGCTGACTCTATCACTCCTCAGTGGGTTCAGCGACGCTCTCATTTTCATGTTTCTGCAATCCTACAGCCTTGTGTACAAGCAATGGGGTTTCGACTCTCTGACGCTTGGTCTTGCCTTCATCCCAATCCTCATCGGCTACTTCATCGCCTGGCTTTCGTTCATCCCAGCAATCAAGCGAAACATAAAAGAACGCCGAGAAAAGCCGGATGATGAAATTGCACAGTACGAGTCTCGTTTGTGGTGGCTTTTGTACACAGCACCCTGCCTGCCCATTGGTCTATTTATTTTCGCGTGGACCACGCAAGGACCGCCGATTCACTGGATAGGCAGCATGATAGCTTCTGCCATCATTGGTATCGCAAACTATGCGATTTATATGGCGACGATCGATTATATGATCTGCGCATATGGTCCGTATTCTGCATCGGCAACTGGAGGCAATGGATGGTCGCGTGACTTCCTTGCTGGTGTTCTCACTCTTCCCGCGGTACCGTTTTACTCGAACATTGGTGATAAACCATTGCAGTACGCTTCTACAATCCTAGCATGCATAGCTTCTCTTCTTGTTGCTGCGGTGTACGTCATTTATTGGAAAGGTCCTGTTCTTAGGAAGCGCTCCCCATTCGCAGAACAGCTTAGCAATGCTCGTAAGAACCCCGAAGGTGGTAGCAGGAGAGTTAGCATGATTTCTGGCGCATACGGCAGCCGAAGACAAAGCTACGCCACACCAAACAGCAGAAGAGGCAGTCTGGCGCTTCCTGGAAGTCGATCAAGCAGCGTGGCAGGAGGTGGGCGCGGTGCGGCGCAGGAGAAAGCTCGTCAGAGAGCTTTGCAAGCTAATCGCGACATTGCTGACGAGGAAAAAGGCCAACACCCTATGTAGACATTCAGCGTCACAGCATATATCAAACTTGGACTTTTGTAATTTATCAAATTGTTAGTCGTAAATGGCATGATGTCATATGAAAATATCCACAGAGTGGTTCCATTATAGCGCCAGTGCAAGTGTCGTGTAAACCATCCTCGTACAGGTTGGAAAGGTATCCCTGATCAGTTCTTGAGTGTTTTCTTCACATCCTACGAGAATTACTTCCCCTCTAAAATTACGACTTCATACTTCTGGATTCTACGCTGTGGATCGCGAAAGAGACCATTGTTAAGTTTTTCACAGTCTACATTTCCTTCTTGATGACTATTCCTTCAACCCCGTTGATCACCTCTGCAAGCAGTATATGATATCATCTCGCCGACAGTATACAAGGCCTCGCAAGCAACATTTCTTTCTACAAGTGCGATTTCCACGACTACCTTAGCAATGGTTTGGACGTCTGTGACGGCGGCTGAGTGGCTCCAACTGTTCAGCGCATAAGCCGTCGTGCGATCAGAGGAAACCACGCCGAAGGAAGCTTCAAATTAAGAAAATCCACGAACATTACAGTATTAAGAGAGTCCCGCGTGTTTCGTTCCGACCTCTCAATCGATCGCGAACATCCAATCGTTCAGTGAACAAGGCTTGGCTTGACTGTCGCCCGCTATTGTTGTGGCCCACCCTCAAACCGCCTATGAATAGATCGTATTACTCGAGCAACAGGTACAACTTCGGATAACTCAATTTGCATCCCTGGCAGATTGTATATGCCGGAACAACCAGTGATTTGATCGAACTTCTGAGCCTGGTCGAGAACTCGACTTTGGAAGTCCCGTGTACTCCGCCGACGAGATATCGACTACTCAGCCCGCTTCTTTTCGAAGCATTACCTTTGTTTTTATTGAAATATATTTTGACGAAGAGGGACAATAACTTGACCTATGTAGCTTTCAGCATGTTTCGAAATGATCAGAAACAAGGGAGTTCCAAGCTCTCCAGCTACAATTACCAAAATTGATTGATTGTTGCGATCATCAAATTCTTGGTGATGCTCTGTAAGGAGTTTCTTACTGAAGCAGAAAATGATTGGATAAATCATTCTCTCTCCTCACTTTTGATGATTTTCTTGGTAATACTTGACATAATATGCTTGAGAATGAGGAAAAGAGTTCCGCCTTAGTTCCGATCTTAAGACTGTTAGTCTCAACGCATTGTGGATTTCCTGTTTTGGAAACGGCAACTTCTAAGATGTCCGTAGGACCTCGACATTACATCTTGTATCCATGAAATGCGCGGAGAACATATGCTGGGAGGGAAAGAAAACGCTGATCTACACATGAGAGGCAAGTGGATAGATCTCAAGCCAGGGACAATGTGGCGCGGACATTCTGACATCATGACTTATTCAGGGCAACTCTTACTGACTTTACATATGGAAAGGGCCAATAATGAAGCGAAATCTCGCTCTCAATCTGTGTATCTTCTTTCTCTTCTTTTCATTGAGCTGAAATGCCATCCTCTAAAGGGAAACCCACCGACCCAAAACTGCGTGAGGAAGTGAAGGAAGGTGAATACTTTCTGCATTCTCGTCACTTGCAGGTCCATAGTTAACATGGCCTGGCACAGAGATTAAGCAGAAGCCAAACTCAGATGGAGGCGGCAAAGGCCAGTGGTCCGCGTGGAAGGTCGGCTTTGCGGAATCTTTGTTCATATATCCCGATGCTGAATCTCATAGGCGGCGGAGCTTTCCAAGGAATACGAAAGGAGAGGCGGTGGCTATGAGAATGAGCGCGGATCCAAAAATGAACCCAAAAAGGGAGCCCCTCAACCTAAGTCAGAAGAACAGAAACAGAAGGAGCTCGAAAATTCTGTGATGAGTGATAAAAGGACCGAACCAAGGGAGCACTCAGGCGATAAGAGTGACAAGGAGAATCAAGCTCCACAGAAGCAGGAGCAGAAAACAAAAGGGAAAAAGACCAGGGTGTGTAGAGATCCATGCGGCGAGTAACCATAGACTAATAAGGGCAAGACTTTCAAGAAGGGCAAGAAGGAAAGGCAAGCCCCTCGCGAAGGCACTCGCAAAAGCTCCAGGCAAGCGGAGAAGAGAAAGATGGAAGAACAAGAGGGAAGCAAGGCGAAGAAAAACACGAAAATAAACCATTAGCTGAGAGGTTCGCACATATCATTTGCTCCAGTCTGACGGCTTCTTCGTGCTATCAGCTTCGTCTTCGCTCCAACGAGAATGATTAGCGTAGGTTACGTGAATGTACAGGCCGATGAAAGCCGGTCTAAATTTTGGTGGTCGATCACCGAGAAGAGAAGAAAAGAGTGATCTATTGAACATCATTTCGTAACGACATTTGAGTGAGATCCTGACTTTTTGTCTAATATTACATGTGATATTGGCGCGAATGACTGCCTGCTCCTACACATAGTAAGAGCAACCCTGGTTCTTCACATCTGGTTGTACCATTTGTGAACACGGTATGCTCTGAATTTTCGATCATGCACAGCTGACAGACACGGAGATAAAAGGAGGCGAGTGGGAAACTGTCCAACTTTGGCTGAGGACTTTGTAGCAAAGCGCTTAACCACCTTAGCGCGACTTCCATTACTTGCCCTCCAAGCAACAACTTGAGCAACAATTAAAGTTTTGAGATTGACTTATGAGTCTTATGCACTCAGTTGGCTCGTCATTTGATCAAATTCATGCTGTGATGTGGTTCAATGGCGAATTCAAATGAAGATAACGTCAATTTCTCTGGCTCATAACAAGAGGGGGCGATTAGGTAGCTCTAAACGACCTCAAGGACATCTGATGTTTCGAACCACATTCCACGGACTTAGCTAGTCCCAGAGCAGCCGACAAAATCATTATTGTCTGCGCCGGTGTGAGTTATAACGCCTGCAAAATCACAGTTGCCATTGATAACCACCCGGTCCGCGCCTGGTGAACCTGTTCATGTGTGAGCTTGGACTTTGCAACGAACCAGCTTTCAGACGATTCACCTCCATCATAAATCTCGCCATCAGACAGAATCGGGAACTCGTAGTACGGACCGTCCACGCCGTCAAAGGTGAAGCCTTCGTAATCGTTGTACCTCTCCGGATACTTTGAGCCGCCCGCAGTCGTGCCATCCTGCACGTATTGGCATGCTGCATCAGCAGCGGCCAAAACTTTCGTCACTACGTTAATCTCCAGACACTGGGAAAGGGATTGTCTTGAAACTGACCATCGGAAGCACTGTAGGATGTGCTACCGCAGGTCGTGCTCGATTGTCTCGCAACCACTTTCAACGTGGTTGGAATAGCTGTTGCTGCGGAGAAAATGAAGGGCAATGCCAAGAAGAAGCGCATGTTGACGGGAGAATGTGCTTGGCCACAAACAGAAGGCTCAAGTGGGAGATTAAAAGGTCGGGAAATGAGGGCAAGCGGCAAACTGTGCTAGCTGCTTGATTTTTGGAAGAGCCGGACGTTTCTTATATAGACCCGACAGGCGATGCTCATCGGCAGGCGCCGCCTAGTAGTGACAGAATAGAAGGGGATGGCTTAGTCAATGAAACATCTTTAGTCTTCCCAGGACGGGTCATTAGGGACCTCAGCATGCAGCAAGACCATCGCGCGTGCTCTAAATCTTAACGATATATGGTAGGACTCCGGTTCCAGCATACAGAATCGTTGGACGAAAGCCTGGTGATCCTGGAGGCGATGAATATGATCTGCACCTATGGGATCTTGATAAAGTAGGTCTTTAAGTCTACCACCCGCCTATATGCAAGTCCTCAAAGATCTAAGCTCTCCGGGCCAGCATCTGGCCGTGGGTGGCGCATTTCTTTTCTACGGAGATCATGCCAGATGCGAATGCACAGGCAGACTTATTGGGACATCTTTATCATTTGATTGGCCTCCAAGCCCTCGGACTGCAGCCGGTCGTGCGACGTGCCTTGGAAATGAAGGAGTACGGACTGGTACAACAGCGCCTTTTGGAACCGCTGACTGGAGCCAGGAGAACTAAGCATTTAGGCGAGAACGGGTGCAACCCGTCGATCATGAGCGGTTGTCCATTTGGAGCCCAAGGATTGATCACGATAAAGTGTCGTGAGGTCCGTGAGATCAAGGGCAGCGCCACGCTAGGACGAAGAAGGAAGTTGGGGGTGTCCTCTTGAGTTCTTCAGCCCCAGGCTGCTGTACCGCAAATCCGTGGGATCACTCGAGATATAGAAGACCAATGCGCGTCAAAGATTGAGACACAGCGACGATTTAGATTCTGATTTGAAGTACACTCGAAATGACTGACAAAACTCGGGGGGGTATATGGCGCCAAAATTTTCGCATCCCAATTTCAAACTGAGCCGCCAAGCTACGATGTCGCAGCAATCCAAGAAACGTAAACGTTCATATTTGCACGCCAACACCTTTCTTACCCGCAGCTTCCTCCGGGCCGAAGCCAAAGACAAGCTTAAAGAGGTCTTTGAACCACGAGAAGGACTCGTTACGGGACATCCATTGAACTGCCCGACCAATTTCCGATGCAGACATGCGCCTGCCCTGAGGTAGTATAGTCCTATGGTCACCACGGAGACTAGGGTCAGTCAGGACAAGTTTCCTGTAAGACTCGAACAGTTTCATCTGCCACGACTGTGTACCAAATGCCGTGGAAGGAAGTGTTTTCACGAAGGCCGTCAACGTTGTCGGGGATTGTCGACCAAAGCCTATGTTCAAAGCCGCTTTGACTATCAAAGTCTTCAGCCGTAGGAGATTCGGATCTTCTGAGTCTTGCTGAACAACGGGAGGAGGGGTGTGTTGGAGAGCTCGGGATGCCGATCGCGCGGTGCGTTGCGATGATTCAGAATATCCCGACATGGAGCCTGTCACTGAATTATTCGACGACCATCGCGGATTCTCCGGGCCAAGTACTAGAATATTTGGGACGGCCATCTCCGCTGGTGACATGTCGTCCCTATCATCGTAAATGGTTGTTGGGGTTTCAGGGGGAAATGAGTCAACTGAATGAAACGTGCCCGATGCTGAGGATTCGGGACGTGAGCTAGTTGACTGGCTGAGATTGCTAGGAAATGGGTTGGGCTGAAAAGTGGTCTTTGTTGGTCGGGGCGTGCCTCGCTCTGGTCGTATTTGCGTCCAGCCTTCGCGAAATAAATCGCACAAATCCCAGCAGGCCTGCACCGCTGAGCCCAATAATTCCTCATCTACGGCTCGACTATCGCGATTGTTTTGCCTGAGACTGAAAAGCAGTTCGGCAAGCGTCCAGCAGGCCCGAAGCAGGGCATCTGTCTCTTCGGGAAGAGAGGTTCGCTGTTTCATTAGCCGGTGGCACATTGTAAGATAAAAATCTAAGGTTCGCTCTCGAAAAGCGTCAGGTAGATTTCGATCATGGATGTTGTAAAGGTGGTTGTTAAGCTCGAAGCTCACGCGTAGGATGGAGTCTGTTACTTCATCACCACGCTGACGCGCCTCAAAGAGAGCCTGGCAGAACTCCCGACACAACTCGAGTGTTGGCCGGACCTGGCTATTGTGGTCTTCGTCTCGGCTCTCGTACAGATTTTGGCATAGTTTCCAGCAGCTTCTCCAAGCTTGCTCCTGGACGTCGCCACTGCCGGAAAAGCTGAACATACGTTCGCGATGCATGGAGCTGAGGTTTGCAAGGGTATTGCACAAGGTCCAGCATTCGCTCAGTGCAGTCTTAAGGGAGGCAACTTCCTTTTCCGCCGAGTTCAGACTCTTGAGAGCCTCTCCGATACTTCCGACTTGGCCGGCAGCATATGCCGTGTCAGAGCGTTCATGGTCGTCAGCCTCCGCAATATCTGTCGTATTTAGCAAGGGTGCATCAAGTTGCTCTGGGATGATGTGGGCTACCTTCTAGACTTTGGCTCTTATTGCTAGCCCATGATCTTCTTCTCCACTCCTCCTCTGCTTCTTGGATTGTTGACGCGCGTGGAGTACCGCCAGATCCCAACCGAGCTGGTAGGACTTGGGTATTTAATGGAGGAGCACTGTCACGCAGATGCTGTTTCTAAAGAACGTAAGCACAGCGCATAGAGTACTGCCGTGAAGCCGCACCTTTTCTTCAGGTCGATCTGCGCTCTCTGGCGTTGTTGGGGAAACTACGGCAGTATGCTCGGATGTTTCTGACGGCGATGAGCCTCGTCGACTGTGTCTGGCCACGGCCGTCTTCTTTGTATCCTGCCAAGGTCAATACATGAATCAAATTACGGCTTTGAGGCACAAACAAATTGCTTGAATCCGGTCGGGGCATGTATAACCGACTGCGGCTGACCGTCTTCCGAGTCCTTGATGATAATGTTTGTGTCGATATGCGGTAGAGGCTAGAGATATGTCAGCTCCGCGCCCGGACACGATCTGGCCCAACATACCGACACGTCTTCAGCGCTCATGCCGCTCGCAGGACTGATTATCTCGATGTCGGGCGATTTCAGACCATCGGCATGACTTGGGCTGTGCACATCTTCGGCATCGATGTCCGTGACGTCGGTCGAGTGAGAGTCGTTAGACTCTACTGGGGAGGGATCGACTGTAGCTGGATACGGCGAGGGAGGAGGCGCTAGAGAGTCCTTCTCTGAGCCGGTCGATTGTCTGTTTGGAACGGACATGTCAGCGCATGTCTAGCAGGTAGACGAGGGGCCGAAGCTCCCACCTGTTCATAGGTCTAAAGGCTACGGAGTACGGAGCGGGAGACGAAGGAGAATCTGTATACGGCGAGAAAGAAGAGTTCAGCGACGGACTAGGCACCTGTGGCATAGAATTATTAGATGCTCAAGCTACCACATTTTGACGTGAACCAATGGAAGATTTACCAGCGTTGTGGTCATCGCCATGCCTGATGACTAGCACATGCACACGAGAGAAAACCGGATGCTTCTACGCGTCTGTAGACCAAAAAGCGCTTGATTTTGGAGCGGTTGATGCGATTCGACGGGTATGATAAACTGCCGTCTCCTTAATGATGGTGGCCACTGAAGCGCGACCGCGGCTGAGGTGCAGCGGACGCCTGTAGCCGCTGACCTGGACTGGAAATGACCCAAGCCCTTGGGGGCTAATAGCTGGTCGCGCGACGGACGTCTGCTAAACGAGATCACGCTGGCAAAAGAAGAAGAGCTCCCCGCGCAGGCCGAATCATAATGGAGCAGGCAAAGACTTATAGCAAACGGACGTCGACTTTAGTTCCGATCCCAAGCCGCGAACGAGTTCCAAAGGGCCGTGGGCTGCCCTTCTGAATCCCGCATCCAGCACACGCCAGGATGTGGTTTTGGTGCTGATGGAGTGCGGGAGAGGCTTGCAGCGGCCAATCAGAAGCGCGCTTGACGCGCCGGGCTTCCTCTGTCAACCAATCTTCCGGGGCTTGCCATGTACGCCTTGCGGACGTGCAGCTCATCAGTCTCTTTTGCCTAGACGTTAACCTTGAGACGCTGCAGTGCTAAGACTGCACTTGATCAATTGCAAATTCTTCCGAGGCTTATATGCGGAGCAGCCAGCGTCGGTTACGTCGCATACAAGTGTAGCAAAGCACTTCCTTCACCCTAGTGCGCTGCGTCCGTCTTCCAGAAAGGACGCTCTGCCGCCGCCCGATTGCTTAGGCCCTTGAGCGGAGCTGACGACGGACAATCAGAGGAGACCAAGACTTCCTACCTACCCCAAGGCAGACGCAGGGCACTCTGTGAACAGACTGAAGGTGGCTGCGTGGGGCCCTCACAAGCGTTCGCCATTGTCTGCTGACCGTCCGAAGGATTGCTTGGACGGGGCTTCTTTGAACTAGATATGCATATCCGGAGCAGAGCAGTCCAAACCGCACGACGTACACAAAGAGACCGCTTGAAATCGGTAAGAATGGCACGCCCAATTGCCGTACGCCGCGCAAATACTAGCCAGGCGAACCCTTTCTTCGGCTTGTGCCTGCCTCTGCCCATGGTGCACTGCAGCCAGATCGAAACCAAAAAAAGAAAGCAAGAGAAGCCCAAGCCTCAACTCGGTCGCATGAATGAAATGCGGAAAGTATGGAAACGGGTGTCTCATTATTCAGCTCAATTATTAGGCAAAAGCCATGGGCAGCGCCGTGCCTAAGCTAGCGGGAACCTTGAAGCCATGAACCATGGGATCTCCACATCGAAAAGGCTAAGCGAATTTACGCGCGGAGCCTTGTGTCGTACCCACGTCGTCGGAAGTAAAGGTCCAGATATCGGTGTCCGTGCGAAGTCCACCCGATAGGGTCACGTTATAGGGTGAACCATGGGAGTCGGGTGCGTCATCCTGACCTGTTTCTGCATACCCACCACAAATGCTTGGTGGAAGGGAGAATCAGGTGGTGATTTGCATGGTCTTCTTGCATGGCACACTGTTATTCGACAGGCATCACAGAAGATCTTCGGTAGGCCATTTTTGACCGCCGGCACGTAAGCAAGAGCAATACGGAGTTCCGTATGCATTGATGGGGTGAGCATCCGGAATGACAGCAGAAATGTCTTTGCAGCCAATGGGAGCGGGTTACGCGGACAGCGGAGAGAATCTGAAACGCGAAATCTTGATGTGATTGTGATAATTTCAGCGAGCTCTGTGGAATGGCTAAAAACATCAAGAGATGTGTGCAGTGGGGTCCAAAGGGGCCAAAATTTCTGAAAGAGGCAGAGGCAAGAAATTCAAACGCAGCATAGATGTCATGGCAACAGCTTTCCGTGGGTTAGATCCCAAGTCTGAACGGCGAGGCAATTGATATGATGTGCTTCGATCCCAAAGAGGGAACATCGATGCAAAGTGCACGAGGAGATCTAGCGGATTTTCTCAGGGCTTACGCCAGTGGGGACTTTTTGCTCGTCCATGGCGCAACCTGGAAGACACTAAAGATCTTCTTCCCGTCCAATCACGTCGGGTTGGTCGCATGCCAGTTCGACGCAAATTCAAGAAATCTTTCCTAGTCGTGGTCGTCGTGAACGACAACACACTTGTATGAGCCTGCGAAAATAGGTCATGGACATGGGCCCAGAGAGGAGGAGGAAGAGTGGAAAGAGGGAGGCAGATGTGACGTGCCTGGGGAGAAGGGATGCTGACGCAGAGATTCTGCATCTCGAGGCGACCTCAGGAGATCATGGAAAGCCGTACGGTCCACCAGAGGACGGCATAGGGGACGTGGAAAGTGGCAGCTGGAGGAATCTGGAGATGGAGCATCGTTGAGGGGTTTTCTTTCGTTCGAGAATCTAAAAGCAACAGCTGTCTCCGACGGCGTCTCTGAACCAATGCTTAGACGCTGTACAGCAAGCAAGGCCGCCGACGAGGCTGACGTGTCACCGCTAAGAGGTCTGTCCATCCTTTCGACCGCGTTCTTGTCGTGTGGATACTCCTCGAAATGGCAATAGGCATCATACTGGGCAAGCCGTGCCCTCACCCTGCCCAGCGATTCGGAAGAGTCACATTCGTAGGCCATCAGCGTCGCCGTTGGCACGCTGCACGACACCGCCCCCCAGCGTCGTTTCCTGTGTTTGCACGTGCTGATTGACAATGCTCGCAGGCCATCGACCTCCCGGTCACGCTCTATCCCATCGTCTGCAAGGTCGGGCATGAAACGTTGCCGCTGTCCTCATTTCACGCACAGCCGCCGCCGCGGAGGCAGATCTTCCTCGCCAGTTGGGTTGTCGCCGCGCTGTTCGTGGACAGCCTTGCCCAGAGCGTTTTTTTTCTTTCTATCCGGCGGTGCAGAATTCTCGAGACCGGATCGACCTCCCGTTTCCACGTTCGCAATGGTCAGCGAAACGTAAAGGATGATAGACATTTGTCCTACTCTGTCATCGCCCTCGGCGGAGCCTTCCTTCCCAGGCGTACTCCTCGGCGCAGTCGTGTCGACATGCCTGATCTTACTGCACCCTCCACCACAGAACACTACGCTACGCACCACACGCGCTTCGTCGCGCCGTTCTCTTTAGCCGACTTCGCCTGCACCGTCATTGCGACTCTTCCCTCTTCCCCTTGGAGGCAGACATGGTGTCCACTAGAGATCACTTCTATCCTTCCGAGTCTGCAGCGCCGTTGATCGTACACTTAGCCCAGCCGTCCTTCACCAGCATGGCGCTGGTGTGCCACTGCAATGGTTTCGGCTACAATACCTCGAGCACATATAGCTTCACAGCGGCGAGCAACAACTTCAAGCTCGCCATCGCCATGGTCGTCGCTGCGTGTAAGTGTGAGGAGGAGCTGGGAGCGGTGAGGCCGTGGTGAGCACGGTCGTTCCGTTGATGGAAGTCCCTGTCCTTGCCGGGCTGGTGTGTACGCGATGAAGTGGGTCAAGACGCGGTGGGGACGGGCAAGGATAATGCGGTCTCAGACTTTAATAACGCGCTGGATACTATAGACAAAATGCTTATTTATAAAGCCATTAAAACATCTCGGAGCAGCTTTCGACGAATTGCCACATTTGGCGCGTATTGTTCTTGTCGTACACGGGCCTTTTTCACCCTGCTCTTGCCCACGAGTTCTGCACGTCGAAAGAATTATGAACTGATTTTGTGACGCGCGAGCTGGAAGGAATGGAAGTAAAAGCCCGTCGTCATTTTTCAATAATTTCTGTCGTCGGATCACATCCATGTAGCAGGGCCTGTTCGATATTCCAAGACATCGCCACATCGCCACGACCGACCTTGCCGCCATAGGGGATAAACCAACATGTACACAATAAACAGTAAAGAAGATCCTTTAGCGTCGCCAGATATAAGCAAGAGACATGATGGTAGAGGTACTGCAACTGATTCCCCCGGCAGTACCGACAAACAAAGCTCGATGCGAATTGGAGCGTGACTGAGGGAAAATGCTGCGGTTAAGCCAAGGCTGCATGCGCACAGATCTGAGAGGAAGGAGAGAACAAGCGCTTTGAATTTGTCCTGGTGCCCGTCTCAGCCGGAACATTACCAAAGGTCTCCAAAACCTGGCGTTTTATCTGGTGTGCTCGTTTCCCTCCCCCCCCCCCCCCCAAAAAAAGGACCAAGGGCAAACAACCAAGCAAAGAGGATAGCGAACTTTTACAGAACAGCGCTGCATGCGCTCCTTCAGAAAAGGGAATTATCATGAGGCACTGTCACCATGCCATCAAGAACGCATGAGCTCCTACAACACATTGTAACGCCAACGCCGTGATAATAGATGGATCATGACTTAAAAATCGGTCGTCGATAAAGAAGGGGGCCATTTTGCGGAACTTTCGAAAGGTCTGACCAGATTGCTCTGCGGGATTGGATTTATGAATTCTTAGGGAGGTCGGCTCTGATATTGTTGTGTGTAGCTTTGTTCGGATGCTATTGTGACATTGTTCCTTTTGATCATGGAGATGGAGAACTCCCTGGCCTTGAACGCTCCACTGGTAATACTTTGATTTTATTTTTAGAGAATGCCCGAATCTTTCAGGGCATTCTGTAAAATGGTCTCCTTCACAGCGGCAAAAACTAATCGAATATTCGAGGTGTCTGTAGCTTGTGTCAAGCTAGTGCTCGTCAGCAGTGTCTCACGTACTAGAAACGCGCACATCAGACATACTGTGGGTATAAGTTGAGGTGCGCGCGGTTAACCTGATTGAAGCGCCAGAGCAGATACTTTGCCGCTCTGTTGACATCATTCCCTCCCGAATAGTCTGGGAACCAGTTGCTGAGGGGGGACCTTGCCAGCTTCTGCTTGAACAAGTCAACCTTGTTCAAAAATAGAATTATCGACGTCCTCATGAACCATCTCGAGTTCACGACCGAGTCAAAGAGGACCAGGCTTTCCATCATGCGGTTCTACACGTCGGCGGTCAGTGACGAACCTCATTTCAGCGTCGTGTCCGTGGCACTCACCTGGCTGCTCTCCTCGAGCAGGACCTGATCGTATTCGCTTAACGCCACGCAGAAAATGATCGATGTTACATTCTCGAAGCAGTGGATCCACTTCTTTCTCTCGCTCCGCTGGCCGCCTACGTCAAACATGCTAGGCTCAAATCAGCAAGTGGTCAACTCATCAGGGGTGACAAGTGCATACTGTATGCTTAATTGGCCCATGGTGAACCTTGTCTCGTAGATACCCGTCGTCTTCGTACGTGCTCGTAGCACATCAGCTTCGTGCGGTATATAGTCTGGAGCTGTTATTCTGCCGACTTCGTCAAAGAAACTGTGCGCGGTCAATGGCTGGCCAGGTAGAAAGCGAGGTTGAAGTCCATACTATGGCGCCGAGTCCATCAGGTAGAACTCGCTTGAATGTTCCATGACCTTAGGTATGCATGGATCGTGCCATATGGATGACACTGCCTGTCCGACCTTCTGATCAAGAGGCTTATCTGGATCTGGATCGATGGAGAAGTCCATAAGATAATCGCAGTATTCTTTGTTGATGTCTCGCTCCGGCTCGATGTCGAATTGCCTCATGGCGGCTATGAGGGCCTTCGCACAATCTATCACGTTCTTGAAGATGGTATGCCGGTACATGGCCAGCTCCTCTGTAGAGTAGCCATTTTGATGGATAATCTTCATCTGCTTGACGATGGTCGACTTGCCGCTTTCACCCGAACCTAGACCGACGGTCAGCAACCGCCTGGCATTCGCCCGCTCTGTTGACACTTGCCTAGCAACAAGATCTTGCATTCTCTCCGTAAACGCCGTGAGTCTTCTTCGATCTTGCGGTCGATTGCCTGACTTCGTTTCTTCGCCTCCTCATCTTCTCCATTGCCGCCCATGCACATCTTTGCGGAGTTCTGCACCGAAACAGGTACGCGGTGCTAGTTTCGGGGGCGGGACGGAAATGCGGATGTCGCTGCTGCTGCTGCGACGGTTTCGACGGGGCCTTCAGCAGCAGGGGCGCCGCAGCGGCGCGTGAAGTGCCTGCAATGTCTGGACGTAAGAGCTGAAGCTATGCGCGTGCGAGCGATGATAGGACTGCTTGGCGAAATGACGGCGGAGAGCGATGTTGGGCCGGTTTGGTCGGAGCTATTGCGGAACGGGGTTTGCGGCTGGCGAAAGGCAGGTGGAACTTCACTGGGGGGGGGAGTCAACAGCAGCAGCAACGGCAAAGGAGCGTCAGGCTGCACACGGCGGATGTTTGTTGTTCATAGGCTGCTCGGCTTTTTGGATGGCTTTGAAGTGAAAGCGCGCGATACTATGGGATCGCAAGGTCGGTGGTGGAATAGAAGGGTGGGAGATTTGGGCAGGTGAGTTAGCGTTCCGGTGGTCCAATAATGGCAGCTAATACGCCGGGGTGTTTCAATGGCTGCAACGGCAACGGCAAGGCGACTGAGCGGACCAGATACGAGGGAGACGAGGACGAGACACGGACGGGCGGAGTGAGAAGCGAGGCGTCGGCGTCGACGTGGGTTGAGACTGAGGATGAGGGAAGCTGGGACGAGAACCAGATTGGTAGGGTTTGAGGTAGGCAGGCAGCCCGGTAGGCAGGTTGGTAAGGTCAAGCAGCGAGGATTTGCTGGAGCGTGAGAGAGTGAGTAGATGTGGAGTCGTGGACGGGGGAAGGGGGGAGGGGGGGCCGAGTCTGGGAGCGGCGTGGCCAGACTACGGCTGAGCAAAGTTAGGCAGGTAGGTTAAGTTAGCGGCGGCGGGCGAGGAGAGAGAGAGCGAGAGCGCGGAGCGAGAGTCGTTGGCCGGGACAAGGGCGCGCCCAGAGCCCAGCGCCCAGAGCCCACAGCCAGCGCTGACGCCAGCAGCCATGGCCAGTAGCAGCCCTGCAACGGCCCAGCTGTGCGTGGTGGCCCAGTCGCCGGGCGCTGAACACACACACACAGCAGCAGCAGCAGCAGCAGCAGCAGAAGCCCGTCGCCCGCCTGAACAGCACCGCACCGCACCGCCTGCCCGCACACGCAACCCGCACCCTCGCATGCTCCCGCCGATGCTCCCATCCCGAAGCCCCCATCCTGATTCTCTTCCCTCCTACTCCTGCTCCTCCTTCGTCCTGGTCCTCCTCGTGCCTCCACGAACCACTCTTGCATGCTTCTGCGACAGCCGCTTGCGCCACAAGAGCGATTGTGCGAACACATGCATCCGACGACCGCCCCTGTCGGCTGCCTTTTGCTCCTCCCAACACCCCCTCTTCGTCTTCCACCCACCGTTGTGACGATGCTAGTACAGCACGGTACAGCGCTACTTTCTCGCCTTGGCTCTGCATCCGCCAGCAGCGCAGAGAGCAAATTCTACAAGCCACCTCGTGCTCTCGGAATCCGATCGGCTGCGAATTTTGATCTGCGCTCGCTATTCGCTGTTACTGATTCGGTATCTCTGAAATCCCACGCAACGGATCGTTTGGCGTGCGATCCGCATTTTCGCCCTCCTGCCTTGTTCATGGTTTTACCACTTTTTTCCTTTTTTTCGTGGTCGATCTTTCGCTGCACGCGCACAAGCTGTACTACTATTCTACGTGTAACTCTGTACAGTGTCGTGGCCTATGCGGCCCCCAGTCAGCGCAACAACGCCGCTGGACCCGCCAACAGGCGTGTGCAAATCCAACGGCGGGAGACTCGCCCTGCTCGGCCTGTGCCCTAAGGGTCAAGCCAGGCCAGCCACGTACCTGGGGAGCTCCTGCATCTGCACAGCGCCCACCCTCGCCGCCATCTCTCGTCGCCATCGTCGTCGTCTCCTCAGGCGATTGTCGCACGGCTCAGAACCCAGTGTATGCTCTCCCTCAAACTTCTTGTCTGCTCTGCTTGTCTCCCTCCCCTTTCTTCAACCTTGGTTCAGGGCAGGCCGGCCACACTAAGTGCCGATCGCCACGTGCAGCCCGCGCGCCCTGCCCGCTTGTTGGCCAGCTCCCCGTCATCCCTTGTGCGCATCTCACTGCGACTCGACCATCGGGCCGTGTCGCTCCTTTTTCACGAGTGAATGTGACTTGGCAAGTCGATCTCCGAGGGTCTCCTCCTTTCATTGATTGTCTATGTCTTGATGTCAACCGGTTCGTCGACGCGGACAACGCATATGTCTTGACCGTCTTGTAGCACCGACGCAAAACATCGTCAATTGCCTTTTGAATACTACAAGACTATATATATATATATATGTATACCAGGGTGCCACGAGAGCCAAAGGGCCCTCGGATGCCCATGCGGTCCCTGAACGCAACGATCCTGTACTACCGTCTGCAAAAAATATAAACGCTCGCTGCACATAATAAGAAAACGGTCGAATACGAGATGCAGTTCTGGTCACCTTTCGACCCACGGGAAAACACCCACGCAAATATGCCGGCTACGTAGTCGCCATCCCACAAATGCTTTGACGCCCATATATCTCTTGATCTGAACGTTCCTTCGCTTTGACAAGATTGCGGAAAACGAACCAATTGGGAAATCCCGAGCAGCAAATCTTTCCATGGATGCTACGTCCGTGCCAGCCTGACCACTGGACAGATCAGTAATGTCGTGACATGGGCTGCCGAGACCCCCAGAGATCAGGAGAATCTGGGGCAGAGTGCAGTTCTCACGAGCCAGCAAAGGTTGTACTGGAGCTTCTGGTCAATACGTGCCAAGGCGAGCCGCTGGCACGATCAAAAACCAGAACCTTGCAGGCGCGGCTCGCGCACGCTACCTCCTTGTGCTCTTTTTTTTATTTTCTTATTCAGTCTTGCCCTCCTTCTTCTCCCGAACGGAAACGACTCTGCCGAGGCGAGGAGGTAATGGCGAGTTTCAACTTTGCGGGCTGCCTTGATGGCAATTACTAGTGACCGTCAATAGTATCGGTGCTGTGGCGTCGTCTTTTCGACTGCCACACCGCATGAAAATGCCTTGCATGTGTTCGTCGAGGCGCAAAACACCATGCGCATGCGGTGTGCGGGGCGCGACGCTATTCAAGTCATGTCGCTTGCAGCGAATCGCTCCAGGGGAAGAGACACAAGCCACTGCAGCTTTGGTCATCAGCCGCTGCCAACTTGACTTACCCTACCTCCGTATTGGCATGAACTCGATGGAGCAGACAGGCACTCTCAGGCTGCGAAATACCGGCCCCGTGACATCCTCGAGAAGATTGAGGGCTTGAAGACATGCTTGCTGATTCATCCAAGCTAGAGTGCCATCCAGGCCCGAATGGAAGCTTGCTATTGGCTGGTTGGATCGCGAGGGGATTTACTTCTCACTCTTCGAGCGCCGCGCACAATCCTGGACGCTCCTCAATGGCTCGGCGTAAGTGACTGAGGAGCAAGCTCCCAGATTAACCAACGTGAGCTGCTGGTCAGGCACGGGTGTTGTTCGATGCGGGGAACGAGAAGGAACAGAAGAAGGCCTCGATGCTGATTGAAGCGACATGGCGTGGAAAGTGGCTGGAAAGGAAGAAGGATGGGACTTTGTGCCAAATTCAGCATGGAGCTCGTCAGACTCTTTAAAACCGGGCTAGCTTGCAGCCAGCGATGACGTAGTTGCTCGATTCTTGCGTGCTGAAACTGGGGTGCGCGACAACTGATCGATGATCCAGTTTTTCCCAGCGCGAAGAATCGGTGCCAATAATCGTCTTGCCCGTACTCTCCGTGTGGCAGCTCTCGACCCTTCCCTCCCCACTGCTGTTTGCTGCTGGCGCTGCCGTTGAGAGAGGAGCTGACTCCTTTTTGACTTGTCTTTCCCCTCTGCTCAACCACACCAACTTCACCCTTCTGCCACTGATCGGCGGTAGCATCGAATTTTCCACTTTGCCCATCTTTCTACCCCCACTTCCTCGCCCACTCCCCTTTGCGCGGGCAGATCTGGCCCCATCCCGGGCTTTACCAGCGTCCTCTGCCCCAAAACCTCTCTGCCAACCCGGCTGTACGAACAGCCGATCTCGTCGAAGAGGTCCCGAACGGTTCACAGGCTTCGCGAAGCCCGTCCACCGCACAGCAGAACCCGCCGCTCGCGCCAGCGTTCGCCACAAAGCGAAACCGCTAAGCAGCGTCTAGACCGACCCGGCTGAGGTCGACGCAGAATTTGCGATTGCCATTGCTCCGGAGTTGCGACCGATCGCAGGGCATCGCTGTCCTTTCGGGCTAGTGATCTAAGTACGTACCTCAGGCTACGACTCTGGCGGGAAACCATCCTGGCCGTACGAAGGGCGATTTTCTCGCCTTTTCTCATGCACTGAAGTTGACTCCTTTGATTTTGCGCAACGAACAGCCGCGACACGACCTCCGTGCCCCCGCCTCCGAACTCTTCTCTCGCACCATCAGGCCTGCTTCGTTCGCTGCCTGCACTGAGCTAACCGCCCCTCATTCGCCATGGCCGAGTTTGTGCGCGCGCAGATTTTCGGAACCACGTTCGAGATAACCAGCAGGTGGGGGAACCTCCGTGATGCTTCCATGGTTGCATTGGGCCGTTAACTTGCGACATACAGATATGCCGAGCTTCAACCCGTCGGCATGGGCGCGTTCGGCCTCGTCTGGTACGTGTATAGAGAGGCGTATCCGGTCCGCTCGGGCTACTGACATCCGTCGCAGCTCGGCAAAGGATCAGCTCACCGGTCAAGCCGTTGCCGTGAAGAAGATCATGAAGCCCTTCAGCACTCCCGTGCTCGCCAAGAGAACATATCGCGAGCTGAAGTTGCTCAAACACCTCAAACATGAGAATGTGTGTGCCCCTCCATCCGTGCGCGGGGCACCCGTCTAACGCCTTGTCAGATCATCAGTCTTAGCGATATCTTCATTTCCCCCCTCGAGGACATGTTAGTCTCTTCCTTACGTCCAATCTTTGTCTTGTACTGATTCCGTGCGAAGCTACTTCGTCACCGAATTGCTCGGAACTGACCTTCATCGCCTCCTCACCTCGAGACCGCTCGAGAAGCAGTTCATCCAATACTTCCTGTACCAGATTCTAGTAGGCCTACACAACTTCGTACACAAAGTTTCAAAAGCGCAGATCCTGACATGCAAATAGCGAGGCTTGAAATATGTTCATTCTGCTGGCGTCATTCACCGCGACCTCAAACCCAGCAATATCCTTGTGAACGAGAATTGCGATCTCAAGATCTGCGACTTCGGTTTGGCGCGTATTCAAGATCCGCAAATGACTGGCTACGTGTCGACGCGATACTATCGTGCCCCCGAAATCATGCTCACCTGGCAGAAGTACGACGTAGAAGTTGATATCTGGAGCGCGGGTTGTATCTTTGCAGAAATGCTTGAAGGAAAGCCACTTTTCCCCGGCAAGGATCACGTCAATCAATTCTCCATCATCACGGACTTGCTTGGAACGCCTCCAGATGATGTGATTCAGACCATATGCAGCGAGAATGTGAGTAAGGACGCCGCGTTGAGCTTGATGCATCTAGTCTGACGAAATCTAGACTCTCCGTTTTGTTCAGTCGTTGCCTAAGCGCGAAAGGCAACCGCTCTCGTCGAAATTCAAGAATGCAGACGAGCTGGCGGTGGATATGCTCGAGAAGATGCTCGTCTTTAACCCAAAGCAGCGCATAGATGCGACAGGAGCTTTGGCACATCCATACTTGGCGCCGTACCACGACCCTACCGACGAGCCTGTGGCCGATGAGAAATTCGATTGGTCGTTTAATGATGCGGATTTGCCCGTTGATACCTGGAAGATCATGATGTGTGTTACTTCCCAGGAACATGCTCGTCTTGTCAATCAGCTAAATTTTATCACAGGTACTCGGAGATTCTGGATTTCCACAACGTAGATGCGCAAGCCCAGGAAGGCGTAGAGACAGCTGAGAATGTGAGCTAAACTAATGAGGAGCCATCCCGCAACTAGGGAAGAGCTCAGGCTCCAGGGTTAATGATAAGACGTGCATCAAGGTGTTCAGTGGTCACAGCTTTTTGGATGACGAGAGGCAGGCAGCATCCAATCCAGCGAAGCGTAAATGAACGGTAGAGCAAGAAGGAGCACGATAGGTTGCAAGCTGGACGGCTTTATGGTCTTTTTTGGATTTGAAGGAAAATGAGTGAAATTTTTCGGTAGCAGTCTTCGACCATGACTCCCGAACGTCCATGAATTCAATACATAGAGAATGGTGTCTTTCTTAAACATTACCCGACAGCGTGACACGACTTCTGGCTGCTCATGCAGAAGAGAACGCCACCCAGCCGTAAGTGTTCTTCATGCCACTCTCAAAGCGGTGTGTGCACCGCCAATCAGTGATCCAAAAAGGGATTAGCCTCACGTCGAGCGATCGTGGACCAGGGCCTACCTCTACCCCAGCGTATCGGAAACTCGAACGGGCTATTTTTCAGAGGAATGCTTTCAGAAACGCAGTGCGCATACCACTCTCACCTTCTCTCTCCCCACCCTTTACATATCCATACCCAACCTCTCCGCACCTGCACGCCATGACCTCGAAACCCTGTGCCGCATTCGAGCCGATTGTATGCGTTGTCGACTTCCACCATGCCAGGTACGTAGCGATGCGTTGGCAACGCCACCCACGTTCGTTCGTGCGTCGCCAGCTAACAGACGGGCGCCGCTTCGCAGAGGACCCGAGGTAGAGACGTGGATTGGCGTCAAGGAGGGCGAGGATCCCGCCGCGGAGAACGACTGGTCGTCCATCCTGCCCTTTCTCGCGCTCGCGGACGGCGCGCACTCGTGAGGCTTTCCCTCTCCCCCTCGCTGGGCACGGGTCCCGGCCTCGTGAATCGTGTGCTGAGAGCTGGTTGCAAACCCCAGGTCCACGGAAGACTTCTCGTACTTCACCCTGCGACTCAAGAAGACGGACAGGAGACCGGCCTCGTCGTTGTTCGGCATATCATGCACGCGCCAGATCGACTCGTCGTCGCTCATAAACCGCCCGCCGGACGTGACGCGGTCGACGAAGCAGAAAGCCGTGGTCGTCATATGTGACTCGCCCCAATACTTCGGACAGCTCAAGGAGAAGCTCTCGATCATAACGAAGGCGTGGTTCGCGCAGAGGGACTTCACGGACATGACCGTGTTGCAAGAGTTCCAAGAGAGCCTTGCGAAGAGCTTCAAGGAGCAGGAGGGGGAAGGTTCAGACGGCTTTTTCGGCCTAGGCCTGAGGGAGCTCATCCACGAGTACAAGCATCAGATTTTGGTGCTGTTCAAATGCTTGCTGTTGCAGCCCAAGGTACGGCTTCTTCGCGCTAGACCGGCCAAAGGATCAGATCGCTAACGCCATCCGAACAGATGCTTTTTTTCGGAACGAATTGCGAGAGACTGTGCATGATCCAGTTCTCCCTTATTTCCCTGATTCCGGGCCTGATACGACATCTCCAGGATTGCGCAGATCCGGCCTTCAACGCGTACGAGGAGCATTTGGTCAAACCTACGAGCCTCAGAACCAGCGAACGCGCTTCGCTCCTTTCCTACGTCGGACTGCCTCTCCAGATATTTGGCAAAGGCTCCCTCTTCGGTCCCTACACCCCACTTCAACAGCTGGATATCCTTGCGGACCACGACACAAAATCCTACGTCGTGGGAAGTACAAACTCGCTTCTGCTGGACCAGAAGGAAAGATACTCGGACATCTTCATAAATCTTGACGAGGGTACGATTACGTTCTCGAATCAGCAGCTGCGGGCGGCGTTAGCGTTGACGGTTCCCGATCGGCGGTGGATAGACTTTTTAACGCAAACAGTTAACGACACTTGGGACGAATCGAATCCGGGAAGGCCGAATACGCTGGGATATGCAGGCAGTGAGGAGTTTATACGTCTGCAATTTGAGGAGTACCTGCTCGCACTGCTGTCTGCGGTCAAGTACAGACAGTACGTCGAGAAGCACAAAGACGATCCCAAGGCTTTGTTGCACGAAGTCGAAGGTGACCCTGCGAATGAGTTTGGAGCGGAGTGGGTGAAGGCCTGGATGGCGACGGAAAATTACAGGGTGTTCGACAAGTTCACAGACATCCATATCTTCGACATCGTCGAGCCCAATCACCCATGTACGGGTGGATTGACGATTGAAGACATTCAGCGTCGCTTAGCAGCTCAGGTGGCTGAACTACATCTTGATGAGCGCCTCAACTCCAGCCGGGAGGTTATCGGAAAGCACCTGGCTACAGGACAGGCTAGAGTGAGTGAGGCGTTCAACAATCTTTGGGCAGATATCGAAAAGAAGAGAGGGGAGCAGCGGAAAAGGGCAGCAGAACGTAGAGCTGCTGGTGACTCCGACGGCGACTCCGATGGCAATGGGAAAGCAGCGAATGGCATAAGATATCCACGAGCACCGGATTTGACCCAAGCACAGGCAGCTGTGCAAGCAGCCGGTCAGAGAGCAGGTGCTTATTTCTCTTCCTGGAGCAAATGGGCTTCGGAGAAGAGGCAGCAGGGCTGGGGGAGGAGCGTGAGCCAGGAGCCAAATGCCAAGCGAATGTCGATGGTTGACAAGTCGAAGAATGAGAAAGACACCACAGTTGCGACGCCCGCGGCAACGGACATGTCAGAGAAAAAGGAGGGGCCAAAATCCACCCAGAAACAACTACGCGAGATTTCAACTAGGACTTCTCAGGAGACATCTGTTTCTACAAGAACGTCAGCTGAGACGAAGACTGATGTGCCAGTCGAAACCAAAGTCGAGGGTAACGACACAAGTTAGAAGATTCGTGAAATCAATCGTCCGTCCTTGCCCCGAGTCATGATGTTGGTCATCAGCTTCTTGCTTGCCGCCTTCTATCAGAGTTTCACAGCCCGTTCTCCATTCCTGCACAATTGACGATAGTTTGTCTTTTGGCTTGTGTGCGCGTCGCTCAACAAAATCATTTGCAAAGCAATTTTGCGTAGGGCAAGCTCAGTAAACTCGTCGAAGACCAGAAAGACGTCAAGTCGAGCATGGGAAGACAACACGTTTGTGCACCTAGCTATCAGCGCCCTCGCGAACAGATGAGGGGTCAAAGAATGTTGGTATACGTCGAGCAAGGGGCTGAGAGAAAAGAAAAATAAAATAAAAGCCGGTTCCACACGTGCTGGAGGAGTACGTTGATGAATGTTTCAATGCGATGCTTGTCGACGTGACTCGTGTGTATTGAGAGCTGTAAGTAGTATCTAAAAGTAGCAAATGATGCGGCTTCATCGTAACAACGGTGTGCTCTCGTGCGCAACATGCTCGTCTCGTTCCCTCTGCAGCGCAGACTTAACATAGAAGATTGTCCAAACGGCCATTAGACCCGCCAATGGAAATGGACCAGCCCATCCGACAGCATAAACACTCATTTTGGGCAACGTGAAGATGAGGGCCGTAAAAGCAGCAGCACACGCGTAGAAGTACACCATCCACGCCACGCTGACGTTCCAGATCATGGCACGGAAGGCTGGACTGTCGTTGTAGCGTGCACCAAAAGCTTTGCGATACTCGATTCCACCACCGCCGTCAACGGCGACGACGTCCTCGACGATGTAATACACTGCTGGCCGCAGCACGTTGCCGGCATCCAGGCTGCCGAAGCGAAAGGGCAACCTCACCTCGAGGTAGTTGAGGATCAAGGAAACAAAGGTGAGAGTGGCCACGAGGTACATGAGGACTGCCGCGGGCAGGGACATCAGGCGGATTTGGAACTCGTGGCCATCATGATCCTCGTCGTCCCTTGCAAGCGTGGACGTGATGAGCGAGGCGATGGAGACGAGAACGACGAAGTAGCCCCACTGGAACACGTCTAGAGCGTAGCGCGGCGCGTTCAACGGGCGGTACTCGGGCGACGGGCGGACCAGTTTCCAGACGCGCTCGACGACGGCGAGCGCTGTGAAGATGCCGAGGATGGCGGTTGGAAGCGTGAGGACTGCGCCGCACGTTAGCTATCGGCCTCGATGTCTCTCTCTCTCTCTCTCTCTCTCTCTCTCTCTCTCTCTCTCTCTCTCTCTGTGGTGGGCATCGCTCAAGACGTACCAAACAAACGATCCAACTCTGGCCTCCCGTACCATAGGCCGTAGAACAAACCCAGATTGAGGAAAATGGGCGGCACGAGGATGACGGTCCAAGCGATCGCAATGGACGCGTACCGGCTGTGGAGTGTGTACGGCAAATCGACAGCCATCGTTTGAGACTCCGGACCATCGGAAGGGCAAGGTCTAACTGAATACTCTACTGCTGGCGATTCGTATAGCAGTACATATCCTGCGGCTGCCCAGCCGCCAGATGAACAGGATCAGGCAGCGACGGCCCTGAGTCGGCTATACGCCTGGTTGAGTTGACTTTTGAAAAGTTTGGAAACATTGCATCATCTCTTCTTCTGAACTGTACAAACTACAGGTAGATTGAGCTTGTTTAGTCACCGCACAACTTTGTTCGGCCATTATAGAATCTCGGCATCTGTTCGCCGACGTTCACCTAGCATGGAGCCGAATCTATTTCTCTCGACGTAAATTTGTGTCATGTGGCCCAGGACCGAAGTCAAGACTGCTGAAAATCAATTCAGATCAAAATTCAGCGTATAGATTACAAACTTTGCAGCATTCTTGTCTATCCAATCATATACTTTTCAGATGCTGAAAATTTGCTTTTTTACGCTTGATCCCGGTGCAGACATAGGATATGGAAACGGAAACTTGAAATATGCTTTCGTCCTTCATCAAGCGAGGACAGCTCAGTTAAGGAAGTAGGATGGACATTGGCGAATTCTTCGTTCAAGCAACCTTCGAAATGGACATAATAAGCACCATTTGCAGAAAATAACAAAGGTTTTTGGCCGACCTCGGTTCATGTCATGAGAAAGTGTCACAAAAATTAAGAACTGAGACATTGGGAGACAAGGCTGGCCTCTCTTTGAAATCTACAAAATTCATTTTCGTAGTAAGTAGTGCTTTCTGAAGTTCGAGGATGTTTTTGACAATTTCAAAGGTTAGTGACAGGCCAAAGATTGTCCGATTGAATTTGTGCCCAGGGCAGCTCAGAGATTGAAAATAGTCAGATTCAAGAAAATTGCTCAATTCATCCCCCCCCCCCCCCCAACTCCTGGCCGCCAAACACGAACCTGTCCGGGTAAATTGCAAACCAAAGCTGTAGTAAGCGAGAGTTGATCATTTGCACTGTCTAGACACCTGCATATGATCTTGTTGGTCATAACATCGCAGTTACCCATAGCCCAAACAGTAGTCTAAGAGACCATTATCAAGTCGAAGAGCAGTCCATCAATAGCACCTATTGCCGAAAATCGTGTAGGCTCTTCCAGTCTGTTCATGGTCTTGAGATGCAACATGCAAGTGCGAGCTCTCAAGCGATGCGAGCTTCTTGTGTACAAATTCTCAGCTTAGGTCAAATCTATGAAAGGGCATAAAGCCAATCAGCTGACTGGACACTCGATCGATGCTTCAGCAACAGGTCGACATAGTTGGTTCTAAAAAAAAAGGAAGGATCACAGTAGAAACTGAATCCTCTAACATTGCAGTTTCAATACGTCAGCACCTCTGTCAGTCTCCAGCATGAGTTCTTGCGGTGTACTGGCCGGTCTTCGGCTATTCTCATTTTCTCATTACCCGTTCGGGATTGTTCCCCATACAAAATATTTGCCTTTTAGACACGGTTGTGTTTGCACCATTTGATAACGCGTGATAACGCGTGAACGTCGTAACGTCAGCGGTACACCATCGCGCTGTGGCATGGTGTGGAAAGCCTCTGTAGGACAGTCTTCGCACGTAAGAAGCCTTCAAGTGACTGCATTGTGCAGCTGCGACTCATTCAGAAATACCCGACTTTAAATATAAAGACTAGTTCCCGAGCTATTGATCCTTTAACGTGCAAACAAGCGTTGGTGTCGCCCACAAACGGCCCCCTCACTTGTTGTCGGTGTTGACCCCGTTGTCGCAGGCGTTAAACGACGAGTGCCGACCAATGCGATACAGCGAAATGATGACAAGAGGCTTGACTTCTACAAAAAAAAAAGTCGCGTGCAACAGAGACACGGCGTAAAGATGATCGGAAGGTTGGCTCCATTGCTGGAGCTTCGTGGAGAGGGGCCATGGGACTCGCAGCCTATCAGAAGGAGTTTACTGAGGCTGCACGGCGTAGCGACTGCCTCTTGGTTGCGACGCGCCTGCCACATCAAAATTCTCGAGTTTGCGTGACTTGCTTTTTTCCCCTTCGGGTCGCGGAAGGTGCATTGGCGCCTCGCACGCAAAAAATTTGGCAAACGTGGTGAGACCAGGCTGAACGAGGCCAGATCACGTGACGTCTGCAAAATGACTGGTTGGCAGTTCATGGCCAACATAGAAGCCACGGACTGGCTCCTGTGACGTGGATTTTGTATCTGCACATGCAAGATCATGCTTGAATGAAAGATCGTGTACATTTGGCGGGCGTCATCACGAGTGCCAACGCGTCAGCGGTCAGCACCGAAGTCGTCCGACAGGTTTTTCATGGCTGCAGTAGCTAGCGGGACGACGGAATCATCGATCAAGATTTTCACGGGCTTCAAACCAATTGAAGGTAAAAAAAAGGGCAGAGCGCGTTTCAAGTGCACCGTCAGACGCGACTTTGACGTGAAGCTCGCCTAGCTTCGCGGAAGGGAGGTTGGGATTTGCAGCGTCACGAGTGGAGGACTGTGTGTCTGTGTGTGTGAAGCGATGCCGAGGACGGGAGGGGGCCACGCCGCAGCATCTTAGCACGCAAAATGGCTCAACCTCTGGCGTTTTCGTGCAGAAGAAACGCGCGTGGAACAGGAAGCTGAATAGTTAGCTTCGATTGCTTGCATGCCGAGTTTGCAAGAGGCGTAGCAAATAAATGATGGCCGTGGCGGTAGCAGAATGGAGGGACGATGCCGTCAACCACCTGGACAGCGGCAACCGCTCGCGGACTGGCTCTGTGATACGAACACGCCCAAGAGCCAATGTAAAGGTTCGGATTCTAGGTGACCGCCTCAGAGATTGACAAGCTCGTCTGACGAATTGCAACGCAATAAGAGTCAGGTGGAGACTCTGTGTGCAAAGTCGGCAAATGGCGTGAATTGAGCGGCCGGGCTTGCCCTTGTTCAGCTGGAGCTCAGACGTGCGCTCCCGGCATACTACGTGACGCGCTTCTGCTGCGAGCAAGCACACACCTCAAGACCTCACACAAAAGTCTCAATCTTACGCCAGAATTCCTCTCACACCCGTGTCATTCTTCTCCTTTCCCATCCTCGCTCTCCCACTTGGCTCGAGAGATGGCTCTTTGAGCGTTTGCCAGAACGAGCACGCCGTCTGCACGTTTCGCCTGCCGCTCGCGAAACACGCCTTTTTGATGCTTGAGGCTTGCGTGCCTCGCTCGCGTGTCAACATTGTATCGACCCATCAGAAGACCACATCCTCGGTCAATTGAGCGCCATGGACTCTTCTCCTTCTGCTAATCAGATTGCCCAAGCAAACGCGTCCGCCATGTCGCCGACGCGGCAGCCGTCACGTCCAACCACGTCGCGGCAGCCCTCTCTCCTTCCTGCCTTTGAGCCTTTGTCCTCATCCCCACCAGTCCAGTCGAACAAACGCAAATTTCGAGACCTTGAAGAGTCCGTGAAGCATTACCCCACCCCGATTCCCACGTCTTCGACGGGAATCCTACCCTCGTCCCCACCAAACCGCCCTTCCTTCCAGCGAACTTTATCGACGCTATCAGAACGTGCACCACTAGGCGACCTGCCTTCAGTCGAACTCCCCGCTAATGGCGATGTCATACGCTTTGGCCGTTCGAGCAACTCGTCTCAGTACCAGCTGCCATACAACCGGCACATTTCACGCGTTCATGTCACTGCCAACTACGAGGCCCCGAACGTTCAAAACGCGTCTGGCAGAATAGTGGTCAAGTGCTTAGGCTGGAACGGGGCCAAAATTAGGTGTGGAGGCGCGGTGCATCAGCTTGAAAAGGGCGATTCTTGGGTGTCAACACAGCCTTTGGCAGAAATCATGCTCGATGTCTTGGATTGTCGTGTCATGATAAAGTGGCCAGATACACAGGAAAAACAGACCGGCAGGGAGACGCCGCATATCGAAAATTGGCCAGAGGAGTCTCCTCGACGCGTTCTTGCCGGTCTAGGAGACGACGTTATGCCTTCAAGCCCTCCAGCTATGATCCCTCGCTCGCCTGTCTCCCCTTCACCGGCACAAACAGCCCTTGCAGGAACTACTGGTCTAGTGACAGCAACAAACGAGTTGCAAGAATCGCACCAGACAACTGTCGAGGTGTACGAAGACCCGAACTCCGACCACGTGCAGGAATCAACAGAGCTATCTACCAAAGCCTCGACTGTAAAGCAAGTGTTGCAAGAGAAGGTATCTAGCTCAAGTTTGTCGTCATTGAGCGCAGACGGTCTCTCTGACCAAGAGAACGAGGAAAATGACCCTATCGTGCACTCATTTGGCCCGTTCGGATCAAACCTGATCAACCGTCTGAATTCTTTCTCGCACACGTCTCCCCGTCCGCGTCAACCTCATAATCGCAAGCGTCCGCTCCGGGAAGCGTCGAAATCGCCAAAACGCGAAGTTTCGTCGTCTGTGTCGCGAAAAAACAGCACAGAAATTTTCATCAAGGTGCAGGAAAGTCCCATTAAAAACCATGTCATAAACCAGCTTGCGTTCTCACGCATCCATGCGATCCCTCTGTCCACAATTCACAGCAACCTGCCGGCTGAGCTACGTACTTGCGCGACTGCCACGAATCCGAATGCGTCACTGCCTACATCGGAGCTGGAACGCTTGTTGCATTCACTACCGTGTGTTGGCGAGATTACAAGAGAAGGTAAGGATGCGGCTGGAAAGCCATTGGAGAACGAGTTTTACTACGTTCCTGAGATGGACGACAATACTATGCGTAGGGAAGCTGTTCTTGGTAGCCGTGGAGGCACTGGTCTGCGTGCCGTTAGAAAGAACCACAAGGTATTCCAACCCGAATTTTTTTATAGCACATGAAAGCTCACAATAACAGCAATACTACTGGAAAAAGCCACGCGTCTAGTCGCGACGCGTCAACCCGAAAAAAATTTCCCCACAAACTTGACCACCAATACAATGACCCTACTTGCGAATAGACGTGTAACCACGAGGTCGCACTGAGATACCGCGTTTGAATTTTGCATTGTATATCATAGCCCCTTTTTTAAGCATGGCGTTGGGCATTAGATGGGCCAAGGCATGCGCCAAAAATGCGCATGTATAGCCCTCACAAATTCGTATACTTCACATCGTTTCTGCATTTGAACCCATTGTTCTCCTACAAAAATAGCGCAAGAATTGAGTTTATGGGCTGCAATAGGCAAAAAGCTTTTGAGGCATGAGTTGGGCGACTCGCAATACGCTGCGTGTAAAGTGTTTTCACGAGAGTTGTGAGCCTGGAGCGTATGACGAGAGATGGCAGCGCGAGGGTGCGTCATCACTGGATAAGCTGAAACATGTATCATTAGCAGTGTCTATCGAAAGAGCTGAAATCTGCAAACTTTGAATATCAACCGGCCGTGACAGCATGTTGTGCTCTCTTAGTGTTTGAGGATTTTGACAAGGCTGAGAGGGAATGGAATAAGGCTGAGTGCCTGAAGCAGGCATTAAGGCAATAAAGTTGTGGGTGCTTGAACTGGAAGCGTGCTAACACCCTAGCGCGATAAGCAAGAAAGTTCGTATATCCTCCGGCCAGAAGTCTATATTCCACTGTTGAGATAGCGTCCACAAAGTCAGGGATTTTAAACTATCCTTGATGGGAATAGATGACTCTAAATGCTTAACAAGCGTTCCTGCGAATGATGTTCCCTGATCATCTGGAAAACCATGGGGTAGCTCACGCTTTGCGAACCCAAAAAATCTAGGAAGTTCCCGGCCGCGTTCTTGAAGCATGCAACATTACTGTTCCTCATCTTCTTCGCCTTCGCCTTCGCTCTCGTCCTGCTCTTCCGCGTCTACAAACCCTCCGCCACCCCTCACGTTCTCATCATCACTTTCTTCATCTAGCTTCGCACGCTTGGCCTCCTGGGCCTTTCTCCCTTCTTCAAGAACCTTCTCCTTCTGTTCACGCACTTTCCTCTGGCCCACCACAAAAGCCCCCAGAGGTGTCTTCTCCCATTCAGTATCCTTTAAGAAGCCTTCTATGCCCGCCCGATTTCCTGGGGCAAACTCCACCTTTGCACGCTTCTCTTCTATGAATCGTGAATTCGACTCGATCTTTTGGAGAACCAGCTTGAGAGCTGAATTCAGCTTATGGTTGCGGTTCCCGCTGCGATCACCGCCGGCATCGCGCAACCAACGCTTGATGATGACGATGAGTGGAAGCGCAAGCTCAGGAAAAGCAATGTTTCGGCACCAGAGAACGAGGAATTCGCTAAGAAATTCGCATACTTGTTCACCGAGGCCATCTTGGTAGACTCTTGTCTTCAGGTATTGTTTTGGCGCGCGAATGTTGGTCTTGAAGTCAAGAGGCCGGAGCGTACTTTGCTTGGGCGGCTTTCGCAACTCATTCGATTGCAGAACCTCGTAGAGCGCTGGTCCAAGGGGAATGTAAGTTGTTGTTGCACGACTCAAACGCAGGAGGGAGTGCATAAGTTGAAAGCGAAGAGGGAAATACTGGCTTGTCGGAATGAGACGCATAGCTCCAATAGTAATTTGTACAGTAGGGTATATGAGAGGACGGAGAGGACTTTCCTTTCCGGACTCTGCTTCTTTGATCGAAGCGCAGTGCTCGCTCAAAACCCGGGACCAGAAATCGAGACTGTGCACGTACTGCCAGTTGTATATTGTCTTGTACGAGTCCGAGGTAGGATTCGTGATGGTTGATCTGAGGTGGATGGCAAGTTGGCGGATAAAAGTGAAGCCTGTTGTGTATCCAATCTTTGAATCCAAACCCCAAAGCTCGGCCGCGGAATTCTTCATCAGATTCACCCCCGCTATGGTGTGCGGAGTGGTATTCCGTGAGCCTCGAACCAAGCCTTGGTAAACGCTCTTCAAGACAGCCTCTCGCAAACCTGCGTCGCCAATCACCATAAGACGTCGCAGGACAAGAAAGGCTGAGATTCGTGTTGCTTCATCACTTGTCGTAGATGACCAAGTCGCTGTAATAGTCTTGATCAGATTGCGAACAACAGGTTTAAATGAGAGAATGTATGGGAGGAGTGGTAGTATGGAGGATAAGGTCAATCGAAGAGTTGCCGAATCAGAAAGACCCTGTAATAGATGGTGGACTGATGTTATGTGAGATTTGAGCATAGGCGCCATGGTTCTGAATTTTTTGGAGTCGGTTGGGAGAGAGCTATTACAAGTTAGCAGAAGCGTTCACCTTCATGCTGGTGAGACGTACACTTTGCCATTCGCGTGCTCTTTAACTGGTAGATGGTGGTGCAAAACTGTCGGCGCATGTTTCAAAGCGATCATGAGAAGACTGTGATACACTGTACAAAGTCAGGACGGACCAATGCGTAGTTTCCTCGAGACATACCATCTGGGTTTGACACCCTGTACTTGTATGATTTACCTGTCTCTTCATTCAGATGTGCCGCTGCTCTGAATGCCAGAACGACCTCCCTCAACGCTCTTAATGACTTTGTTTCAACCATAGCTTTTTCCCACTTATTTATCATGGCTTTTGTGACCTCGCTGTTGCTTGGCTCATTTTCGTCCTCGCTATCTGAAGCTGAGCCCTTCGCTGTTTTCCGTTTCTTCTTTGGCGTATCTTCATCGTCGCTGAGCAAATCGATTTCAGCCAAATCAGCATCCTCGAAGTCCAACAGTTCGGGATCGTTTTCTTTCATATACTCGTAGAATTCCGGATCTTTCTTCTTTAAATCTTCGAGCTGCTGCTTGTGATCGCCAATATCCGCTTCCGACTCGTCATCAGATGCAGAAGAATAAGCTACAGGGAAGGATTCCACAGAGTCTGTAGAAGAAGAGTCACTGTCGTTGTCGTCCTCGTCGTCATTGTCGTCAGTTGCGCTGGTACGCTTGCGTTTGCCCGTCGTCGGTGCATTCTTAGATTTGGTGGTTCTTTTTTCGCTCAATTGTTCCGGTATTTCGAATCCACCTTGAAAGAACTCATCCACTGTCATCTCCTTGAATTTCTCGCCATTGATATCATTGATCCTCTTCTCGGGCTTCTCTGCTTCTTCGCCTTCCTTCTCTTTCGCTCGGCGGGCCTTTTGCTTTTCTTTGATCTGTTTCTTCTGCTTGATCTTTGCAACCTCTTTCCGACGTTGTAATGTTTCTTTGAGATGTCTTTTCTCAAACTTTTTGGTTGCTTTAGTTTGCGCCATGTTGGCTGTTGGAGATGGCTTGATCTTGCGCAAATCTGAGAAATATTTTAGCGAAGCGACTGGACCCTGCCGCCAAGCAGACAGGGATTATCGGAGCTGTGTCATGCTTGCGACTGAGCTTCACTGAAGACTGCACTTCTACATGTTACTCGTTTCAAGACTCTGGACTTTACTGCTCGTTCGGCTGCACAATAATTGTTTTCTGATCCAATGTATCCACCTCAGCGACAGCTGGCGTACGCGCCGACGCCGTATTCTTACACTCCCTCCTCGCTTTCCGCAACGATTAATCTAGACGAAGTATGCTTGTGAGCGGAAGGGAATGTTACGAATGATAACAACGGCTTTAGGAAGTCAAAGTCGCCTCTAACAATTCTGAGCGAGAATTATACGAGTCCCTGGCGGAGCTATATAGCATCATCGTTACTCTAGACGCAATTGAGAAGGCGTACCTCAAGGACTCGATATCCGAGGAAGACTATGCAGAGACATGCGGACGGCTGTTGAAGCAATACAAGTCTCATTTACAGGACGAGAACATCTCAAAGAACTTTGGCGACTTGGAGACGTTCATGCGCAAATGGGATGTGAGTTTGGCAATCACTGCAGCGTCGCCTAGGTCCATTCGTAACTAACATTTTGCGCAGATAGAATGTCCCCGAGCAAGGGAAAGAATACGCATAGGACTAGTTGAGCAGAGTACTACGCGTCCAGCAGCAGCGTCTGGATCTGAGGCAAATACGGCGCTAGTCATGACCGCGACCGAAAACTTCATCACGCTCCTCGATGCTATCAAGATTGGCATGGTGGAGAAGGACATGCTGCATCCACTTCTAGTTGATGTGATTCAGTCAGTGAACAAGGTTACGGATGTTGAATTTGATAGCAAGAGTGAGATTGTGAAGTGGCTAATCAAACTCAATCAAATGGGCGCCGCGGAGAAGCTCAGCTCCGAAGATCAACGCCAGTTCCAATTTGATATGGACCAAGCGTATAAGGGCTTTAAGAAGAGCATATGAGCAGTATAACTGACTATATGTTCTGCGATTTTGTCGTGTGCTGTTACTCTCGAACTTGGTTCGGCTTTAAGTCGGCGTTAAGCTGACCATCTTTTCTTCGCCCACCACTTGACCACTTACACCAAATTTCAGTGCAAATGCTCGACTCAGGAACGTTGACAGAATCTTTTGTCAACGTATTGCACGGTACGTCATAACAACTGCACTAGAAGTAATCACTAAACATGAAAAGTGTTCGACTTGCCGCAGCTGCACAACAAACCTTCCGTTTCAGAGTTGCACCAAGCCCTCAAGCTCCTCGCGATCGAAACACCATCATGGGAGAAAGGTAGCCAAAATATAGGCAGGGGGGCCTTCAACATTCAGCAAAGATGCCGAGTTGCACCAGAAGGCGTGCCGAAATACCTCACGTCTATAATTGCAAGTCCATTAAACTGGATCCAAAATGAGGAGCAAAAGGTGGCTATCTGGGAAGAGGCAAGTCTTAGACTTGCAGAGAGGTCTGGTAGAACTGCTATGCCGGCGATTTCACGAACTTTCATAATACCCAAGAAGGATGGTGGAGACTTCGAGCTTCAGATTTACGAGCCGTCCATTACGGGAGATAGTCTTGGTCTCAAGACCTGGGCCGCTTCATACCTTTTGTCGAAGCGGCTTCACGCTATCAATATTCATAGACTAGATGATGGACCATTGCGCATCCTTGAGTTGGGTTCGGGGACGGGTTTGGTGGGAATGGCTGCGGCTGCCATACTCGGCGCGGAAGTGATTCTCACAGATCTGCCAGACATCGAAGGGAATCTGGCGCGCAATGTTAAGCAGAATGAAGTTGTTATTCAACAACACTCCGGTGTGGCAAGAACTGCAGTCCTCGATTGGACACAGCCCGAATGCATCATCTCATCGAAAATCAGCGTATCGACGGACTCGAACTCTGGCCTCGACAGCGCGACCAAGATTGACAAATTTCCCGTCATAGTCGCAGCCGACTCTATCTATTCGGCCGAGCATCCGCGTATGCTCGTAAACACCGTGAAGTCTTGGCTTGCCGCCGGTTCTGCGTCACGGGTCATAGTCGAGCTCCCGATTCGAGACGGCTATTGCGCCGAGATCAATGAATTCCGGCAAGGAATGCTCAGAATCGGGCTTGAAGTGCTCGAAGACGGTGAAGAGACAGGTTACGATGATTGGGGAGGCAGTTCGGAGGACGAACTGCAGGAAGTGAAGTGCTGGTGGTCGATTTGGGCATGGGAGAGGAAACTGCCAAATTAAAATAGAATTAGATCGTATAGAAGGAATAGAGGATTTCTTGACGTTTTGACCTCAAGAGTCTCTACTGCTGTGTTGAATTTTGCCCCTCTTTCAAGACCGGTAGATCTACCACCGAAAGGGACCCTTGCATTGGTGCGTAAATAGCACGCTGACATCAAATGCTAGGCGATATTCGATGACCCCGTTGCAACGTAGTATTTTTTTTCCCAAAGGGAAACCCTTTTGACTTTCTGTTAGCAATTCGTTCAAGAACTTTTCCGTCGGCAGATTTTTTATTTCTTCATTTATTTCTAATACGACGCAAAAATGGGCGTGGTAAGTGCAATCCACAGGAAAAAGGTCTCTCCGAAACGAGAAGCTACCCCGCGCGAATCGCATGCTGGTTGAGCTTTTTGCAAACGGGATATTCCACCCTCTTCAGGATTCTTGCAAGCTTTGGCTGTTGCGTCCTCACGAAGTATTGCGGAGTGGGCAACGCTAATTGGGTGTCTCAGCAAGGCCAAAACCCGTCGTTCGTGCTGCAGAAGCAGGATGAGTTCAAGTTCGAAGACCGGCCCGTTCCCACGTTGGACGACGATCCGCACGATGTCCTCATCGAAGTAAAGTATACGGGTATCTGCGGCAGCGACGTACGTTTCTTGACTGCACCGCGTTTGTCTCCGTCGTTGCTGATAAGGCATGTCAGGTCCACTACTGGACACACGGCCGCATTGGTTCCTATGTCGTTGAAGGCCCGATGACGCTCGGCCACGAATCCGCCGGCATCGTTCACAGCGTTGGCAGCCACGTCAAGACGCTGAAGCCGGGCGACCACGTGGCGATGGAACCCGGTGTACCGTGCCGGCGCTGCGTGCGCTGCAAGTCCGGATTCTACAACTTGTGTCCTGACATGCGGTTCGCTGCCACGCCACCCATCGACGGGACTCTCACGCGGTACTATAAGCTCCCGGAGGACTTTTGCTACAAGTTACCCCACGGCATGACGCTGCAGGAAGGCGCCTTAATGGAGCCTACAGCAGTGGCGGTTCATGTGTGTAAGCAGGCAGAGGTCAAGCTGAAGGATACGCTCGTCGTGTTTGGCGCCGGCCCGGTCGGTTTGCTCTCGTGTGCTGTGGGCAAGGCCTTCGGTGCGTCCAAGGTCATTTGCGTTGATATCAATGAGGAGCGTCTGAAGTTCGCAAAGGAGTATGCAGCAACGGGAGTATATCAGAGCCAACGCATCCCGGCCGAAGAGAACGCGCGGAACATCATTGACCAGTTCGGCCTTGGAGAGGGTGCCGACTGTGTAATTGACGCTACAGGCGCGGAGCCGTGCATACAGACATGCGTTCACGTTCTTCGGAAGGGCGGCACGTATTGTCAAGCGGGCATGGTAGGTTCTCCCCTCTTCCCCACCCCGCAAATCCCCTAGCCCTGTCAAGCATCAAGATTGTAACGGCATTTCGGATAGCAAGCTCACAAAGCGACTCAGGGTCCCTCCGACATTACCTTTCCGATTGGCGCGCTATGCGGCAAAGAGCTCACCGTGAGAGGATCCTTCCGCTACAAGAGTGGTGACTATGCCGTTGCGCTCGATCTCGTGTCTTCAGGTAAACTCAACGTCAAACCGCTTATCTCGAAGACGGTCGCGTTCGAGGAGGCCGAACAGGCTTTCCATGACGTCAAGGCTGCAAGGGGGATTAAAATACTGATCGAGGGACCTGTTGTTCCATGAACGTGGGTTTTAGGAACCGGGGGAAAAAACCGGGCGGGTGGACGGATGTTGTTAGATTCAATAAACCATCATCCAGTAGCATGGATGTCGTAGTCTTGTCCGTCATGGTTTGAACCTCAGGACCCTGCATTCAGTTGCCTTACTCTGTCAAAGGAAGATTTCACATCCATTCTTCTTGTTGCAGCAGCCGTACTTTTTTCGTAAACCTGGTGATTCTTCCATTTCCGAGCCCGACTGTTTCAGGACGGAACGTTTAAGTGATAGTTTTGTCCTCAGTGGCTCGAGCGTTCAGCCACCTACGACGTTATCTTAGAGCCTTGCCAGCTTCTGCATGAAGTTGGTTCACGACGATCCAAATTTGTATGCTCGCTGTGTTTGCTGCGCGTTTGAGGGGGTGCGGCCATACGCCGCACCACTGGGGTCGAACTACGATGGCACTTGATGCATGTCCTGGAAGCGTAATGAAAAACCTTAAAATCACGGCTATGCCAATGTTATACGGCGATATACGGAAAAGAACATTAGACGAAGGGATAAAGGTAAAGGAGGAACACCTTTACAAGCACAGGTACCATTCAAGATGTCTAAGCAGCTCGTTTACAGCAGTAGCGGCCGTCGTTGACTGTCTGCAGCAAGTGGACCTAGCCCAAATCAAGTCGTGCTCCACCACGTGCGATATTTCACCCTGAGAACTCCGTTGAGGAATACTAGACGTGATATCCTTCCCGAGTGATAAGCTCGTATTTTGAATTCTCCGCCAGTCAATAATTTCGAACAGTAAAGCTCGTCATTCATCCAGAACACCATGTTGCCTGCGCGATTAACGACAGGCCAAAATCCTTATTGATAATCAAACTCCAACATGTAGGCAGCACAAGTTCAAGGGGAAAAGTGTTGCAAATGCAGAAGAATGCCCCCGTGAATGCAGTGACGTGAAGAATGAGTTTTACAGTAGCCATTTCGTATGCTCGGCCATGTGTCTAGACTGAAAGAGCATCGATAACCGTAACAGGTGTAATAATGCTTTAAATGGATTTTGTTCGAATCGTAGACGTCGTAACGCTGCACAACTATCGCTGAGCAACTGTCACGAGACTACTACGAAGCGATTATCGACACGAAGTTGTTCTTTTGGTCGAGCGATCCCTGCGTGGGGCTATTTTCGTTGCTTGCCTTTGCCTTTGGTGGCGCCGGCAGCAGTGATTTTGCTAGTTTGCATGAGCTCTCCAATATATCTGCAAAGGATTTCCGTTAGCAACTAACCACACCAATCATAGAGTATGCCGACATACGACTGCAAGAAGCGGTTGCCGCCCTCCAGTTTCTCGTGCTCAGCTTTGACAGATTCCACACGATCGACGAGGCTCAGCAAGCTCGCCTGAAGCTGCTTCGATTGTCTGGGCTGCGTGTAAGCTGAGATAATTAGATGCGTTTCCATGCACTGCTCACTCTATCATGTTTTGTCTGAGGCCTTCTTCAAGACGATCAACTTCTTCGCTACTTCGGCGCGGGCTCATCGTTCTCGCATCGCCCTCGTCGTACTCCTCCTCGATCTCTAACGTTCGCGTACCGGCGGGAACAATGATCGTGCCACTGGACTTTCGGGTGTGCAGCTTCGGTCGTTGCGGTTTTTGAGCACTTCTGGAGGTGCTCTCCGCTTCGCTAGCCGAGCCAGATCTCGAAGACGAAGTGTTGCTGATTTGGTCGACGTCTGTAGGCGACTTGACCCACGACGGTGATTGTTCCGTTGCGCTAGGGACTGACGAGACTGGGTCATCTCTTCGCTGCTCTGAAGAAAGCGACATGATCTCAGATCTGAGAGCTAGTCACCGGATCTCCGAGAAACAGCAGGAGCAGAAAATTAGAGCGAAAAGCCGGCGTGGATTTGGCCGTCGGAGGAGGAGGACACCTCTCGGAACTAGAAAGGGTGGACGCGATGGACAGGTTATATCGGAAGGCAGCACCCCGCTACAATCCAGTTATCGTCGTCTGCCTTCTCGAGGGGCAGAGGCAGGTGCTTGACTCTGCAGCTGGTCCTGGCGCTTGGTTGCTGAATCAGACGACCGAATAAAGAATTCGTGGACCCTGGCGCGTATGACGATACAACAGATGCGAGTGATGTATCCTAACACACGAGGCCGAAAAGAGGAACACCAGCTTCGCTCTAGGCGTCGGCGCGATGGCGAGGGAAAGTCTGGCTTGAAGCGGCGGTTGGGTCCGACGGGAGACTGTATTGAACTCGGAGAGAAAGGGACATGCAAACCGCTCAGATGCTACGCGCACGTTTGGGCCGTACGGTAAGAGGGGGCCAGATCGCGCCCTTTGGGACTGCAAGCAATAACGACGGCAAGCCGGTGAGGGACAGCCGAACAACCCAGGCACGCCAGCGTCGGACGAGTTAGCTCCAGACGATGCGGCTGACCACGAAGTACCAAAACGCTTGAGCTTGCTCGAGCGGAGGAGGCAGCGTTTAAAGAGACAACGCTGCGGCGGGTAGCGTTTTGTGGGACTTCACGGGAGCTAGGGATAAGGCCCTTCACGAAATTGCGCTCTGCTGGAAGCCTGCCTTGAAGGGGCGTTGAGGTGTCGATGACGAGCGTTGCATCACAATGTTTGGCGGTGAAGTAGACAGCGAGGGGACGAGCTGAGGATTTTTCGCAGCGCGTGGGTTCGGCTGGTCACTGGCGGTCCAGCAGCCTCTCTTACACCTGACGCTCGCTGTTGGGATCGCAAAGGACGAGCTAGCAGTTGCAGGATAATTTGAGCGGTGATCACAAAGACAGCGACATGGGACGCCGGCGCTGGTCTCTGACAAAGATCGTCGCGCTGCTGCTGCTGCCGCTGCCGATGTTGCTCCTGCTGGGCGGATGAAGCTTGCGGGCCCCAAGACCCAGGGCTGCGCTAAGACACTGACATCATTGGGCGCAGCGGGTCCGCCGGCCGGGCGAGCGCCATTGGCCCAGCGACCGAAGATCACTGGGTCGCCCCAACTCGGAACTCGTCGTGGCCCAGTCGATCCCACCGTCGGAGACGAGCGAACACAGTCCTCCGAGCGCTCGTCGTGTGCTTCAGAACCCGCGCCATCGCCTCTTTCGTGCTCTTCAGCCCATACGTCGCGCCATTCTCGACGCCGTTGTCTGCGCCCAGGCCTCGCCCACGACGTCCCACGCTCCGTCCGATGACTTGTGCCCACGCATGGTACGCCGTGATGTCGAAGAGGTACGCGGCGATGTAATCGTCGAAGGCCCCCAGATGTTACGGGCGATCGTCGGCAATCTCTTGCTCAAAACGTGACATGCCGAAAAATTTCGATCTTGGGTGGTCCAAGGCTTACATTGCCCGCTAGCGAAGGTGAACTGCCTGCCGTCTACGGGCCACATGCTATGATCCAAGGGCGTCTTGCAAGGAGAAACCTCCAGGAAGCATCTCCCACGCTCTCTAGCCTGCTTCCCCCACACAGCCGTGCATTTGGAGGTACAGGTCGCTATTTTCCTCTCCCCGGCACTCATATCAACCGCCGGCGGCACCATGGATACGGTTTGCAGTTGCAAACGTGACGAGTACATCCAGGAGGAATGCGTGTACCCATCTCCCTGCGTCTGACACGTTTTGTTCATCTGCTATTCCAGAGACCGCGACGTTTATGAAGATAGCAGGGTGTAGCATTTCCGTCATAGAGCTCCTATAGTGTCCAACAAAACCAGACGTTTCCACGGATATTTCTCCAACCGTCCGAGCGGCCGAAGGCCTCGTAACAGCAACGATTTGCGGTCAAAGTCTCCTCCTGACCCAACTTTGCAACATCAGCATTATGCGATACCCAATCATAGCACACGGGATGGGGCAAACGGCTGCCGGGCCGCTTATTTCTTTGCACATTTCACGACTGTCAGCGACCTCCAGCAGATCATCCTCCAGATTTGTATCCAGCTCCTCGCGCTCATTGATCGCCAATGGATACAAGAAGGGACTGAACACACCGGCTACTCCTGGTCACGGTGTCAGTCAGCCGGACTCATGCTTTGGGAAATGAAAAAAAATTCTGCGGCAGCTCATGGATCGTCACAGCCATGGAAAGGCCGTTTTCATGTCATGCAGGCGTACATTAGAGTTGTACAACATTAAAATAGTTCATCAATATCAGTCCTTTCAGAAGCACATTATATATCTTGACCGTGTCAACCCCCCCAAAAAGAATAAAATCAAATAGACGTAGTCCTTCGTCTCTGCCATGTTAGGGAAGGAAAGACCCAGTTAGAAGACAAAAGAAGCAACCATTCTAGCTCTATCGGCGGTCGGTCGCTGGGCCAGAAAATGGGATGCCAGCCATCGACGCCGCTACGCTGAACGGCAAAGCCTTATTTTTCGTTCGCACCTTGTGCATAACAAGGACAGACCATGTCCGCACTCACCTTCCTGTGAGGCTGCGGTAGTGTCCGCGAGCAGGGAGCACAGATCCGTGCTCTGGGTGACATACATGTAGAAGCTGGCACGGGGCGTGTGCGCTTTCGTAATAGGTTATCCGGAGCGAGCGTGCCGTAGAACTATACGTGTGAGCAGAGCCAGCGAGCAGACCTTGGGTGTACATTGATTGAGAGGCTCTGTGTGCTCTGAAGGGTGCATCCTTGTGTTCACGTCAGTTGAGCCGCGCCTTCATCATCTCCACTTTTCATCATTTCGGCTTTGGCCGCAGCGTGTCTGCCATTTGATCTAGATGATGGCATGCAAGTTTGGAGGATCTGCTTGTTCTCCGCGACGGCATCTGGATGCTGCACACGTCCAAGAATAAGCAGTGAAGAAGTACGAATGTGCTTGACGAAAGGCACGAATCACAATAACGAGTGGGATGCCACAGGAAAGAACCATCTTTAAGGTTTGAAGGTTTTATTCGATTGGTCAACGTGTGGTTTTCGGTTGCTTTCTAGGTGTGGTGTAGGTAAGAGCAGGAAAAAGACAACTCAGAGCCCCATTCCGGCTCTCTCGTTCGAAGACAATTGAACCTCTTTCATTTCTTCTTCTTCTGACGATACCTAAGAGGAGGATAACAGCCAGATGCTAGTCCACCTGTTGCAAAGACTCCTCTCTCTCGATACTAACAAAAAAATGCAGAAATGGAAAGAGCAAAACTTCTACGATAGAGAGATGGTGGCAATGAGCAGGTTTTCCGTCAATTGGTGACTGCGTCGTAATGGTGAGTGTGTTGTGGTGAGACGATTGCACAAGTCTACTAGCATTCATGAATCCGCGCGTCCTTCCTTTGCGCCCGACAAGCCCCCCGGATGCTAAGAACAAAGCATTTACTCGGCTGGCTTAGCCTCCTCATTTGCAGCAGGCGCAGGTGCCTCGGCGGCCTCAGCAGGCTTCTCCTCAGTCGCAGCAGCCTCAGCCTCGGATGAGGTCCAGAGAGTCTACGTTTGTTAGCTCGCATCTCCAACTTCAGACAATGATTTAAAACCCACCAGGTTGTCTCGGAGGAGTTGCATGATCAGCGTGGAGTCCTTGTAGCTCTCCTCGCTTAGCGTATCGAGCTCTGTCATGACGAGTAAGTATCGCGTTTGGTCAGAAGAGATTGGTTACACAAACCGGCAATGGCATCATCGAAAGCCTGCTTGGCAAGGTGGCAAGCCTGATCTGGGGCATTGAGAATCTCGTAGTAGAAGACGGAGAAGTTGAGGGCAAGACCAAGTCGAATGGGGTGCGTTGGGGCCAAGTCGGTCTGGGCAACTTCGGTAGCGGCCTTGTAGGCCTCAAGAGACTTGTCGGCCGAAGACTTCCGCTTGTCGCCGACGGCAAATTCAGCAAGATAGCGGTGGTAATCACCCTTCCTGTTTGTTCGCAAGTTTAGTGATCACTCATCACGATATCATAGATGCTGAAGCCTTACATTTTGTGGTAGAAGACCTTAGACTCGCCGCTCTGGGCAGATGGAATTAAATGCTTGTCAAGCACCTCAAGAATATCCTCGCAGATACCACCGAGCTCGTTCTCGATCTTTTGGCGATACTCCTTGATGAGAGCGACCTGACTCTCGTTGCCCTTCGATTCCTCCTTCTGCTCGATCGAGGTGACGATTCTCCAGGACGCGCGGCGAGCACCAATAACATTCTTATAGGCAACTGACAGAAGATTTCGCTCCTCGACTGACAACTCTTGGTCGGCAGATGCGACAGTCTTCATGTTCTCGACCATTTCTGATCTCTGTTATTAGCGCTGTCCTATATCATCCCCGCAGGGAAAGTTAGACTCACCTTCATAACGCTCAGCCTGCTCGGCGAGCTTAGCGAGGTAGACAGAGTCTTCGTAACCCATGTTGACGAAACCTGGTGAGATACAGTCAGTATCGTTATGTGATCATACCATGAGTTGTATGATGTCCAATTTCGAACGATAACGCATTCTGTCCAGGGGTACAGTGACCAGTGCTCGCGCGCAACGTCTGCTGCATGCCCACGCCATTCCTGAAAGCTGAACGACCATGGTCCACTGTTCAGTTGGGAAGCGAAAGAGAATTTGTCTGCCTGGCATTCGTGCGCCCATCATCTAATGCGGAACCGTCGTGCGCAGGACAAATGGGAAGTGAAGTGGAGATGTGGCACAGCCCCGGCTGCAAGAGGCGCGATAACTCAATGCTGATGGGGTGGTAGCGACATCGAGATCGCGGAGCAGCAGTTGCAACGACAGCGACTTCAGGCGACGTTCAGATGTCGTTGGCGATACGGGTGCAGAGTGTGCAAGATGTGTGCAGAAAGATGACGAAAGGGATTGCTGGGGGGTGAAGTTACCTGATTACGGTCTTTATCTAGAATCGAAGGTTCGGCAACGAACAGAGTCGTGGTTAGCAGGAAGTAGGCTTTGAGATGCGAAAGAACGCGACGTTGGAATGGTAACGGACGGCGAGGTGTGGGTGAGGGGTGATGTTGTTGTGTGTCGGTGTCAGGAAGTACTTCGGTTTCTGTTGACCTTTGCTTTGCGGCGGTCCGTGCTTGCCCTCACTGTGGGCTCGACACGTGACCACGAACGTCATGGGCTCCGGGAAGCTTCGACCAGCGGACCTGGTGACCTGATTGGCATCACCCCATTCAGCCAATTGCTTGCTATATACTAGCTGTTCTTCAACCTTCATCAAAACAACTTTCCATTGACCACCTCCCATTGACCATCATGCTTCGAACACGAGTCCCCACCATCAGCCGCTCGCTGCTTGCCCGCAGAAGCTTTGCATACACGCCGAGAATCATGGCCGAGGGCGATACTGGAGCTCCACGCGCAACCGGGTAGGCTCACGCCATCTTCAATCAGCGGGTTTCCATTGCTAAACATGATAACAGTGATGCCTTCACCAAGCGTGAGAAGGCAGCCGAGGAAATGTACATTCGGCAGGAAGAGCAGGCCAAGTCAGTAGCCAAGTTTCCTTCTCGATCGTCGTAATTGCAGATGGAAGCTTCGGTATAGCTAATACGTGGATCCTACAACAGGCTAAAGGCCCTCAGGGAGAAGATCAAGAATGCGCAAAAGCACATGGATGAGCTCGATAGCTACATCCAGGAGACTATGAAAGGACAAGGTGGTGAGCAACATTAGGCGAACTTACGCGAAGCCTCTCTCTACTCCAGTCGTCGCAGAGGCAAAACTGATCACCACAAGCAGGAGAGAAGCACTGAGTGGGAATTTGCAAGGCAAAAAGTGGCTGCAGCGCGCACAAGCATACAGCATGTATAGCACGAATGCTCCTGCGGAGATTGTCGTTTGAGCTTGATTAGTGTACACTAATCTCAACTCCGATGTGGACAGCACAAATATTTACAATTGCAGTCTTTGCATTGTCTTTCACCAAGAATCTTGCCCCAGTCGCACCGTGCCATCGCTCTGCCGTCGGATGCAGCCCATGTGACACGTTCCTAATCTTTCCGAACTTGTTCTCCTCACCATCTTCTCATCCTGCCTTAACCACGCTGCCTATACAGAGTCGTATCCTAAAATGCCATGACTACGCAATCGTTTTGTTCAAAACTCGCCACACACGGCCATCGGTTCGATAACCTCGCGACCGTAGCACGTCTGCCGTACTCCACGCTAAGACCCGTCCAAAGGCGCCCTGCTGTTGAAAGTGGCCCCTGTGCCCTTGACATGGAAGTATGATTCGACGATCTTGCAGTTTTTTTGTTACAATCTTGGATGTACGCAAACTTTGTCCAATACCGTCCAGTTCTCTCCTAATGAGGAGAGTCCCGCACGAATCGTCTTTCAATCCGTTTCTTTCTGTGAGCAAAATATTCAGGAGGGATCCGGAGGGATAGAAACTGGCGGAAGATGTCAAATATAGGCTTCGAATCAGCTGGTTCGATGTTTAAGAATGTGTTAGACGCCGGATAATCTCTATTGATCGCTCTATTCTATCTCTATCCGGGTAAACTAGGGCGACGGAGGCCTTTTCGCTAGCCTTACAGCCTATCGAGGAACAAAGGCTAGTGGGCATGATATTCCATCGTCTCGTTGTCTGAGTCACAAATTGCCTCCCCCAGCGTTAAGCCCAAGATGTCTCATGAAATTCAACTCGTTGGCATGCGCCCTCAGCACTTGCCCCATCTCCACATCATATTCTTTCTCCTCTCTCCTCCTCTGAGCATTCTCAAAGCTCTCGGCGTGTTCTTCGACAGTAATTGCTTCCCACTTCGGCCGCCCAAAGCTGAGCATACCAAGCTTGCCCTCACCTGTCCATATGACAAGGTTGTCTTCGCCGTAGCGGCTAGCGTGTGCTGCAGTTGTCGATTTGGGACGCGTGGGTAGTAAAAGCTGCACAATATCTTCCGGGGTTTGTTCTTGAAGGCCCATCGCTGTGCCGTAAGTGGCGCGTAGATCCTGTCGCATGTCTGCACTGTTTGTGCCGCGAGCAAGGTCGTTCAGATTCCACGTTCTAACCGGTGAAAAGCCATCGCGTTCGACCCAACGTACGTTGCCATCTCCATCTGAGAAGACGATCTTTGCGCCATGAGGAGCGACGGAGAGGAGCTTTGAGCTACTTGCAGTTTGCCTGTTCAGGAAACTCGTACTTCTTGTCCTCGCACCCGTGTAATCAGAGGATAGAGTCGTTCGTGTAGGATCTGGGCTTAAGCCGTACAGTTCAAGGGAGCCCTTTCCTTTATACTCGCCAGCTGCAAGAAGTGTTGTTCCCGGAATGGCTTTCGCATCAGCAATTTCTGCCTCGGAGAGCGAGTTCGTGGTCATGAGACTGAGCTCACGAGGCAGGAACGGGTTTGGTATGCTTCTTAGACAAGAAAGTCGCGCCCCAGAATGCAAGTGACCACGAAGCTTGGGGAAGTAGCGCCGATCGTAGTTCAGTAGCGATGTAAAGCGTCCAGCGACCCAGATGGAGCCATTTCCGTCCCATGCTCGATCTTCAGGAAGATGAAGGATAGACAGTGGACCAGGTTGAGCGAGGGTGGCATATGATTGATTTCTGTTCCCGTGTAGCATTGAGAAATTGTGGCGAGGATTGCCAGCTATAAGCTCGACTCTGCTATGTGATGTTGGTCGTACACTGCCCGTCTTGAGAGCACGAGGATCGTACATGTGCAATGTCATATTTGTACCTACCGTCATTGGTGTCGGGTATCGCGCCTCGGAGAGCGCTGTAATCGGCCAAGGATACGTCTCCCTGCTCACCTCTCTGAGTGTCCGGAGATCGATTTCAACGAGCTGATTAAGAACACCAAAGTACGCGCGCTGTGTCATGCTATCCACCGAAACGCACTCCACTGCGCCCGTCTCTGTCATATGAGCTTTCGTTCTCTCAAGTTCATGTTCTTCCTCCTTGCCCGTGAAACCAACGAGCACTCCAGCCCTACTCCTGCCAATGAGCCTGCCTCTGAGGCCTTCCTCCTCAGCTTCCCATACGCGTACGCTGCCGTCCTCCATAGCTCCCACGATCTTATCTGCGACCTCTCCATCATTTGTGTAGAATATCCCTGCTCCGGTAACCTCGACCCGACCTTTCTTATCGTAATCCTCCTCTGTATTTGTGTTCCCAACGCCTTCAAACCAATCTACTGTGACCTCAGCATGCCTTTGCATAAACTCCTCCCGCCACATTATTTTCTCTCCAGGGTATTCTGGGTCCCAGTTAGCCATCACTCTTCTTCTCTCCTTTGAAGCTCTCCGAATCCTCTCAATTTCGGCGCTCGCATGTCTCTCATCCGCGAGTGCAGAGGGCTCCTGTCGCAGCTGCCCAGCCATGTCTAGCATGGCTCTAAGAAGAGGTGCATAGCGTGTGTCGCTGTTCATAAGATCAAGGTTGTGTAGCCGGCGCCGCTCGGCATGCGATTTTGCGAAAACATGCTGCTTCCATAGGGCCGCGTCGTTGCAGAGGCTGTAGAAGCGGCGATTCACTCGGCATATACGCGCGAGCTCCAAGGGTTCCAAGTCTATCATTGCGTTAGCCACGCACGATCTTTGCTAGCGGTTATACATCAAGGGAACATGTGGAGGGGCAGTTGCAAACGGCAGTTGACAGCATACAGGATATGATGTGAAGTAATATCTCGGGAGGTAAAGTGTCCAGCGGCATTTTAGAACTCGAGTGAGGGAATAAAGAGCTCAAGTATGCGGAAAGCTTGGAGAACAAATCCCTCATTTCTTAAATCATTGTTCAGGTACGACGTGTGCAGCACTACATGCGTACCTGCAGCAAGTCGAGCCTCGGGATGCGTGAGGTCATTTACAACACGAGGCCGTGGAGCTTGGCGGGGTGGGTGGTTCTGCTGCTCGCAACAGTCTCAGGCACAATACTATCAATGAAACTGAAGAGATCTCTCCCTCTGCTTCTTCCATCAACATCTCATATATGTTATCCGAGACGTATAGAATCCTTCAAAGTGCGAAAGCAATCATTCTCGACATTGATATGCTCAGTCTGGCAAATCAAAAGATTAGCCCACCGCAGGACGGAGTTCGAAGCATTCTACTTTGAAAGGGATTTCTATGACGGTTTCGACTATAATTTTATGTTATAATCAGAATTTGTATGTTTAACTTATTGACTCAGAAGATAGTTCATTCGACACGTAGACATCCCATGCTTACACCGGAGTTTTAACGTGTTTTCTTTGTCGGTGCAGGGCCGGCCTCTCCCCGTACGGCATTACCAATTGACTTAAAACATGACACCTTATCATAGCCGTTAGGCAAAATTTTCGGTACCGACGTTATACGTGAGGGACAATCAGCAGTTCTATTGCTGCAGCGTTGAATGTAACATTTTGGAAAAAAATGAGTAGTGTCGCTTCGCTCAAGAGGAGTATTTTTCTGTACTTGCATTATGCCGGGACGTCGGGCCGTTAATGCCCATCCCACATATACTGAAAGCTCAATGCATATCATCACTGTAGATACCCAATCGAGAAATATATCTCTATCAACAGGCTCGGTCTGCGAGAATATGAATCATGCTTCTTGTTCTTCGCCCCACCGATCGAGTTCCTGTGCCTCGTATTTTTTCATAATCTCCGGTTTAAATATACTCTCTTCGGGAATCTTGGTCTTCCCGTAGTCAACCACCGGACCAATCCACTCCCTCCACCTCGTCTTCCTCTCAATCAGTCCTTTGATGGGCTCTCCAACCCCTACACCAGCACCCCCCGTGGTCGACCTCGCCACCCCGACGACGTGACTTCCACCGCCAGCCCCTCCAGGTCTCTTTTGCTGCTTTCCCTTCTTCCCAATATTGCGGTTGCGCTTTAGGTACGCGGCGTTAATCTGGTTGTCCAAATCGTCGGCTATAGTGCTGTACTCCTGCTTGGACATCCAATCTTCCAGAAGCTCCTCCAAACGTGCTTTACGCGCCCCATTCTTGATGCTGATCCGCCGCAGCTCTGTTTGAAGATATCGCAGTCGAGCAGAGACCTCGTCGTCCAGCCGAGCATTGTATTCCGGTGTGTCGTTGGGTGAAATGAGACCCATAAAGACGAGCTCGCGGTGCAAGCGTTCGTCGATGGTGTTGTAGTCCGGTCGTGGGATCTCCACATTTTTCCAGTATTGCTCTGGAAACGCCGAAGCCGACGGCTCTGGTTTGGTCTCCGCGTGGCCATTGGTTTCACCATCGATGTCCATGTTATCAATGCCTGGAAGGAGCACCTCGTCTTCCTTACCCGTGGCGCGAAATACATATTCAGAACGCATGGCTGTCATCAAGCGTGTGAGCACTGGACCCACGGAGACCATGTCGGTAGCCGCGATCTCGTCGTCCATATCGTCAAGCGAGCCGCGCGCCTCGTTTGCGGCAAGTTTGTGCGCGTTCGGGTCCATGGCTATTTGATTGTCCTCCTCGGCCCATATCTCCTTGTAATGTTTTGCACCTAACTTGGGGATGACAAATGGAAGTTCTCTGTTACCTCTCTCTAGCAAGAAGCCTCGGTCCTCCTCCGTCAAAGGTCGTAGGAATGGTTCGGCGTAGTTCTGGAAGGTAGTGAAGTTAACTTGCTGTGCGGGCTTGGCATTGCTGAAGTCCCGGTCTGGAGGCGTGCCACATGTCTGATCATGCAGATCTGACTCTGGATAGTAAGCGACGCTGTAGATTTCCTTCTTTTCTTCTTCAGTCATGTCTGGAGTGACCTGCCGGATCTCGTAGATCGTGTCATCTGGGAATGCCGTCGGATCCTCGCCAAATATCTGGTACTGCTGGATTGGAGGTGCGGGTGGTGGTTGATGCGGGGATGTATCCGAGCCTGGGCTGCCAGGTTCTTGCTTTGTTGAAGCTTCGCGTGGTGATTGTGGTGGCTGCGAGACTGGCGACGATATTGAAGAGGACGTGGCGGCTGTTGAGGCGATCCTGTTAGTCTGGCTTCATGCTTGTCATGTACAGACGCGAGACGAAGCGAAACATGCAATGACAACGCTGATAACGTACCGGCCTGATTGTCGCCGCCATCCTGCCGAGCGACGCCATGCGCACCTACTGCCGGCGGCCTCGTCTCGTCCTCGCGTCCTCGCTTCTTGGGCGTAACGGCTAGGTTCTTCTTGCGCTCTGCAGCGGCGTGTTCCTCCATCTCACGTTGCCGGTTTCGCTCCGTACGTTCCTTCTTCTTCTGCGACAGCTCCCGCATCAGTCGCTCACATACCTCCCCGCGCGGCTTCACCGTGTTCAGTAGCTGCGTCCGGATATTGTCACTGATGGAACGCAACATGGTGGCTGAAGGCGGGTTCGACGACAAGCCATGGCCATCAAAAAGGTCTTCCACTGGAGTATCGGACAAGACGGGATTCGCATTGACAGCCGTCTGCAGATATGGCGAGTGAACGGTATCGACGGCGGACAGCGACGAGGCGGACATGGGCGTGCTATTGCGACTGCGCGACCGATGGTGCATCTCTCGCGAGTGGGCCTTGGCCTTGCTTTTGGGTGCCGGCGTAGGCATGACGACGAAGAAGCCAGAGCGATGTGTCTGTTTTAGAGTGTCTAGGCAGTGGGGCTCGCCTCGCGTGGACGGCGGAAGCGCCTTTACCAGTTGCCAGAGTGGTTCACGGCGCACCAAAAAAGTTCGCGTCGCCCGGTCGCAGAGCGCAGGTCACGGGGAAGACGAGGGTCACTGGAAGCACAAGTGCACAAGTTAAGTTACCTTAGTAAGTCACGATTAACCAGGTTAACTTAAGCAACAGTGGAGAAGGCAATGAATGAAGTTAGTGTGCCAGGATGAAGGCGGCCCTGGGCCCTCTCTGCCAGCTCCCGAAAAATAAAACCCCCCGCCCGCTGGAGCTGGGCACCATCTCGCGGCGCCTGCCCGGCACGCGCCCACTAAAGTTGGGGGGGGGGGGGGACCCCAGCATCTCGAAGGATGCGGCTTCCGAAGACACACGTACACACGTCAGCCATCCTGTACCGGTCTGCAAGCGGCCGAATGTCTCCGTCTCGGGCGCACAGTTAAGAACGGTTCTGAAACAGAATCCACAGGCGCGCGAGGCTCGAGCAAACAAAACGATTCTAGGCGTTGGACGATGCAGATGGCAGGACACGTTTGTTTCCGCCGATTTGGCTGCTTCTGCTGCCTCGATTGCCGCGACTGGGCCACATCCGGCCAGCCTGGCCAGTACTGGATCAGCGCTGGTCGACCGCTGGCCAGTGTTGGACGAGAGGCGAGGGCCAAGCATTGCGCTAAGCATGCGGCAGAAGCTTGTCTCCTGACAGAGACATGCATCAGACCCAGCACGCGCCCACCCACCTCTTTACTGATCCGTCTGCCCTCATTTTTCTGAACTGCTCTCCACTTCTCGCCATAGTCCCGACGATCCCGCCGTCCTCTTCCATTCGTGTCCTGGCGTTGCCTTTGCGGTCGCCAGCCTTTGTCGGATATCTCTTGGTTAAAGTGCTGATGCAACGCACGGCGAGTCTGAGTCGAGATGAGTACGATCACTCTTCCGCTGATTCGGCTATTATGTCTTGCCTATGCTGATGCTCTTGTGTGCGCGCAGCCGCCGTCGGTCTGCGAGTGCTGACACTCGCCTTTCCGGATCCCGATATACAGCCTATCTCGTCGAACGACTTCCAGCCCGTCAATGTACGCCGAATTCCCTCTCATCCGAGATGGCCGCGCGGACTCGCATGACGACAGGGCACGTTGCGTGTGATGGCTGGATTGGCATGGACTGACCTGCGGCAAAGCTGGTGTACTCGAGAAATGGCATCGTTTGAACAGTCAACCAGGTCATTTGGCTAAACGCACAACAAGCTCTGTGCCGTCAGGAAACATGCGCGGCTACGTACTCTTGGATCTGATCACTGACTGCGGACGTAGGCTAGCTTATCATATTCTCTCGCAGAGGCCGGTAACATACGAACGCTTTCGACGACCGGCGCAACGCCCGGCCATGACATAGACGGCTTGCTGTATACCCCCACCCTCCCTCATGGCACATGTCCTCAAGCTTCCAGCGTCATTCCCCGAAATGCGACCAGAGAAACGAACCTCCCAAAGGATACAGATATCTTCTGGGTGGCTCTTGCACCATGGATCAACGCCAACTGCACTCTAGAATATCTAGCCGCTGTCCGGGGCACTTCGGCTCAGGCATTTATGTTTTACTTACTTGACAACGGGACACAGATACCGCCCGTGGCTGACGACCCTGTGTGGAGTCTCGGTGATGGTGGTCGTTGGAAGACGACAAACAAGCTCCCCGTCTATGCGATTTCTTCCATGATAGGGCAGACTGTCATGCGGAATTTAGCGAACTATTCCGGCAATTTAACCACCGTACCGAACGGCCACGAGCTTGCCAATGAATGGCCGTCCATGGACTACATTCGCCTGGCTGTCGAGCTTGATATAGGTAACATATGCTTCTTGCCTTGCGTTCCGTACACGTCGTTAATCGTTAGGCAGACAGCAGCGAGAGATTACCCAGTCTCTGGATATTTCTCCTTATCGTCCTCGGCATACTAATCCTCATAATCGCTGCGACGTCCTGCACCATGCACTGGGTGCAACGTCGCCGACGAGAACGATTGCGAAGGCGCGTCGCGCGAGGGGACGTCGACCTCGAAGCCCTCGGCATAAAACGTCTGACTGTTCCCCAGGACGTAATTGATAAAATGCCCCTCTACACGTACTCTGATAACTCGACCGATACCGAGAAACCTGCCGAAACTGTGCGACCCAATCAGCCGCCCACCAATCCGGTAACCCTTCAGGCCCATCCCCAGCTGCACACTACATACTTCTCACAGGCCACCTGCCCCATCTGTCTCGAGGACTATGAACCAGGTGTGACAACAGTTCGCGAACTGCCATGTCGACATCTCTTTCACCCGGATTGCGTAGACTCCTTCCTGCGCCAGAACTCGTCCTTGTGTCCGATGTGCAAAAAGACTGTTCTGCCAACAGGGTATTGTCCAGCCGTGATCACAAACGCGATGGTCCGGCGCGAGCGCATGGTCCGTCGCATTAGGGAAAGGGTTGTGGCCCCGCCGGAGAGTAACCCAACCGCCAATGCCCAGCAAGGACATCGAATAATGATCCCGAGGGTTAGTACCGTGTTGCGGAGTGCCGTTGCCAGTGGTCGACGAGTCTTCTCTGCCCCTATACTTTCTGGAACCACACAGACTTTACGAACAACGCCGACAACATCGCAGAGCCTCGAGATGCGAACAGCATCCAGTCCCTTAGACTATGCTGCTGCTTCCACTGTAGATGTATCACGCCCAGCACCAGCAGCGGTGATAGGGCCGCTGTCGGATCACGGATGTCCTCCTTCTCCAGAAACAACCTCGCCGCCTACGGACCGTCAAGGCAGGAGAGAATGGGCTCGACAACGCGCGGTAGCTATGCTAAGGCAAAGGCGTAGTATACAAGACAGAGAAATCGAGGCCGAGGCTGCAAGGGCGCCTCTCTGGAGGAAATTGGTCGGGAAAATATGGCCCGGGTTCGCTTAATTGTGTTGGTGTGCCTCTTTTCATTTTCTTCACAGTTTTTGGTTTACATCTCGCAGACGCTGGCAAATGTAGCTATGCCAATCATGGGCCTTGGGGTTTTGCTTTATTGTGAAGACCAGCGGGGTGCATCTTTTCGATAATGGGACGTAAGCGTAATCCATGATCATGAGGAATTGGGTTCTTTTGGCATAGCGTGGCGTCGGCGGCACACCTGTAAAGGTCGGATTTCAAGGGCTAATGATTGTTACGAGAAAGCGCTATATGAAATGCAAATAAACTGGTTTTTTGGGAAAACTTGCTGCCGAGCGACTCGTCCCTTCGTTTCACGGCTCCTGGCACGATGTGAGACGATTTGTTTGCGACGAAAAAAAAGCCACAACAGAACTAGTTTTAGAAAGTCGACGAAGGGGTGCTCGAATTGTGGAAAACTACGCAAAGACAGGTGAGACTGGAAGCGCCTCTCAGCGGAACACTCCTTATTGCGAGCGAGCTTCTTGAAGTGAAAATAATAATAAGACACAAACAACATGTAGGGTGCAGATGATTTGACGGGAGAATGCTCAGCGAAATATTCTCATCTAAAAACCTTGAGCCCATGCTGTTGGATGAGCTCACGGCGATGCCATCTCTGCAGCCACTTGGTAATTTTTTGACCTTCAACTTCTACAGGAAGCACTTCTTCTGCTTTACCCAAGGTTCTCTGACACTTGGTTCCATATTTTTTTTTTTTTGCTTGTTGGTACACATATATACATTGTTTGAGTGTGGATCCATCACTTGGCCAAAAATTTTTGGAAAGCTTTGTGCTCTATCACGACGTTGCCCACTGCTCTTAATCTCTTTCTGCCCTCCTTCTGACGTTCCAAAAGTTTGTTCCGCCTCGTCGAATCAGCGGCGTGCAATTTTGCCGTGACGTCTTTTCTAAACGCCTTTAGGGTCTCTCGCGCTACGATCCGGCGTCCGGTTGCCGCTTGGATCACGACCTCAAACATTTGCCGATCCACGTACTCCTTGAACTTGCTGACCCATTCTCTGCCAACACGCTCTACTTGGCTGGTGTGAAGAACACGCGACACCGCGTCCACAGGGACTTTGTTGACGAGCAAAGTCAATTTTCGAATGCTTGACGTGCGGAACCCTGCATCCTCGTAGTCCAGTGTAGCGTATCCCTTAGTGGCCGACTTGAGTTTGCCAAAAAAGTCTTCCACTAGCTGTGCCAGGGGCAGCTCGTATTTAAGGATAACTTGGGTGGAAGTGAAGAAAGAGAGCTCCTTTTGGATGCCTCGATTGGCTTCGCACAATTCGATGACTTTACCCAGGTACTCTTGAGGTAGTGTGATCGTAGCATCCACAAAGGGTTCCTGCAGATCGGCGACTTTGTCACGGTTCGAGTCTTCATCTGGGAAGTCATTCGGATTGGAGATGACGGTGCTGGTACCGTCTTTCCAGACCACTTTGAACGGCACAGTAGGAGGAGTCAGTATTATACTCGCGCCGTGTTCTTGACGCAGACGGTCCTCGAAGACGGAACAATGCAATGTGCCGAGGAAACCAAGACGCCATCCAGCGCCAAGTGCATCGGATGACTCCTTGGCTACGGTAACGCTTCGATCATTCAGCACAATGGCGTTAATGCTTTCCTCCAGGTGTGTATATTCGCTCTGGTCGACAGGAAACGCTGCAACAAAAACCATCGATTTGGGCTCTTCAAAACCGGGGAGAGCTTTCACAAGCTTCTCATTGCCAACGGTTGTAAATGTGTCTCCTATTTTTGCATCTTGGATTCGCTTCATGCCAGGATTGAAGAATATGTAGCCAAGTTGTCCCGCCCTCAATGTTGTCTGCGGTGTTTGATCGGGATACATGATGCCTACTTCGCCCACGATGTATTTATTGTTGGTTGCGAAAGATCGAATTACATCGCCGGCTCGAATCTGCCCTTCGAAGATCCGCACTAACAAGATTACACCTCTGTAAGAATCGTACCACGAGTCGACGAGCAGCATTCGCAACGGCGCATTGGGATCGCCCGTCGGCGCAGGAATCTGCTTGATAACCTGCGGCAAGATGGCTTCAACATTTAATCCAGTCTTTGCGGAGACTAGCACAGCATTCTCCGGTTCAAGCTCGAAGGAACTCTTCATCTGTTCAAGGGCGCGCTGAGGGTCGGCGGAAGGGAGGTCTATCTTATTGACGATGGGGACGAGATGCAATCCTTGAGAGAAGGCAAGGTAGAAGTTGGCCACGGTTTGGGCTTGCACGCCCTGACTGGCATCCACAAGTAACAGTGCTAGATGACAAAATGTCAGACTCATCACCGAATGTGTATGCAGGTAGTGTTCCATACCTCCACCACAGCTGGCATAGCTCCTCGATACCTCTGCTCTGAAGTCTACATGGCCAGGCGTATCAACGAGGTGAAGTAAGTAGTCTTCGCCCGCATAATTGTAGATCATAGTGCAGGTCTGTGCCTTGACCGTAATACCTCTTTCTCTTTCCACGTCCAATTTGTCTAGCACCTGCTTATTTGAACCTGGTTGGATCGTGCCAGTGATCTCCAGTAGGCGGTCGCTCAGGGTGCTTTTCCCATGATCTACGTGTGCCACGATGCAGAAATTGCGGAATCGATCAATAGGAATAGCCGCAATCCGTTTCTCTAGTTCAGATTGTACTTTCAGCGGCTGCGCCGCGGAGAGCCGCGTTGTGGCGTGCAGAGAACGCGCACCAGCGGGCCATGGTTTGAGGCTCGTTTTTGTCTTGAAGAGCAAGCTGTGCCAGAAGCGAGCTTCGTGCTGGATATGATTAACATGTAGCCAAGGCCTGTAGAAGCTACCTGGAATGGAAGAAAGTCCGCATGGTCGCATTAGGTAGGCATTGATGGATTTCGTACAATAAGTTGTTTTTTTGGGGAGGGAGAAAAAAGTCGTCTGAGAGTCGGCTAATCTGCGGATGCTTTTGGTGATGGTCCGGATTAGGAAGTGTGATTGCGGCGAGCATCGCATCACGCATCAGGCTTACACAACAACACCAACGCACTGAAAGAACGTAAGAGAGCCCTAAAGTGCGAATCACCTCCTATAGCTACTCGGTTCTACGAGTTTGACACTTTTCTGATTCGGTGGAGCAAGATACATTGCCGTTGCTATAACAACCACACTGCTGTAAACAGAGGATATGGACGGAGCACCGGCAAAGTCGAGCCGCGAGAAAAGCAGCAAGTCCGGGGACAAAGATGACAAGTCAAAGACTCACAAGCTCTCCTTGAAGGGTAAAGTGACCCAGTTTCCTGATGTCAAGCTCTACTTACCGGTATAGGCTCGTCAAAGATGGTGGCCGAGTTTTTCGAGTACTCTATAAACACCATCCTGTATCAACGTGGAGTCTATCCCATTGAGGATTTCACCGCCGTGAAAAAGTACGGACTCAACATGCTCGTCACCTCTGATGATCAAGTGAAGGCGTACATCAAAAAAATCATGAGCCAGCTGAACAAGTGGATGCTTGGTCAGAAAATTTCAAAGCTGGTCATCGTGATTACAAGCAAGGAGACAGGCGAGCACGTCGAGCGGTGGCAATTTGATGTGCAACTCAACAAGTCATCGTCATCAAAGTCAGGAAAGAAGAGCGCGGATAAGGAAAACGCGGCGCCAGCGTGAGTGTTGCAATTCATCTGTCCGACGAACTCGCCGAGAACTAATTACTTGCTTCAGGGAGTCGGCAGCACCTGCGGTGGCAGACAAGCCCCTGTCCGAGGAAGAAATCCAGGCTTCTATTAGAGCGCTCTTCAGACAGATCACAGCTTCCGTCACATTCCTGCCGGAGCTGACGGAGCCGTGCACGTTCAACGTACTGGTGTACGCAGACGCGGACTCCGACGTTCCCATTGAGTGGGGTGACAGCGACGCAAAGGAGATTGAAGGAGGCGAAAAGGTGCAGCTACGGAGTTTTAGCACTAGCAACCACCGTGTAGACACGATGGTCAGCTACAAGTTGAGCTCATGAGGAGTGCAGGGAGGATGGTGAACGGATGTGAAGGGCGTTCTTAGGTTGAAGTACGGGACGACATGGTGTATAATCGACTCTGCGATTGCTTGATACCAAATGCCACACTTGCTCTCCAATTCCGTATTCACTATTCACAGTGTATGCTGCCTGAACACAGCGACGCTCTACACCCGTGGTCCCCTGCAGAAGAGTTTGCGGAGATCTGGGGGACAAAACTTGACTAAGTTAGCCGCAAAGCAAACGATCGAGGCGGGAGCTTGGACCGCCATCCCTGCAAATCTCCCTTCCGGGTCCTGGAGAAATTTTGTGATCCTGCGCCGCAGTGAGTCAACGGAGTCCATTGACTCTTCTGCACGAATCGGATCAACGGTCGAATCGCAAATTCAGTGCATGCCGTCGCAGAGGAGCACTATGGGCTCTGCAACGGAGCCAGCTAAAGTCCAGATTCTGGGCAAAGAGTCGATAATCGTGGACTATGATCTCTTCGAGAAGTACATTCCTCACGATCTGCTCGCCAACATCCCCGCCTCGACGTATGTCCTGATTACAGATACAAACCTTGCGCCCATCTACGTGCAGCCTTTCAAGGATGCTTTCGACAATGCCAGGAAGAGCCTCGATTCCAGCGCGCGTTTGCTGGTCTACGACCGAGTTGCGCCGGGCGAGACATCCAAGTCTCGCTCAACCAAGGCGGCCGTGGAGGACTGGCTGCTCAGTCACAAATGCACGCGCGACACTGTCATAATAGCCCTAGGAGGCGGCGTCATCGGGGACATGATCGGCTATGTTGCTGCAACATACATGCGCGGTATACGCTTCGTTCAGGTTCCCACTACGCTACTTGCTATGGTAGACTCGTCAATTGGAGGCAAGACGGCTATCGATGTTCCTGCTGGCAAGAACCTGATTGGCGCATTCTGGCAGCCCGAACGGATCTACATTGACCTTGGATTCCTTGATACCTTGCCTAGAAGGCAATTTATCAATGGGATGGCAGAGGTGATCAAAACTGCAGCGTTTCGGGATGAAAGGGAGTTTGAATTCATGGAGGATAGCGTTGATGCTATTATGGAAGCTCTGGATTCTCCCGAAAAAGGAAAGGCACGATTTGCAAATATCACACCGATCATAAAGAGGATTGTGTTAGGGTCCGTAAGGGTCAAGGCGGCTATAGTATCAGCAGATGAAAGAGAAGGCGGGTTGAGGAATTTACTCAACTTTGGGCACTCAATTGGTCATGCTATCGAAGCCATTCTTACCCCGCAGATGTTGCATGGAGAATGTGTGGCCATTGGCATGGTGCTCGAGGCTGAATTAGCACGCTATCTTGGTCACCTCAAACCCGAAGCTCTGGCGAGGCTGTCGAAATGCATTTCTGCTTACGGCTTACCTGTCTCTTTGCAGGACAAGAATGTGAAGAAGCTCACGAGGAACAAACATTGCCCAGTCGACGAACTGATCTCTATCATGGCTGTGGACAAGAAGAATGCAGGCAAGCAGAAGAAAATCGTCTTACTTTCTGCCATTGGCAAGACAGTAGAAGAAAAGGCAAGCAGCGTGGATGACGACGACATCAGGTTCATTCTTTCGCCAAGCGTATTGGTCCATCCTGGAGTTTCTTCAAAGAATGTGACATGCACCCCTCCAGGGTCAAAAAGCATATCCAATCGTGTTCTTGTGCTTGCAGCGTTAGGCAAAGGCACATGCCGCATACGAAATCTTCTTCACTCGGATGACACACAGGTCATGTTGAACGCTATAGTGAAACTAGGAGGCGCAACATACTCATATGAGGAAGATGGAAGTGTCCTCGTACTCCGTGGGAACGGTGGTGCATTAAAGGCAAGCTCGGAAGAGCTCTATCTTGGCAATGCCGGGACAGCTTCGCGTTTCCTGACCAGTGTTGTGACCTTAGCTACGCCAAATAATGGACAAGAGGCAACAGTATTGACTGGTAACGCGAGAATGAAGGAGCGGCCAATTGGTCCATTGGTGGATTCGCTACGCGACAATGGCGTCGATGTGGGCTACCTCGAGAAACATGGCAGCCTGCCTGTTCGTGTGAAAGCAACGGGCGGGATCGCTGGTGGTGAAATCAATCTTGCTGCAACAATTTCCTCACAATACGTCTCTTCACTGCTCATGTGCGCTCCGTATGCGCAAAAACCTGTCACTCTGCGACTTGTTGGCGGCAAACCTATTTCGCAATTGTACATCGAGATGACAATCGCGATGATGGCGTCCTTCGGTGTGCATGTCAAGAAATCGACAACAGAAGAGAACACATATCACATACCATGTCAGGCTTATACGAATCCTTCGGAGTATGAAGTTGAGAGCGATGCAAGCTCTGCGACGTACCCTCTCGCCATTGCTGCCATTACGGGAACGACATGCACGATACCAAACATTGGTTCAAAGTCGTTACAAGGAGATGCTCGATTTGCTGTCGATGTTTTGCGACCCATGGGATGTACCGTTGAGCAGACTGCCACCTCAACCACAGTTACAGGCCCAGCCAGGGGCGGCTTGAAAGCGATTCCAGAAGTTGATATGGAGCCTATGACTGATGCCTTTCTAACAGCATCAGTTCTTGCTGCTGTCGCTAATTCAGGAACGACACGCATTTTGGGCATTGCAAACCAGCGAGTCAAAGAATGCAATAGAATTGAAGCCATGAGACTCCAGCTTGCCAAATATGGTGTCAAATGCCGGGAACTCGATGATGGTATCGAGATCGATGGCCATGGCTTTGATCTGCTAGAGCCGAAAGGTGGCATACATTGCTATGACGACCATCGAGTAGCGATGAGTTTCAGCGTGCTCTCTGTGGCGGCCCCGACGCCGTCGTTGATCCTAGAACGACAGTGTGTGGGAAAAACTTGGCCAGGTTGGTGGGACGTATTAAGGCAGCTGTGGAAAGTTAGACTCGGGGGTGTCGAGCTCCCTCAACCCTCGAAATCTCTTGTCAACGGTCATACCAACGGCACGACTGTGCATAAGTCAATTTTCTTGATTGGAATGAGAGGTGCGGGAAAAACCACAGCAGGAAGTTGGGCATCCCAGCTGCTCGGCTGGCCGCTCCTCGATCTGGACACTGAGATGGAGCAGACCCTTGGTATTTCAATTCCTGACATTGTACGGCAGAAAGGCTGGCCGTACTTTCGAGAAGAGGAAGCCAAGTTATTAGAGCGCATAATGCGTGAGAAGCCGACAGGGTACATTATCGCCTGTGGCGGTGGTATTATCGAAACACCGGCGTGTCAAGAGATGCTAGTGCAATACAAAAAGCAAGGTGGCATCGTGCTTCATATATCTCGAGACATTGAGAAAGTCATGGAGTTTCTGAACGTGGACAAGACCAGGCCAGCTTGGAATAGTACATTGATGGACACATGGAAGTTCAGGAAGCCACTCTATCAGAAGTGCAGCAGCCACCAGTACCACAGTGCTTCCGTTGAATCTGGTGGCTTAGCAAATACACTTGAGGACTTCGCAAGATTTTTAAATCTGATCATTGGACAGAAGTCTGCGCTTGATGAAATCAAGAGAAAGAAGCACAGTTTCTTCGTTTGTCTCACCTTTCCCCAACTTGGACCGTACCTGGATGTTTTAAAGGAAGTAGTGGTCGGTGCGGATGCTGTCGAACTTCGTGTTGATTTACTGGAAGATCCAACGAGCAAGGATGGACTCTGTACACCGGATTTTCTAATACAACAAGTTAGCTTGTTGAGGTCTGCTGTCTCAATACCGATCATCTTCACGCTTCGAACGAAAAGTCAGAGTGGTAAATATCCAGATGATGCTCACGACAAAGCCATCGAACTTTATCGAACAGCCTTACGCTTGGCTCTCGACTTTATCGATCTTGAGATGACATCGCCGGACAGCATACTGAAAGAAGTATCCGAGAACAAGGGTTTCAGCAAGATAATTGCTTCGCATCATGACCCCAAGGGTGAGCTGTCTTGGAGAAACGGCTCGTGGATACCTTTCTACAACAAAGCCCTCATCTACGGAGACATCATCAAGCTTGTCGGAATTGCCAAGACTTACCAGGATAATTATGCTGTTGCAGAATTCAAAGAGTGGGCGAAGACATCTCACGATGTCCCGCTGATTGCCATGAACATGGGCGAGCTGGGCAAAGCTAGCAGAATCCAAAACGGCTTCATGACTCCAGTTTCACATCCAAAGTTACTCTCTGCTTCAGCACCAGGACAGCTATCTGCTGCTCAAATACGCCTGGGCTTATCACTGCACGGCCTTATACAGCCGAAGAAGATGTGCATCTTCGGCTTTCCGGTACAGCAGTCAAGGTCGCCGGCACTCCATAACGCATTGTTTAAGGAAACGGGTCTTCCGCATAGCTACAGCCTGCACGAAACGGACACTATAACCGAGGAGCTGAAGAAGACGATTCGATCACCGGATTTTGGCGGTGCTTCAGTGACGATACCACTCAAGCAGGAGGTGCAGCCACTTCTTGACGGTGTAGGTCCCGAAGTCGAGATCATCGGCGCCTTAAACACTATTGTGCCGGAGGAGAGCATCGATGCATCCGGCAAAACAATCACACGTCTCATTGGATATAACACAGATTACCTAGGAATGATGCTAGTTCTGAGGAATGCTGGTGCTCAAGGTGGCGCTGGCTCTCAGAGTGGTCTTGTGATTGGAGGTGGTGGCACAGCGCGGGCTGCTATTTATGCCTTGCATTCGATGGCTTATACGCCGATTTACCTAATCGGTCGTTCTCCAGAAAAGTTGCAAAAGCTTGCTGAAAGCTTTCCGATTGACTACAACATCAAAGTTGTCCCGCAAGGTACACCGATCGCGCAGTCATTTGATGTGCTACCGAGCGTTGCAATCAGCACTATCCCAGCAGACAAACCCATCGAAAAGGCTATGCAGATCACCGTAGCTCAGATCTTCGAAGAAGGTGGACGGAGAACACCGCCTACTGAGAAGGAACCCAAGATCTCGGCGCCGAATCATCCTGCCGTTGGGCTGTCGAAGAGTAGGATTTTGCTGGAGATGGCGTATAAGCCCCCGGTAACAGAGATGATGAAACTTGCTGAGGCCGCAGGGTGGAAAACTGTTAACGGGTTGGAGGTTTTGGTGGGCCAAGGCGTGTATCAGTTTAAACTTTGGACTGGGATTACGCCACTTTATGAGAGCGCAAGAGTGAGTGCTTCGGTTTTGCATGGTAACTTCTTCTGACGAATTTACAGGCCGCAGTTATGGGTACCGAGTAGTCTTTGTCAATTTCTTTCGGAATCGTAGCCGTACCAAAGATTCAGAACATTTCGACGCAACGGTTAAGTTGCGAAAGAAATAAGATATTTCATAGATGTTGAAAACTTACCACTTGACACATCCAAGTCTCAACATTCGTGCCACTTCATCTAGCATTTTCTCATCCAAAGGCGCAATGCTGAAAAAGAGGATTGGCCGTAGTTTCAACGTGCAGAAGATACAGATGAGATGGTGTTAACAAGAAGCGAGACCTGTGCTAAAGCCTGAAAACCATTGTCGCCATGTTTTGAGAATGAACCAACGCAGGGAAATTACTTTGTGAACAACGTGATTGAGCCAATCTCGCAAAACATAGCGTGATCTTACCATTACCATAATTTCGTCACGTCAATATTCAAACAATTTGTCCTCGAGATTACCGGATCCTGCGCGTATGCAGGCTAACAAAGTGCTTTGTATAGCGCCTAACTTTGAAAAATTCCTAGTGTTGAGTACTAGTCAAATGTGATAGCATGTAATGACGCTACGTCGTTTATCCCTTCTTGTAAGTCATGGCTCCGATGGAGAGAAATGCTTGGTAAGGAATGCCATTGAACAAACACAGAGAGCTAGAACGCTATTCTCTTCCGTCGAGGTATTCCCGAGACAAGTTGGAACTCGGATCAAGAGGAGAAACAGAAGGACTAGCTGGTCTCAAATTATAGATGATGCCGAATGATAAGCAAAGGTAGGACGTCCTTAGTGTTTAGCATTTGGAATTGCTTCAGTATTGAGCTCTCATAGTTCAACTAATATGTAACACATTTTCTAGATCACCGAACCGATTTAATTCAACCGAAACCAAGTCTGGTAAAAAAATCATACTAGTGATCAAATAGAATATCTTTATTCAGCCTCATTTGTAAGGCTCTTAGGATAGGTCTATGACGTCGGGACGAAATTGCGACTTTTCCACTTTGAGAAGATTTCAAAGCTCTAGTGTTTGTGCAGCAAACTTCAAACTTCCTTGCGTACAAATTAGCTTGTGCGATTCTCGAGAGTTGTAAAATATGTTAATGCAACGACTGCCTCGGCCATCAATTGGAATCGCGTCATGGTGTTTGCGCGGTCAACGCGCGCGAACATTGTCCACGCTCGCAAGTAATCCTCATATTGTGAGCCTTCTCGACTGCAGCGAGCACGTCAATTATTACATCGGCTGACGAAGGCAGTATTACTTCCCTGATCCCCACGATGCCACACAAAACCTCCTCTCTTTGTTGCCAACATCACCATCTACAAGTACACTCGTCCTTGGCCGTACATCTACCATACCACCAGAATCCAATCCTTCCTCATTTACGCCGAATCCTCGCTTCCTTGAGATTCTGCAATCTGTGATGAGAGAATACTCAATACACGACCCTGTAGTCCAGGCATCAGCAGCAGCATATGCCTCACAAGCGGGTGCAACACTCTCTGGCGGTGTTCTCTTGCCTTCCAGCCATCCCTTGAAGCAAAGAATGCGAAAACCATCCACATCTGGTGCAGGGCCCACAGCGTCACAAGGAGGCATGGGAAGTGGAGGCAGGCATGGCTGGGTTCATGTTTATGACCTGAGACATCCACCAGACTTTGGTAGAATCCCTGATCCCGAGGATATATTTGGTAGCGTCGAAGTTGACGGAGAGGGTTCATTTGTAGGAGATGGGGGTAACTACCAAGCAAGTGGGACATACCGCATTGTCACAAGAGACGGGGTTTTGGGCTTGAGCGACTTCCTGAGAGGCAAACTGGTGGACAGATTGAAGCAACTCGAGCGGGAGGAAAGAAGCAAGTGAGATTTTCAAGCTGTGCAGTGCCCCGGGAAAACCGCCACAGGGTAAAATTTGCTCCAAATCCCACACCTTTCTTATTCATGGGTGATTTAGGTCTTGCAGGGCACGACAGTGTCTTCGGCTCTATATAATAAGGAGTCTTGCGTCCCTTTCACCTCTCAAACGGACCGGATGATTTACGTTATCATCCCGTCACGACGTTTTGATTAAAACAGATGCAAGCAGGCCGATTGATGATACGGAAGGCTTTTCTTCGGGCTCGAAAACAACAAGCCTGAAGACTATGTGTATATTGCGCAATGTATTAGTACAAGTGTTCACCGCACGATGTCTATGGCTGGCCTCTCTGCTCATTGCTTGATCTTATCGAAAGCGTGGTGGAGTCTATGAGCAGTGACGATTGAGAACATGATTTTTATCAACGTTAATGGCCAACAGTCCAAAGTTCGAGGCTCTGATCTTTAGAAACTGGAATGACAACGAAGACTGATCACAGAGACGTTTTACTGCTCCCCATGGACGGCTTGCTGCAATTCCGTCCCACAACAAGCTCTCAACCAAGACGTCATTGTCAACTCACTTCAAGCCAGCAAATGTACACAACTGAGGTGCAATTGCGTGTAGAGCGTGTATTTGCAAAGGAAAATCTCATCTTATTACATTCTGACGACGTATCCAAAAATTCTTCTCATGCTTTGACAAGCCTCAATGGAACTCTCAATTGATGTCGAGTCGGCCTTGCACCTCACATAAGGCCCAAATTATATATTTGTAGCTAGGCGTCGTTGGAGTTGGACGCAGATGTTAAATCTTAACTCTTATCAGGGTGTCACGTAAGTTATGGGTTGAGAGCATCTACGAACGTCGCGCTTGTCCGATTGACGAATATGACTTCTTTCATGCGAAAACTCAACACCAGCGCGTTGCCAAAGCTTGTGATGGACGTCTTCGGGTGGATCCAAATTGCGGCGAGAGAGATGTAGCAGCGTAGACAAGAGAACTAATTGGTGACTTTGTTTTGGTTGTGCATGTCTACAAGGCCACGGTCAAAGATAGTTCAACGTGCTAATTTCGAAAGAGTGACACCACCATGCGAAGCTGAAAGTCTTCTATACTGACCCGACGAAATCCAATTTTGAAAGGCATTATGCTAATTGTGCTGAGGCGCAAGCCGGTGAATATTGGGGGACTTCAAAGGTCACATGTTTCCAGGCTGATCAGCCCCTCCAACGCGACAACAGCTCCAATACCCAAGCGCGTCGTTTACACCCAACTCGTTCAGTACATCAGCGCAATGCGCGGCCGAAGAAAACATGTCAAAATCCTCAGCAGAACGAATCGGATACGTCCTCGAACAATTATTGCAGCGAACAATCCCTGTATATCCTGAAGATGACGAGGACGCCGTCGAGCAGCGACTCGACGAAGCGTTTGCCTTCTCGAGTGAACTTCTCCAAAAGTGCTGTGCCACGAAGACGGGATTGTAAACATGGGTTAATATGTCGCGCAGTTCGGAAGAGCCATCAATTACAGCAGATGTGCATCATGCGGCAGATCTCATCAAGAAGCGACGTACGTACACAAACCATCTTGACGCACTTCGTAAACGGTATTCTGATTCGACAGTGATACGGGATAATCTTTCGCCCGAGAAGGCGCTCAAGTTCTCCAACCTGTACTCGCGGCTCCTTGCGCAACCAGTCCTGAGCCAAAAATGGGCCATGCTTTACTTCTTGCACCAGCTTACCGATCCTCCTCTCCTCAATCCTTTGCAAGAGTCGCGACCTTCGATTCATAATCGCATGCCTAGTCAGAACACAGCAATTCAATCGGACGTGCAGACAGACGATCCGACTCCAAAGCGAGCATTGCCCGGGCAAGAACGACAGTTTGATGTCAATAGTCCGGCTTTCAACGAAGCATTCTCGAATGCAGGCTTATTAAGGCTCTCGAACGCTGAACATTCAGGACAAGCAAGCCATGAAAGACCATTACCAAGGTCTCGGAGGGAGAAATCAAAAGAAGAGGCGCAGGTCCACGCTGATGCGACTACTCCTCCTGCAGCAGAACCGCCTCCCGAGCCTACACACCATTTATCTTATGATATCTTGGAGCCAACAGAAGCGACTCTGCTACGCGACCTCCCCTTCACCCTCCAGGGCCTATCATCAACGAATTTCGCCTTCCTATCGAACAAAGTTTTGAAGCTCCCAAACACGTTGCCCGTGCCTTTGGTGAGCATTTTGCACGCCTTAGCCGAACCCTGTCTGTTATACAGGCGACTTTCCGAATATGTCGAGTCAGACGACGGCGGGCTCCTTGGCCAGAGTTTTCGCTCTGCCTTGAACATTGAGCTTCGTGCATACCTGCAGTTCGTTGCACAGCTCGAATCACAGATCAGACGAGCTTTGGCCCAGCTTCACGACGCAGAGCCGCGAAGGGGTATCGGCAAAGCTGGCGTTACACTCAAGAGATGCGTTCTGTGGAGCAGGGAGCCGACGGCCGCACTGCGGCTTCTCAACGTCATGGTCGAGCAAGCGAGGGAGAAGAAGGGCGGGCAACTGATATCCATGATACATTCGTTCGCTCTGAATCACGGCGACCCATTCGTCAAACAGGTCGCCGAACGTTTGCTTGCACACGTGGCAAAGCCATTTTACGACATGCTGCGGCAATGGATCTACGACGGCGAGCTGTCGGACCCGCATGGCGAATTTTTCGTCATAGAGCAGCAGGAAAAGATCGACGACAGCGACACCGTTGGCCGAAGAGGGGGCGCGACCAGCGTGTGGGAAGACAAGTACAAACTCGAGGCAACGATGGTGCCCACGATTCTCACCGACACGTTCGCCAAAAAAGTGTTTTTGATTGGAAAGTCATTAAATTTCATACGGCACGGCTGCTATGATGCGACCTGGGTACAGTCTTACTCGAGAGACGCTTCCCGGGAGCTCACGTATGGGGATACCGCGACATTAGAGTCAAGCATTGACGAGGCCTACAAGACTACAATGGCACGACTCATACACCTCATGGCCACCAAGTTTCACTTATTTGACCATCTCGGTGCGCTAAAGAAGTACTTGCTTCTTGGAGCTGGAGATTTCATCTCCATCCTGATGGAATCGCTTGCGGCCAATTTGGAAAAGCCTGCAAACACACAATATCGACATACACTAACTGCACAGCTTGAGCATGCCGTACGCAACTCAAACGCGCAATACGACTCGCCGGACGTCCTGAGACGGCTGGATAGCCGCATGCTTGAGTTGAGCCACGGCGAGATTGGGTGGGACGTATTCACGCTCGAGTACAAAATCTCACCTCCCGTGGATGTCATCATCACGCCATATGGCTCAAAGCAGTACTTGAAAGTATTCAACTTCTTGTGGCGTGTGAAACGCGTCGAATACGCGTTGAACACGACGTGGCGCAGATGCATGACGGGCTCTCGCACTGCGCTGAGGAACGTGGAAGACCTCACGGGGCGTGACTGGAAGACGGCAAGATGCGTTGTTGCTGAGATGGTGCATTTCGTCTCGCAATTGCAGTACTACATCTTATTCGAAGTGATCGAAAGCTCGTGGAACGAGTTGGACCAAGCCATGCACAAGCCGGACTCCACACTCGATGATTTCATTCAAGCACACGCGAAATACCTCAGCTCAATCACGAGGAAGGGCCTGCTTGGAAGCGGCAGCATTGACTTTACCAGCCAATTGCATGAGATCCTCAAGACGATGTTGTCTTATAAGGACGCCGTCGATGGGCTGTACGGCGTCAGCGTCGCGGAAAACCTGAAGCGACAGAACCTGTCGGCAAAGATAGAGACCAGAACTGCGGCTGGGAAATGGGGTCTTTCGGAGCGTGATCGCGATTCCTTTGATCCGGACTCCGCAGCCCCTACTCCGTCTCTCAAGCTCGGTAAAGGGACCGAATCATCACCGCTTCTTCCTCTGCCAGCAGGCTTGTCTCAAGGTGTAAACGAGGAAGATGTGTTGGTCTCGATACGGAAACGTTTGACAGACTTGGCTGGCGAGTTCAAGGCGCGTGTCAACATGCTGTTGGGAGATCTGTATTACCAACCTGACGCGGACATGAGGTGGCTGGCTATGGTGATGAACTTTAATGACGTGTACCAGCCAGTAAGGAGACGTAAGAGAACCGCTGGCAGCAGGGACAAGGAACGTGAAAAAGAAAAAGGCAAGGCGAAAGCTACGACCTGAGCGGTGTTGTGACGTGGTCTACACTTTTTGTCACACCTCATCAGTCCTACGTCTCGCCGACTGCTCTGGGACGAGGGATTCCCATGTGCATAACCCCAGATCGTCAGCACCAATTCGAAGCAGGTGATTTGTCGCACTTAGAGAGGAGGCTGTGTTACATCTTACAGGGTGGGGAGGAACACGCATGATCCAAACGATGCACTGTGTGTGTATTTCCTGCGTATGTTCTTCGGATCATGTAGAAAAGGAGCATGTGCTGAGGCCAAATTAGGACTATTGAAACCGCACAGATGGAAAAGCACGAGGTGGCTGGCTTATCTAGTGACGGGATACGAAATCGAGATGACATTAAAACGCAGATCCTTTTGAAGTAGTTCGCGTACAGTGATATTCCTTGGAATCCCACGTCAACATTGGTCCTTTGATGGGCCGAAAGTGCTTACTCAGGCTGGACATGTACAGTTTCAAGAGATGTCTGAGTCTGCGATCACACCATCGAGCGTTCCAGCTCGTACTCACAGTTCCAGCAAAGCGGTTCGAGTTATGGCTTAGCTGTCGGTTGGAAGAAAAAAAAATGCGCAGAATAGAAATGAAACAAAACGTGTTCCCACGGAGCCGGTAGCGATGCTGAAAGCGATGTTTTTTCATCCTTCCGATGTTGCGATCCCCCTGTCCAAAAGCGGATACTGTGATTACAGAACCAGGCCAATCGCGGTGGATCCAAGTCCAAGGTCGAGTATCTGACCAAGGCGGTACGGACGTGAGTTCCTGCAGCGAATGGCGTCGTCACTGTTGCGCGTGAACATCGGTGACGCAGTTGGCGGGCCCTGGACAAGCCTGATCGTGCGTTGGCCAATCCTCATGGGCAAGACAACCCAGTAGAGTGGCGAACCCAGCACCGATTACCATGAACCTATGAGCGTTCGCGGCGCAGCCCGTTCGATAGCATTGCCTCTGCAGCATGGCCCAGTGGTGATCCTTCAACGAAGAAGGCAAATGTTTGGGGGGGGGGGGGAAGGGGTGTGGGTGGGTTCCTGTATGGAGAGCTTGTGCCAAAGAAGATGCGTTTGTGAATAGGTAGGGTATGTGGTTGTGTCAGAAGTCGCATGGGAAGTTCGACAAACGCGGCTGTGGGCCGCACCTCCCTACAGTCCAAACAAGTACAAGGCAGTCAGTTGCCTGCTTTCGCGAGGAGCTGGAGGCCGCTTGGCTTCAGCTGTGCGTGTGACCGGTCTGAGGCCGTTTGATTTGGACTGCATTGTCCTGAACATGTGCGGTCGGGGAAAGGCAGATCTATAATATGTCCAGAGGGCGAGGATGCCACCAAACGTGGGGGTCAGCATACAGGGTGGTGTTTTTCCACGCAGCAACTGGGTCATATTGGGATCCCAAAACGCTGGATTGATAGGCGCCATTCCGTTGACAAATCTGCTGTAACAGCGGCGAGCCTCACTAACGGCTGCGCAGGAACATTCCGACGGGGAAAGGACATGTGCGAGGCAAGTCACCTGCAGCGTGATGTGATGAGAAGCGCATACCTGGCAACCGCTAACATAACTTTAGGCAAGCCTGAGAAGTCAGGTGACTTGCTAGCATTCCACCATGGCTCCTGGTCCGCGACCGTATATTGTAATCTACTAATGCAGAATGCAAGGTACCTTCGTCATCAAGTCGCAAGGGGCTTTATGGGCCTGGGATGTTTGTCTTGCTTTTTTCGAAGTCATGGTCCATAGTCCAAATAGAGTTTTAATGCCGTGAGAAAAGCAAAAAGCCCGGGGGTCTGGGTGTAGCAAGAGAATTGGGCACCATATAAATGAAGCTAGCACTGTTTGGGCCTCGTCGAGATAGCCTCCAGCACACAGGACCCATTTCCCCCCTGTTCTTCAGTTTGACATGGGAAAGGCGTTCTCCTGTTGTCAGCGGTTGCCAATACTCTGTAATGAGAATTCTGTCCAGAAAGGAAAAGAGAAATTAGAAACCAGATTTCCACGCTACGAGATAGCTCCCGTGGAACATAGAAGGAGACAAGCATAAACACACTCACACACAGACACACACACACACACACAGAGAGAGAGAGAGAGAGAGAGAGAGAGAGAGAGAGATTGAGGTGTACACACATCTGACAAAGTGAAACGTGTTGTTCGCAGGACATGGCATGCAATTTGAACGAAGTCCATTAGAAGGACGGAGTCCTCCGAATCCTTTCCTCCTTCGAACTCCTGCTCGCGTATAGCGGCAAATCTAATCCTTTCGTGGGCCCAGCAAACATACCGTGAGTGGCAGGCACGCGAAAAATGGCAGATTGGCGTCGGCTCAAGGTCCGAACTTGTTGCATCCACTTCTCGACGACGCAGATCGAGAATCGAAACACACGGTAGGGAAAAAAAATCGTGCGCAGGAACCGTTGATTCGAACACCTCACGACTATTTGTTGGGCCGCGTGAATTTGGAGGGATGTTGCAAATTGCATTCAACCTAGCATGCATCATCCACAACAACCTTGTATTATGACCTGCTAAGAACTAGAGGGTGGCAAACACTTTTGGCGGTGAGCGAGTACAATGGCTTTCCAGAAGGCGTGTTGGAAGTACCGAGCTGTTGGGAGACAGCGTGCCAAGAGGGAGTGGAAAAGCAGGCCAGCAGCAAACGGCGCCGGTGTAAAATGTCGATGTCATAAGAAACAGGCCCCCCTCAGCTGCTCGGGGCATTGCCAACACCACGAGCGATCTTACGTTTTGAATTGATTTGTCGTCACATCGCGTTTGGCAAGAGAAACTTTGCCTGAAGCGAGGGTACAAATGTGCCTGGCGAAATTACATCCATTTGTCGAAGCAATTAGGGAATCAATGGGCCGTCGTAATTCCTCGTCCTGTGACCGAATGTGGGTTTTCCAACCCTTCTGTCGATCCCTGGAGAGGAGATCCTGCTTCTGGGTGTGCAGAGATCACCAACGTGCCCTCCACGATCAGGAGAGGCGCTTACGCCAGCATGATTTTTTTTTTTTTCCCTGATTGCCGACGACCTCTGTATTGGTTGCTTATACATGTCGTTGAATGGCAACAATGTCTTCTAGTCTCTATTTCGGCCGTGTTGGGAGATTCAGATGCACAAATCATTGTCTCATCATTAGCGGCGATATTAGTTTTCCATGACAATTAAAAGCAAAGTGGGCTGGATTTGTTGGCCTCATTCTTCAGCGGCTTGCGGCATCTGACTGTTTTCCGCCTCGCCATTTTGGTGCTTGAGGCTTGCTGCCTGAAGCTGACTCGCGCTGACCTGAAGCCGTTTCCCTACTAGCTGCGTCCGCGAAGCTGTGGCATGGGACGTCGTCCGTGGACTAATCATGCGAATGTTTGTCAGGACAAGAAATCACAGCTTGCTCATGGTCGAGGCAAAATATGCTTCATTGAATGGTCCCGTTTGTCGCGTGATGAATTTCCACATTGAGTGCCACGAACTAGCGCACAAATAGTCTCGCCTGTGAGTATACTTGTAGAGTACTGCCGTGCCGTTCATCAGGTCGAGGAGCGAGGGCGATGTGGGACTAGGCGACGACATTGATGTGCTCGAACATGCCCAGCTCTAGCTTTCCACGCGACAAGGATACTTGTAGTAAGCGTTAAGGCAGGCAGAAGGACACGCACAAGCTAGTTGCAGGAGGACGAAAGGCTCACAGTACACGGAGGGTGCGTCTTGTAACGGTGCGACGGCGAGAAATTTCTGGAGATTTGGATGCGATGTCGCGCGATCGGATTCGTGATCCTGGTAGCAACTGCTAAGTTCAGGCGTGTCTGAAAATTCCAGAAGGTGCGAGGGCGTCCAATCGCGGTCACGCCGTAGGTCTGGGTTGCGTGTGTGCCCGTCGCCCAGTCGTGAGACAGAAAAGGCAGCAAAAACAAAAAACACCTGCCACGCTGTGACAATGCAGGGCGGGCCTCGTATTTGCGAGTTACAAGAAAAGGGACAAGCGTAGGAGATGATCAGACAGGTGTGTTTGCAAGGCTGAGGTTGGAGGAATATGGCGCATTCACCCTGGAAGCGAGGCAGATCTGCTGACCAGCATTCCCAACGCGATCTCATTGATGCGAATGGTATCTCCGAGCCGGTGGAAAAGCTGTCTAGCGGTGGATTTCATGCAGTGCAGCATCGACAAGAACGTCAGGACGGACATCTTGCGTATCGGCAAGGTCCAGGCGAGGATTGGTGGCGGTTCTGGTTCCGATCCAGAGACGGTCGCTCTACAGCGGGGTGGGTGACGCGCCATGTCCGCAGAAGATGGGACGGAATTTCTTTTTTCTTTTCTTTTTTTTTCCCTTTTTTTTCGGTTGAGCGACAAATCAAAGGATGCGATTTGAAAAGGTTTCTAGACAAAATTCACGAAGCTCTCAACGTGGGAGCCATTCCTCAGGTGCATGTGTGGTTCACGAACGAGGGCGCGTGGACGCAGGCGATCAGCGATCAGCCGCGGCAGGTGACGAAGAGGGCGTGGGCAGCCGCGACGAAGAGCACGAGGGGAATCATCAGGGATATCAAAGCAGAAGACGGGGCGTAGTCCACCAAGCGCTGGTGGTTGGACGCTTTTGTCACACGGACTGCAAGCGCACAGCAGTCAAGGTCGCCGTTCGTCGTTGCCGTTTGTCGTCGTGGTCGTGGTCGTGGTCGTAGTCCTCGTCGCAGCCGTAGCAGCAGCAGCACGAGCAGGCGTGGCAGTGGCAGCAGGAGCAGCCCGCGACATTAGCGGCAGCCAGCTCCCCACAACGCGGTTGGCAGACGTAACCAGCCAGAATAACAAATAAGTGTAGCAAAAGGAAGGAGCAGCTGCAGCCACGACGAGTGTGCAGTCATGCTCTGGCGCCGAGTGGGCAGCTGGGGCGCTGGGCGCAGGCGGATATGGGACAGGGAGCAAGGTCAGGCCTGGCCGCAGGGGGCGTCCTTGCCAATACCGACGGGCTGGACACACCATTGTCCGTGGTGTGGACAGACTTGGTAGCCAACCAAAGCGCCCCAGTTACCGGATCCCAGACTGCTGGAAGGTTGCAGAGCGCGTTGCCGCTCTCGATTCGACGAGCGTAGCCCTCTGCGTGCCCAGTCGGTCCTAGCCTCGCGATGCTCCAAAAGCACCGTCAGGATGCAGGCCCGCCAGTCCGGCACCAAAGCAAAATCTCCACGGACGTAGTCATCAAATCTCATCTCTGTGGCCACCGTGTATCGCTTGCTGGCCGGCTCCCTCGATCGCCTTTCCCACTCGCCCACCCCCTTCATCTCGCCCAGGGGCGCGTAGGACTCTGCCTTCCATCCGCATGCTGCTTGTTCGAGCAGATTGCCTCTGTGCCGTCTCCTTGCTCCGGAGACCTGGTCAGGGAGTGTGCGCCATCGGAACATTCAAGCAGCCACAGTAGTTCCCGCCTTGGAGTGGCAGGCAGCACAGGCTTTGTGCAGCAGCGACAGAAACAGGAGCAGGAGCGGCAAGGAGTAGAACAAAAAGAAAAGAAGCGTCAGAAAAAAAAACCAACACACACGTAAGAAAAAGAAAGAAAAGAAATGAGCTCGCGCCATGCGGGATCGAATAGGGAGCTGTGGGAGTTCTGCGAGGAACAGAGGCAAGGAGAGGGGAGGGAAAGGTGTGGAGAGAGAGCGCGAGATAGGTAGTGTGTACCGTGCGTGCTGTACATATGGGCAGATGTACATCGAAGAACGGAATGTGCATGTGCAGCACGACTGGGCGGAGTGGATCTGACGGTTCAGTCCACGGGTGCTGGCACGGGGCGACACCGCAGCGGTGCACACGGAGAAGCAGAGAGACGGACGTCGCGCGGGCAGCGCGAACCGGAGAGGGCAGGCTGCCGACGACATGCAGAGGAGCGGAGGATGCTGGGCTGCAAGCGCGCCTCGACGACGACAACGACCAGGACGGCGACAAAAGCCACGACGACAGCCAACGCGGCAGCCAGGCGGGCGGCGGCTGTAGGGAGCGCGCCGGCAAACAGGAAGAGGAAGAGGAAGAGGAAGAGCAGGCGGGAGAAGAACATGAAGAAGACGAAGGACAGGGAAGGTGAAGGCGCATGGAGGACAGGTGTGGGAGCCATTGGGGAGGATTAGAGCCGTGGCTGCTCAGCGTGGACGGGCGCGTACGAGTGCGGGCGCAAACGAGGAGAGGGCTCGTAATAATTCCAACGGTGGCCTCACCAGGCGCAAGAGCATCGCTGACCCCCTCAGCCGTGCAATCCTCCTTGGGTCGACCACCGCCCTCTGCCGGTCTGCACGCTCTCCGCTGATCAACGTTAAAGCCCGCGTACACCCCGGCCTGACCCAGCACTAGCTGAGTCTTTCTGCGCTCTTCGACTTTAAATATTTGATTCTTGACCGTCCCCTGGCTTCTCCCGTGCCACCCTCGCTCTTTGAACTTCGCCCCCGTCCGGCTCGCACTGACAGACGACCGTGTTGTCGGTAACCCAACCATTTGCAGACTCCACTGCTAAGTGCGACCCTCAGCGCCGTCTCATGACCTGCTGGCAGCTATAAGCAGGCCCTGGTACTCGACTTTCCCGAAACTTTTCCTCCAGACCTTTCCAAGCTCCAATTCCTTTCCACACGCCTCGCCAGTGTGCGTTGCCAAACCGCTTTTCGGGCCAGATGGTTACGATGGCTTCGAACGGGTGAGTATTCCGCACTCGGCTGCACACCGACGCTCGTTCGCCATTTGGCTGCGGCGGCAGCAGCGCGAGCAACAAACACCACGAACCACTCCCGTTTGACAGGCGACGGGCGGCGGGCCGGATGTTTTCCATACGCTCTTCTCTCGCTCCTGTCACCCACTCTCTACCTATCTCCCTCTCTCGCTCGCGCACATATGCACACACTACACCTGCACCCACTCACCCACCCTCTCTTACGCTCTCTCTCCTTTCCCTCTCCTTCACATACACGCACAGACACATCAGAGCACACAAAGTCCTCCCGCTCTCAGCACAGACACCACTTACCACCCCTCGTCCTCCGCACCCTGCACCCTTCGGCCTGCCAGACGAGGTGATCGAAGCACGCGGAACTTCAGGGCTGACTCGACTCTCTTCTTGCTCGCAGGTTGGCAGTACCGGCGGCACAGAATTATGTGGAGAATGGACGACTCTATCACGGCTTTCGGCGGGGCGTCTACATGTATCCTTGCGACGAGGTATGCGTTTTCCACGATGACCATGTCCCCAGACTAGCCGCTGACTCGCGCGCGCGCCCGCAGGAGGAGAAGGATCGTATGGACATTTACCATAAAATCTTTGAGGTTGCACGAAGAGGACAACTGCATCAGGCGCCCATCTACGTAAACCCTCACGATCCTCCACGCATACTCGATCTTGGATGCGGAACAGGGATTTGGGCAATCGACATGGCCGAGTAAGTTCACACGCCTTTAGCGAAATCAAATTCGATCGCAAAGAGCTCTTCCGACTATCCGGCTCTCAATATTTGCCCGCCGATCAGTCCGAGGCAGCACAAGAAAAGAAAATAAAATTACCGACCCATTCGACATTTCTTCTTTGCATGAGAAAACGACGTTTGCTGACTATGAAATTTCTTGTTTTTAGTAAATATCAGACTGCTGAGGTATGTGCTTTAGTCAAGCTGGCATTCACCTTTTTTTTTTCCTCCAGAATCTCAAACCTTACCTGCTTTTATTTTTTTTTTTTTTTTTTGTTCAGCTCAGGTATACAGGCTAATCACTGGCGTGCAGGTCGTAGGACTTGATCTTGTCAATATCCAGCCCGAGAAGTGAGGCTATTTTCATCTGACGGAATTCCGGGCCTAGGCCGCTAACGTATGCAATAGAATCCCACCTAATCTGCGATTTCGCGTCCCGCGCGACTTCGAAAGCCACGTGTGGAGTCTCGGTGAAGATTCTTGGGATTTGATACATTTGCAGCAGGCCAGTGGCAGCGTGTCTAGTTGGCCAGAGTTGTACCAGAAGATTTTTCAGTATGTTGGGGAAAAAAAGGCCCATCGTCTTGGCCGGCTATCGCGCGTGCGAGCTGTCACAGCTGACCTGCAGCAGGCACCTGAAGCCGGGCATTGGCTGGATAGAACAAGTCGAAATCGATCTTGAGCCCCGCTGCGACGACGGAACTTTGCCGAGCAATTCGTATCTCGTGCAATGGTATAACTATCTCGCAGACGCAACGCAAAGAGCTGATCGTCCAATTGCGTATCAACACACCACGAGACAGATGCTGCAGGCCGCCGGCTTCATTGATATCCAGGAAACTATTATCAGAGCCCCTCTGAATGGCTGGCCTTCAGATCCACATCAGAAAACCATTGGTCGCTGGTACAACCTCGGCCTGACAGATGGAATTGACGCGCTCAGCTTAGCACCATTCACTCGAGTCAATCGATGGAGCGCGGAAGAACACGTTCGACCGCTGGTGAAGGAGGTCAAGAAGGAGATCTCAAAGTCAAAGTTTCATGCTTACAACAACATGTGAGTTCTGTGTTCTTTGTTCTTCTTTGGCGGGGAGGGAGTGCACATATCCTCCGATCATCGGGCGTTGCTAACGTGCCTTAGTCACATATGGACTGCCAGAAGACCGGTGCAATGATTGTAGGAGTGGAGCTCTGCAGGCGCATGTTACTCCCCCTCTGATCGTGCACCGTCCAATATCATTCATCTCTCACTAACGCCTTTGTGGCTAACGTGAATCGCTCAATGGCATTGCTACCATTGCGCACGAACCGAAACCTACCTAACTTCTCTCACCCACGCAGACTCCAATACACCGCACGATCTTCCTCCCTCCTTCTTTCTCTCAGACAGACAAAGACTACGCAGACCGACAGTGAAACACGCGGATCCAACTGACAGCAATCCTAATCACCTCTAAACATGCGTAAGGTACGCGTAATACGGCGACACGGCTATATCCCTACCAAGTCTAGACCTTGGTTTTTTTACCCCCGACTGGCGGTACTCATCCTTCGTAACGTAGGTTGTCTAAGTATGGACTATTTCGTAGATCGACCGGCGGGCAAAGCTTTGGTGCAGCAGCCTTTGCTCAACGCGGGACGTTGCTCAACAAAGGATGATTTGACGACAGACCATTTTCCCGCGAAAGGAGGATGCTAGTTCATCTATTCTATTTCTAGTCTTGGTTTTCTTTCTTGTGAATTCTGAGAGAGCTCAACTGGACATCAAAATAGGGCGGGTGGTCTATCATGAGCTTCATATTTGGCGTTTGAATTGTGGGCATCTGTTAGCTCCGATACCATGTACAGCAACAGGTTGGAAGAGGTAGCACCAGGCATGGGTGGGCGCTCGTACAGCGAGTCTCTCGCCTTTTTTTTGAATTTAAATGCACATGAATTATTACAACGCTGATACGAATGCACGTACCGCGTCATGAGCCACTTGGCACGACGAGAAACTGGGGAAGATGAACGTGCGTAGGTGCAATGAGCGTACGTCAGGAATGCAACCTGATCATGGGTTGTCATCGTAATCTTTGGCGAGGACGCCGGATCATGCTTGGAAGGCTTTTGAGAGGGCAGCAGGGACTGTTCAGCTCCCCATGAGGCATGTACCAAAGTCACATTCCCCTTGTACATCTCGCCTCCACCAGAATCCTTCTGCTAGTCTTTCCTCAGTTTGTGACAGCTGCAGCAGGGCCGTTCCGCTGGAGCCTATCGCCAGCTTGGCAGTCCTGCATGCCTTGAACCAAGTACGTAGATCGTCATGCGGGCAAAAAGAGTCGAGCTCTAGAAAAGCGAGACGCTGTCCCATGGGGACGCCCGGTACACAGGCCGCAGCGAAGCTTGTAGTACGTGTACAAGCTCTCCGTCAGGCTCATGACGGAGCTTTCCAGCCACGCTGCTGCAGGATCGTTCGATGAAAGGGCCCAATTCGTTTGCATGTGCATCGGGGTACCATGATACCCCAGACTTTTTTCTCCGCCTTTCGCCAGCTTTTGGACATGGTTTGGGATCGTTGCCCTAGACAGCGGTCTGACATATTGCACGGCAGAGGGGGTGTCCCCGGGGGGGGGGGGGGCGGGGGATGCCCCAAGTGTCATTTTTTTGTGAACGTTGTGACGTCGTTTTCGTCCAAAAAAAAAAAAAGTCTTTTCCCATTTGTTAAATCGTTCCGTGCTGGAGCTGCGGCGGCGTCCACGAGATTTCGGGAAGAGGGGAGCGGAGATGGGAAGGTTGGAGACACATAGCTCGGCTTGCAGCGGGCCAGCCTCAGACGGAAAATGAGTTCCCGGGGAGCCGACAGCTGTTTGCCAGCGAGAGAGAAGAAGAGGGCCCGCCCTGGGATCGTCCTTTTCGCGGGCCATGCATGGGCGCAGCTCCCCCAAATTCCTGTCAAAGAAAAAAAAAAGAAGGGAAAAAAAAATCAATAACGCTCACGCCTTCTCCTGTGCTTCGACTCTTTGTTTTGTTTTGTTTTTTTTTTCCCCATTTCACGTTTCGTGTGTGGTGCGACTCATCTGCAAGGCCCTCCTCCTTCTCGCTTAGATACATCTTGACCGTACGAGACCATGGCTGCGCTGGCGAGATCTCTTCGACCTCTTGTCCGGGCTGCCGCTGCTGCTGCCCCGAAGGGGAGCCGTCAAGGCCTTCGCCCCTCCCCGCAGTAAATATTGCCCTTCCCACGGCTCACCCATGCACATGCTTCGCTTTTGTTTGTACATGCGTGTGCGTGTGTGTTTGTCGGTGGTGGTTGTTTGCAATGGCCGGCCCGCTGACCGCAACACAGGATCCTGACGACGCGATGTCTGTCGAGCACCTGCAGGAGACGGCAGACGGCCGAGCCCATTGACCTCAGCGACGTCCCGCCGACGCCGATCACGCACAGGTCCGAAGTGGAATCCCTCATGGCCGATCAGGTGTCCAAGTTTGCGCGGGAGGTCGTCGAGCCCAAGGCAAGGGAGATGGACGAGGCGGAGATGATGGACCCTGCCGTCGTCGAGCAGATGTTCGAACAAGGTCTTATGGGCATCGAGATCCCGGAGGAGTACGGCGGCGCCGGCATGAACTTCACGGCTGCCATTGTGGCCATTGAGGAGCTTGCCAGGGTCGATCCAAGCGTCAGCGTCATGTGCGACGTCCACAACACGCTGGTCAACACTGCCATCATGAAATACGGCACCGAGGAGATCAAGAGAAAGTGGCTACCTCGACTGGCGACGGACACGGTTGGTACGTCTGCGTGTTGAAACACCTGCAAATGCTTTGTCCTCTTATATTTTTAATATTTTGTTTTTTCATGTTTTCGCCTTGTCTCGGCCCCGGGGGAATAAGACGTTTCTAACGTCACTCTAGGCTCCTTCTGTCTGTCCGAGCCCGTGTCGGGCTCCGACGCTTTCGCGATGGCTACCAAGGCCACCAAGACGGAAAACGGTTACGTGATCAATGGCGGCAAGATGTGGATCACCAACAGCATGGAGGCCGGCTGCTTCATTGTCTTTGCCAATCTTGACCCCTCGAAGGGTTACCGAGGAATCACCGCCTTCATTGTGGAGAAGGGAGACAAGGGCTTTTCCATTGCCAAAAAGGAAAAGAAGCTCGGCATCAAGGCCAGCAGTACCTGCGTGATCAACTTTGACGATTTGGAGATCCCCAAGGACCGACTCCTCGGCAAGGAGGGTGAAGGATACAAGTATGCCATTGGCCTCCTCAACGAGGGTCGCATTGGAATCGCTGCACAAATGACTGGCCTCGCTCTAGGCGCGTGGGAAAACGCTGCGCGGTAAGTTTTAGCTCCTCCTTGTCAAACCTGTTATGGCTCTGTCGTGCTCCATTTCTAGCCATCCATTGAAGAGGGGTCAGCAGCAGCACCCACTCCGCCGTCCAAGACAGCCGATAGCGTTCGAGCTGTGCGTCTAAAGTTTTGTTCTGACTCGTGGCTGTGGCGCGCATTAACGCCTCTAGTTCACGAGTTTGGACATCGGAAGCGAGCTAAATCAAGCCTGACATCCCCCGGACTTTTACACGCTTAGCATCGATCGTCAGACCCTTTACGCTAACGACTTGTTTGCTTTAGATACTGCTGGAATGATCGCAAGCAATTTGGCCAGCTGATCGGTGAATTCCAGGGTATGCAGCACCAGATGGCTCAAGCGTACACGGAGATTGCGGCAGCCAGAGCCTTGGTGTACAATGCTTCGCGCAAGAAGGAGGCAGGCGAGGAATTTGTCAAGGACGCCGCGATGGCTAAGCTCTACGCCAGCCAAGTCGCTGGAAAGGTATCCAGTCTGGCCGTCGAATGGATGGGTGGCATGGGTTTCGTCAGGGAAGGTTTGGCCGAGAAGTACTTCAGAGATAGCAAGATTGGTGTTATCTACGAAGGAACGAGCAACATCCAATTGACGACCATCGCGAAGCTGCTGCAGAAGGAATACACGAGGTAGAACCGGACCCAAGCAGTTGGGGGCGGCGGCTGAGCGGTTAAATCGCATTAGCGCAATTCATAAGCTTGGATTCTCTGCCGGGCTAGTCTGTGGAGTCAAAGCGTTATCTATAACCTGTATGTAAGCATGAACTCGGAGTATAGCCCTTTGGTGGAGACTGTAATCCAAGCCTCCCTAAAAAAAAGTCTCTCCTTTCACAAGCGTCACAGCCCCTCCATCAACTCCTTCAAAGTTATCGGCTTCCTGACGGCATTGCTGAACCCTTCGTGGTAGCTAACCCAGACGCGATTTTTGGTTGTGCTGTTCACGGCCAGGTCTTGAGTCCGTGACCCACCACCCGAGTCGTCTAATGATTCAGTAGTCCCAGCCGTCTCTCTAACCACTCGCCCAAAGAAGTCTTTCTTCACCGCGGCCCTTCGCAGGTCGAGCTGCTTTGCGTCGGTGCCAACTCCGACTTCGTGTCCAGCCATCTTCTTAAGCCGTGTCTCCTCGCCCTTTTTCAGCTCCTGCTTCCGCCACTCCAGCTCCAGAACTTGTCGGACCGCGTATCTGACGCCTCTGTCTTGGCCTTTCAAGGTCTCGAACGTGCCCAGCGAATCCAGAGGCGGTTCCATTCGGTATACCCAACCGCCGGATGCGCCTTTGTTGGACGCGCTCTCCGTCTCCACGCGGGACTTTTCAAAGCGCACGCCCGTGGCGGCCATACATTCCACCGCGCGGGCGACCAGCGCTCTTTCAGACGCCTTTCGTACAGACGCTGTAGGCGCTGACTTGGCTCCGGCGGCATGGGAATTGATGACCACAGGCTTGATGTCGGGCGCAAGCATGCGAAGAGTGTATGGGAGGAGTTCTGTAGCGATGTCGGCATGAGAGCGATACATCCTTGCCAAAGGTATCGATAGTGAGCCCTGTAGGGACGTGATCGAGGCGGTATTGGCTTTCATGGACTCCGCAGCAGTGTATGGCGCTGCTGGTCCTGAGAACGGCATGTTTTCTACCTCATCCTCATCCTCCTTGGTTCTATTGCCGTACCTGTGAACGGCAGCATGGGAACTCGCAAACAGGTCGTGGAATGCGAGGATGGACGTAGACATATAAGGCGCAAGCTCCCACTCCTGCGATCCTGTGATCTGCGAAGACAGAAGGTCATGGAAATAGAGCCAGTCGTACGCGTTGTTTGGCTTGCTCAGAAATGTATCGTCTTGGATCGGTCGCGTGGGGTAGGTCGTGAAACAATCCATCAGAATGCGATCCGTCTCTCCACTCGTATCAATCATCTCCCGCAGGCGTTCCATTGTTTGTCTCTTTGATCCTTCCGCAACGCCGACCACTCTTTCTCCATCTCCAGGAGGTTGGACTGCATTCGCTGTGATGGGACTCGTCCTCGGAAAACCTGCTCCTTCTTGAAAGACACGATCAACAACTTCTTTGACACTGCCTCGACCAAGTGAACGTGCGGAGCCTCCGCCATGACTCAATTCACCAAGTATATTGCTTTCAATCCACTTTCTTGTTAATCTCGGACATGGTCCAGTCTGCGAGGAACTAGAAGCCCGCAACTTCGTAGCAACCCATTCGCTGACAACCAGGACACTTCTGATGTCTCCTTCACTAGTTCCTGCTTCATTGCCTACCTCTTTGTTCGAGCTCATCCCCCATGTAGCTTCGCAAAGACGGCGTACGCCGTCAATGTCACTGGGAATGCCTTCCTTCTCAAAGATACTGTGTACCCTCGAAATGACCATATTCAAATTCGGTTTCCTCATATGCACTATCTCGGCCACCGAGCTTTGACGAAGTGGCCGAAGGGAAGGGTGATAGATATCGTTGCAAATCAGAATGAGAGGTCGTAGCATCCGAAATTGTTGGCCCTTCTTCTGCTTCTTAGGTCTGCTAGGGTCATTTTGCGTAGCGTTCAACCTCGAATTTCGTTCGTCCAAGGCAATAAGATCGATAAGAGCCTTGATGAATCCGCCTTCGCCGGCACCACCACTATTACCGCCAACAACGCCATCAACTTCGTCGACAATAACACAAACGGGACGGCCAGCTTTCCTCGTTTTACCTCTTTCAGTTTCGAGGTGCTGACCACGGACATTCTCTGTGCCAACCATATCTCGGATGCGCCCCTTTACGACATCCTTGCTTCGCTCATCGCTGGCGCTGATTTCTTGCACCTCGTATCCAGCTTGTTTAGCACAAACGTGGGCAAGAGTTGTCTTACCAAGGCCAGGAGGGCCGCTTAAGAGAAGCACTTTCTTGTGCGGACGTTCGTCATTTTGCTCGTTGTGTTTCCTAGAGAGCAAATGCTTCTTCTTGCTAGAGCCAGGAAAGACGATGCTATCCCATGCCTTCAGCCACCGTAAGACCGAGCGATGGGTTCGTTCATCTCCTACAAGATCGGTGAATTTCCGTGCCCTATACTTTTCGGTCCACAACAGAGTCCTCTGTTTCTTGCGCGATACACCAGGTTCTTGATCTTGTTCAACGCTTGGTAGAACATTAGTAGTTTCCCCTGAGGTCGCCGTCTTTACCTTGGCTTGCTGTGAAATGTCATTTAACAGCCGATGGATATCCACACCATAGAAGCTGCGTCTCGCATGACCCTCGATATGTTCTGAACGGGCGGCAACAAGCTGCTCGTACGTCTGACTAGCCTTCTTCCTTCGCTCTCCTACATAAATGCCTCGTCCTGAGCATGTCTGTATCTTGAGCAAGGTCCTGTGTCCAGCCTGGTTACAGAGCCCAAGGCCAGATTCAGCACTTACTTGCGAGTCCTGCTCAGCGGTATCAAAAGCATACGCAAAGTCAGACTGATAGGTTTGAGCTAGTTGTTTCTCGTTGAATAGGCTATCCACGCAAATCACAGTGCCTGGCTCTGGCTGCTGCGGTGCACTCGCTGGTGGTGACAGGCGTGGTTTCTTGTGGACAGGGCCCAAATCTGTGTCGTCATCTTCGTCGAAATCATCGTCAATAAATCCTCCTCGAAGAACGTTGGTATTCACTTCTTTCAACGGATTTCTGTCGTCGCTAAATTTCCTCCTCTTACTTGGTGAGTCGAGGCTTGGTGGAGACGAAGTAGCTGGGTACACGATAGGCGAAGATGCAGCGGCCACTGTCATGATTGGTGGTGTTGGTGGTGGTGGTGGTGGTGATGATGATGGCAGAGTGGGATGATTGCCAAAGCTTTTGCTGGGCGTGACTGCTGACATGTCAACAGGTATTCCGCGTATTGTCGGACAAAGGCAATACCAATGGGGTAATCCTCCTCGCTACGAAAGACGTCTGCCACGTTCCAAGCCCGATGATGTACAACAACTCTCTCCCTCGTCTTTTGCTGCCGAACGTCTTCGATGTGGCGATTCAGTTCGAGTAAATCTGCGGATAGAGCCGCTGTCGCGTACGCGTCGTCCGAGAGTTGAGAATGCAAGTAAACGGCAGGATCAAACGAGCTCGGAAAATCTGGACTGGACGATAGGCTCATGGAGACATGTCGCTACCAATTAGAGCGTGGTCCAGATGGTGCCATGAACTGAGCTGAGATTTGTGGGTGGAAGAGTGGTCGCGGTGCTTCACGCACAACGCGTCACGCGTTCTGGCTCGATTTGACGTCAAAGCTGCAGCGACCGAGCCGAACCCCCCGCATCAGCAAACAGGATTCCGCCCTTGCTTTCATCCCAGCATGCACGCAATCGTCGTGCTCCAGAAGCAGCGGTGCGCTCAAATACTGCGCACCCCTCGCTGCCGTCAGCCTGGTCTGTCTGTCTCACCCAGACTCTTCATACCAGTTTCGTATCAATGCGCTGGCTTTGCGCGACTCTCATATAATGCCTCATCCATCACATGGGATTGTGGCAGGATAGTCTTGTTTATTGGCGTGACTTTGGTTATCCAGATTCGTCTCGACGCATCCTAGCAATGGCTCAAAATGTGGGAGAAGCAAACGCAAAGACATTCGCCGAGTACGTCGCCTACTCTCTTACTGCATGCGTGCAGCACGTGGTTTGAGACCTTCCTTCTTTGCTGTATATCCTGCTAAGAGCTCGAAAGACTGGTAGCGGGTCCTATCGTTGACGTATACGTCGGCGAAACAAAACAACACTGGCCTATACACCGCAATATACTGGCGTTCCATTCAGAGTATCTACAGACTGAGCTTCAGCACTCGCCGGACAGTACGCCCAGAAAAAAAGGTCAGACAGACAACTTGCGCCTGGACCTTCCAGACGATGATCCGGCTGGGTTCGAGCTGCTTGTTAAATGGCTGTATCAGGGCAAGATAGAAGACGTGTCAAACATCGCGGATGACCAAGACAAGTACGACTATGCTGTTTCGTGTCAAAAGCTGCATCAACTTTGTGAGAGACTTGATTTACCAAGGCTGAAGAATATAGCCATGGACCAGTATCGAAAGGCATTGAATCAGGCCGGACTTGTCCCTGATCCAGAAGAGCTAAATGTAATATACCGCCAGAGCGCTGAGCAGTCACCGTTTCGCAAGCTGATGGTTAACATCGCCGCAAGGCAGATCATGGATCCCGACAGCGACAAGGATGCTGAGAGCTACCGACCGTGCTTCGAAAACAACGCAGATTTCGCTGTGGAACTCATAAATGCAATCAAAAAGGGTATGGGTGGTTTACTCTTTGAGGATCCCACCGAGGAGACAGGCTGCGAGTATCACGACCATAATGAAGGCCCCAACTGCCACGTACGTGGCAAGAAGAAGCTAGGTAACTAATTCCCTGCCTCTTGCACGCACAACATATGCCCAGTCGTTTAAAAAGCCCTGAGGTTCGTCGAAACCCTTCCATCAGCCTCGCACAACGAAGATAGCTCGCTCACAATTCACCTAAAAGCCGTCTCGCGCTCAGACTTCTCTGCCAGACAAACAGATTCGTCACCATCCACTCCTGCAACTTCGCGACCAGGAGGGACGACCTCGCTCGCGACACCTCACATCAATGGCTTCGCTGAGACAAACGACAGATATCCGGCCTCGCGATCAGACGACGGAAAAGCTGAGAATAATTCCAACGACTACATTTGCCATGACGAACGGGGTAAAGAGGAGTTCGAGGACGACGACGATTTCAAATCCGCACTCTCCGAAGCAGGAACAAGCAGCTTCAGCCGAACGCCAACCCGCATCCTCAATTCTCCCAAGCCTGGAAGACGAACGCCGCGGAAAATCTCCAGGCGCAGTCTCGGATCTACAAGTGAATGGGAAGCACCTTCCGAGCGAGCCATCTCCAAGAGCAGAGAGGGAAGAGGGAGAGAGCCCGAAGAGTACAAGGAACAGGATACAGTATGAGAAGGCTATCAATCCCATCTGGGGTTGGGCGAGACTTGGCGGCTCGCGAACAAGTAGTATCGGTTAGCGAATAATGACTCGACCATCTTGTGAAGGATGGGTTGATTCTTACGATTTTCAAATACACCTATCGTGGGGGTTTTGTGCTTCCCGATGAAGATCCACAACCACTGGACCGTGGAGAGTATGGTATCTCTGCAGGTGGTACATATACACCATCGCCGGACATTGTCAGGTACATCTACTTCAAGACAGGGCATATGAGGTCTAGAAGATACGGAACCCAAGTGTGACAAGACCGAATAGGGACAGGAAAATAAAGGGCTGAGAAGGGATGACTATTCGTGAGAACATCATTGACTCATGGTGTCTTTTGGTATCCTAATTGACTCACTGGACTAGCCGGGTGATATCATCGCAGGTTATGTCGGACGTTGCAGGAATAATGGTACTAAGGAACTCCATACACTCCTCTCATATGCTACTGTGTTGGGAATCGTGACTTGATCGTAAAAACCACGCTCGAAAGCCTCTACAAGAAAACCTTCTTCGCCTGACTAGGTGATGACTCTGCGGGACAATAAGGACATTTGAATCTGGTGCCTTTGCTTATCCTCTCTAGAGAATCTCGGCATATGACGTGTCCACATGGCATTCGCATTGGTGGGTTGGAGTCTGTGGCTTGTTCCTTGCTGACAGGACACACAAAAATGGAATGGAAGTGGTAGGCTGGTGGAAGGGGTATCTCGATCTAATTTCCAAGCATATATGAGCATAGATTCTATCATCAGCATCTTTCACAACGGGTAAGCTTACCGGTAGTTCCTGTGCAGTCGTCCACTCAGTCCGATTCGCCTTCATGAGCGTCTTCGCTTTGTTCAATACTGGCAGGGCGATCGCGCCTGCTGTGACAGCCACATACAAGGGACTGTCGGCACTCAAGCCCAGTAATGAGCAGAATTCCCTTGTGAAGCTAGTCGCCACCTCGTCCCAAGCACTGGCATTGCCGAATATATGACCATATGGAGACTCTCTGATATTCTCCCAGAACGCGGCAGCTCCACTCAACTGGCATATTTCAGCTTCATACCGCTTCTGGAACGGAATTGCCTTGTTTCTAGCATATGCCAGGGCACGGAACGGCCCAGAAGCCTTTGCGTTCGGATCCTCGGTGTCTTCTCCGGCAAATACACGAGCAAACTCGAGTCGAAAGAGCTCAAATTCAAGGTTGCTCCCCCTCTTCTCTAGCTCATCGCTGTGTTTTCCAGCCCATTGAATAGCCGGCGTCAGGTTCCGCTCCTGCCGCAACGCGTGGAGAATGCTGTACATCTCCGAGAATTGCTTCTGCAATGAATCGGACTTGAACTCCCATGGCTGCTTGGAGGCTCCTTCATCGGCTGTGGCAGGCGGGTTTCTGTTTGCCTCGTCGAGAAATGTCGAGGCAACGCCGAATTGACCTTCACGGAGGAGGTGCATGGCGATTGCACGATTTATGAGGAAGTGCTGATTGGAGAGGGCATCATCTTCAGGTGTGAAGGCGGGGAGAGATTTGAATTTCTGTAAAACGAGGTTAGCAGGGTTTGATAAATACTCTCTGTCGAGCTGGTGTCGCATACCTTATCTAAAGCTTTGGAGTACTTGGTCTGGACAGCGTATGCATCATTCAGGTCGCTATTGGCTTTGTCAAACGATTCTTTGATAGGCTTCTTAAGATTCGCCATGGTAAGGCCCGCTGTAGCGTTATCTGTAAACACGCATTAGCTAAGTGCAACAAATTGCTTTGGCCAAATGTTATCTGGCTGACCATGTTGTATTTTGTCTCTTGCTTTCACGAGGATGTCAATCGCGGCCTGAACGTCCTCTATTGTCTTCTCCAAGTTCCCCTTCTGCGCCAGTGGCACCAGTTTCTCCTTAATTGCTTCCATGCTGGCGCCAAATAGAAAGAGGAGGCAGTGTGTAGACGATAATGTGGTAAAGTTTCGATTGGCGGTCGATCCTAGCTGGTCATCGATGGTTGTTGAGGGGTTTGCAAGGTTATGATGGAGCAGTCGACGACAAGATGAGACTTGCAAGGTACCCAACAGTTCTGGCGCAATATAACATAGTGCTTCTACGTATATTACAACCCTTGAGGACCATCTGTAGGGGGAGGAGAGCTTGCTGTGTTTGGGGCTTGACGTTCGAAGCTGGCCCACACCTATATGCAAGCATGTGCCACTTGCCGCCAACCATGACGATGTCAAGAGCATGGGTCAAACCAACCGCCCGTTGCAATCCAAATGACCAACACCTCTCATTAAGTTACCATGTCTTCTGTGCATGAACCATGAGGCCAAAACAGATCGCCTTACATGCACATATTTTTTCCGAATATTGCAGCTTCCACGATCTTCACAGCGCTGCAATGAGAGGCTCTGCTGTCGGCAGGCAGGACAGCTATCAACAACGACCGAGGGTGGGAGGAGATAGGGTATCAGAAACTCCGAGAGCAGACCACCATGTCTGGTAGCGGACAGCCTTCCAGGGCAGCTAGCAAACGTCTTATTGCAGCGCAGCCATCGTCAACAATGATCCCAACTGTTCACAGGTCGTCTATGTCGACATCGCGAACGGAGAGCACACTAGTACCGAACTCCCATGGCAACGAGAAGCCTTCTACACATCAGCGGTTCGTTTTTACCGACCCAGTGGCTTTCAGGTATCTCGAAGAAGATCCAACAACGCAGGTTCTAGTACGCAGAACCAAGCTCGTCGGCTACGAGACATACTTGGTCGAACAATGGGCTTGCTCGCGAACGCACCCTACCTTCCTCATTACGACCTACACCGGCGAGACAGCACACGAGATTATCTGCGGTGTTCTCAGCGTACCCATAAATGAGGACCTGTGGTCACCAAGACTGAAGACGTACTTTGATGCCATCCACAAGTACCATGCTAGGCGACGGGAAACAGCACTAGGCACAATATGGATTACAAATCTGAGTGCTTTCCCCTCGTCCCTTACCGTCATACCTGTGCCAGAAGGCGATCCAATCAAATACCGAGAGGATTTTTTCATCAACGAGAATTTGAAAAGGCTTGGATGTTCAGGTCGCACTGCGTTGACTTTGGCAAAGCCAGCAAGTTCGACGGTATCGAAGTTCTACCAGCTATACCGGGCAAGCGAGAAGATACCTTTTGGACAGGCGGTCCTTGAGTTGGTAAAGCTTTGTCAAGTTTCGCTTTTATTGTTTGACAAGCTCGAACCGGAGTACTGCGACAGTCTTCTATGTGATATGACGGAGAAGGCATTGAACGACTGGTGGGTTGAATTTGGCACCGAGTTTTACAATATCGAACCACACGATGGCATTTTAGGACCCACCACTGTAGCAGCTCTGATGGGACTCGTTATGGGCGCGAGAAACAGACTCCATGCATACGGCGCACCTGTACCTAAGGACGTATTTGAGATCGAACACATGAAGAGAGCCATAGCCTACTTTCAAAAGGCACAGCGGATGCCAAAGACGCGTCGGCTAGACCATGCAACACTGACCAGGCTTCATAGAGTCACCGCGAAAGCAGCTAATAACGAGGGATGGATTGTCCCACGTGCAATTAAGGGTACTGTTGCGGAGCTGGGTGGCAAGGGCGGTGAAATGGTCATGGATATGGTCGGTGCAAGGGATAAGTCTGGTATCACTGAAGTTGAAACTCCGGATATTGATCAATTCATCTCATGCATTGTTGGTGCTCGAGCAAAATGGCTTTGGCTCGGGAAACCACGAAAAGGTCAATCATCCAGGGCTATGTTCGACCGGCTTGTCAGCGATACTCCAGTTGAATTTCACAGTACATCTGCCGGCGGATACAGTCGGGCCGGTCGGCGCAAGGAGAGCACTGTGGAATCTGCGAGAGAAGGTTTAGATCGAACTAACACTGTGGAGAGCATGAAGTCAAAGACTTTGAGCGAAGGCTCTCACCGCTTGTCGAAGCGACATACTCTTGATTCGGCACACAAGGAACATGATTCCACTCGCCATTTGGGCAGAATCAAAGACGCGGTCAGTTTACGTACACATGGCTCAATAACGCATCCGAAAGATGATCATGATCATGATCGATCCAAAGGTAGCGAATCGCCATATCCGAGCCAAATACCAGAAGCTGAATTGCTAAGGGCAGACGATCATATACATCTTCATCCAGTGAAGTCAACAGATGCTGGTAGCCAATTTTCGCGGAATCCAATGTTTAGGGGTATTGTAGCGGAGATGTCACCTGATGCTCCGGAGGCACTTTCGTTCCAACAACATATCGAACCACCGTCCGATGAGGAAAGAGATGGCCAGAATTTTCTGGATGAACAGATTGAATTGAAAGTCGATCGCATGGATCAATCCTCGACGGCTTCCATTGCACAATCTCTGCATAATGACATCGATCTGGACGAAATTCATCCCGGAAATCTGGTACCCGACCATGACGTTGGTAGTCTTCTCAGACGCCGACACAGTTTACAAGATTTTCGTGCAGATTTGTCAAAACAACGTCACGAAGCTTTCTGGCCACGTACAATATCTTTCAGCATAGCAGAGGACGCTATCCTACGATGGGAATCCATTAACAAAACCCCTGAACTGTCCGACAGTCTGGCACTCTCCACCACTACTGCTCAACTTGTGGCTTCTAGACAAATCGCAGAAAGAGCCCTTATCACCAGCCAACGTCTTCTAAGCCTTGAAACCACTCTGTCACCATGGGTGCAGGATTCCGTCAGTAGCGTGAATCGACTGATCAGCCTGGCCCGAAGTGACCAAGAAACTCTCGATTCCCTTTATTGCCCGCGCTTGGAAGAATATCGCGCCCTAGAAGCGCATTCTCGGGGAGTGATAGAGATCCAGAAGGCACAACTCGAGGAAACAGTACGAGAAATCGAGGTGTTAGGCGCAAAGTTGGAATATGAGATCAATGCGTTAAGGAGTAAAGTTGATGATGTCGAGGATGGCGTTTCAGAATTTGAATTGCAGGTGCAAAGCCTGGAAAGTAGAGTTCAGGAGATGGAACGAGATCTGCAGCCGAAGGAAGGGTGGGCCAATTGGTTGCTGAGAACTACGTTAGGGATAGGACGCTCTCCCAAACCGAAATGAGAGAAGACCGTGGAGTTCATCGTTTTAGTGGATCAGATTGTTTCTTTGCACAAGGCTCTATAGTCCTCCGTGCATACCCTGCTTATTCTTTCAGCATTGCGGTGGCGCGGGAACTTTTATATTTTTTCCGCATTATGATAACCTCCAGAGTTCTACGTCGACAATATTGAAAGCAAGGGTGATTTTGTGTCAAGGTGGATTTGTGTTGGTACACGGAAAGAATTATGTGAAGTAATACTTCTGTTTTCGCAAAGTCAATGTAGAGGCCTTACATCTCCGAAGACCTAAAAGCTACTACCTTTATTTCCCTAATAATTGCCTTCCTTGAGTGCACACGCGCTGTTTCTATGCTAACATGTTGTGCGCCTAAAAAGAGCTCCGTAGATTGAAGGAAGATATTGACACAGCTAATTTTCTCGCCACTTTACTCAAAGGCTTGAAACCATGCTCTGGATAATGGTTCATGATCGGCTTCTACTATGCCTACAAGTCGCACCTTGTCTAGAAGGCATGTACATTCTTCGTTTCGAATTTCTTTTCTTTCGAGGCGATAGGCCGTCTTCTAATACTAGCATGGCGATAACATTTGTGATTCGAAGGTGGTCATCTTTACTTCGGACTTGTTCAAGAGATGATCTTGAAGATGACGGACAATTGGGAAAATTGCGACCGAGAACTTTGACAATAGATATCTGAGGCTGCGATCAATATTTTGTGTTGGAATTGAAAATATGTGCCTCAATTATAGAATATATTTATTTCGAACTTCAACAAAGGCGAACTTCCTGGCTTGGAGGTTGCTTGCCGCCTCGTAATCTAACCAGGGACGTTGGGGCCAAAAAACTGGTCCCGAAAATCAGGATTTTTGTATCTCGACTCGTACGATGATTGTAATCATGCCATTCTAACATGGCTGGAAGAGCCAGGAAGATGACGGAGGCGTGGTCAGCTCGTAGTCTCCGTGGTTTCAAGATCGCCAACTGGGATATTGCCAGATGACGCTAGTCTGGGGATGCTGGCTCTTCACCTATCAAATCAAGACTTCGATCGCTAATCTCAAATCCCCATGCCTATAGGAGATGTAAAGTACTTGAAAAGTTGGACGAATAACATGCGGACTAAGACTCGCTTCCACCTGAACTCCAATCGACACATCGGCATCCAGGCAGTACGTCCGCTGCTATCGTCATTGGTCCCATGTCGCTCCCACCACATCTTCATGGGACTTCCATGCCTCTCGCATGAGCAATTTGACGTGGACTTACTTTCGACGTCACACCAGCCTCTCGGATCTGCTTATACTGTTTCTGATGAAAAGACATCCCAGGATTCTCTCACGATCGGCTGGCGGTGAACGGCCAGATTAGCTGTTTCCTTAATCGTTCCTGTCATTCCCTTTTGACGTATGCGTAATGCTTCACGAACCCTGGACACAGGTGGTTGGTTCGAATACATCTTAAAATGACTGGCGGAGGAAGTTTCTAGGAATTCATAATGCCGCCTTTCAGCGCGCGCCTGCGATTGTTGTCTCTCATCCTGTAAAGTCTACATGAGTTAATGCCCAATATTTATATATATTGCAATTCCTTCTACAAATCTTAGTTTAAAGGCATACGGTCAGCACTGTGGAAAATCTGTAAAACAATACTGCTCTATACCTTCAATGGCTACAATTCCACAAGGGAAGGGAGAAGCATCTGCGCAGAATTCCAATGAGATTCACTCTCCACTGAGACAACCTGGAAGGCCTTTGCCAGAGCCGAGCCTAGGCATGTCCTACGAGAACAACCAGCTTGGTCAAGAATCTGCCGCACCTGAATTGAAGCCAAGATGGAGCGCTGATGATGCTAAAAGAGACGAATACTGGAGAGGCTATTATGACCGGAAAAGAAGGGAGACCGAACGAGAGCGAGAGACTGCCTACTATCCAGATTATCCTAGACCTATGCAGAGATATCTCGAATTTCCTGACGAAGGCGGGAGTACAATGTATAGGAGCACCTCAAGAGCATCACGAGTACCGATGTCTTATCAGCCACGGCAACGAGTAACGAGGCCCATGAGCGACATGCCCAAGAAAATACCAGTCGAACTTGAAGATGACGACGATTACGATGAGGTGTACATTGTCCGCGGCGAGAGAAAGCATCCTCCTACAGGTGGGCCGCCACGAAGAAGAAGTCTAGATTCGAGTGAATATCGACTGCCATACACCAAGTGGATGTCAAAAACACTGAAAGGGCATTTCGTGGCTGCAATCGGCGAGTTTGTGGGGACTAGTATGTTTCTCTTCTTCGCATTCGCTGGAACTCAGGTCGCGAATGTTGGAAGCCAGACTGCACAGAACACGACCACAAACGCGCAGACTGGTTTCAGCCCCGAGGTGTTGTTGTACATTGCTCTCTCTTTCGGTTTCTCGCTCATGGTCAATGTCTGGGTTTTCTTTCGCATATCCGGCGGACTTTTCAACCCCGCGGTCACACTGGCTATGGCAATGACAAGAGCAATCAGCGCCTTCAGGGCTGTGCTTTTGGTTTCGATGCAAATAGCTGGCAGTATATTCGCATCTGAGGTTGTGAAGGTCTTGTTTCCTACAGATTTCAAAGTTCGGACCACTCTGTCGAGTGGCACATCTCTGGTTCGAGGCGTTTTCATCGAAGGGATCCTCACCTTCGAACTCGTCTTCACTGTAAGTCCTTCAATGAGCCAATAGGTCTTGTGTTGCTAAAGCCGTCAGATATTTCTCCTGGCAAAGGAAAAACACAGAGCGACTTTCATAGCACCAGTTGGCATTGGTCTCGCTTTATTTATTGCAGAACTTGTTGGAGTTTACTACACAGGAGGTTCGTTAAACCCTGCCAGATCATTTGGACCATGCGTTGTGACTGGTTCGTTCGATAAAGAACATTGGATCTATTGTAAGTTCTCCGCAACGTTCTTGGAGATAAAACGTTAACACAATCTACTCAGGGGTGGGACCCGGAGCCGGCGCTATTGCTGCCGTTATCTTCTATAAGTTCATTAAAATCCTCGAGTATGAAATTGCCAATGTAAGTTTCATAACGGAGTTTGGATTCATCAACTAATATGTTGTAGCCTGGACAAGATGATGCGGGAGATGATGGACGAAAGAATGATGCCGACGTCGCCGCTGTTTGACTTCCATTTTCGTTGAGGTGATGACAGTGTACCAGCTGATCATTTGGAAGCCGTTCTATGGGAATAAGGATGTATTACGCTCCCTGAGTTGTTTTGTTTCCAGAACATATGATAGGCAACGAAGTTCTGGTGCTAATACTTAATTGCTTTCGTGACTCCACTTGTTGAAGTCTTTGAAATTATTCTTCAGCCCGTCCTTTTCTAGCAACACATAAGTGTTTTTGAAAGAAATATCTAGAGATCGCAATGCTTTTACATGCTTTTCCTCTTCTTCATGTCATTTTCGCTATCCATCAGTAACCATTTAAGTGGCCAAGGGTAATGTGCCTTTATCTTCCGTAGCTGTGCTTTGCCATTGACTTCATCATCGATCATATCACATAGCTTAAGTCGAATATTTTGAATACTCATGGCCATGAAAGCGATTCATGTTTATGCCCACTGTCTTTTTATTTCCCACGAGCATCTCTAATAGTATGATGTCCTATCCATTTTACTTTATTTTCTACAAACTTTCTCAGTCACTCTAGGAACTGTCAGTAATCTCAGTTTGATTCACCGCTTTCATACCTCATGTGGCTTTCTGTTGGTACGTCTTAATCTGCCACGGTGTTCTTGTTTTACTGATCCTCCATCGAATTACCCGTTCAACTCCCACGCGCGGCTGAGCCTCTGCGAGGATATTTGCAGGTTCCATCACCATAATATGCATAGACTGCTCATCAAGGCGTGAAGGCTGCTCTAGGATTTTGAAGATGGGGAATTCCATCTTAGGCATGAGATTAGAACCTCGTTGATAGGAAAGATATCGTGCGTGAGCCAATTTGACGAGCCAACATCGTGCTATCATTTGCTATTGAGTCATCTTTCCTCTCGAAACCCAACGTTCTGGAGACTCATTGACTGCATCTTTACTATAAACTGAAAAAGTCTTCTTTGAAGGGCTACTGACTCTCAGCAGTCTCCTCGGACACGGAAGCCGGCAATGTTTCAAGGAAGCCGTTATCAAAGAAAAGTAGACTTTAGATACGCAGTGTCTACATCTATCTCACAAGGCAGATACCTAAGGAGAAAAAAGTAGCCTTTCGCACAGATGATAAATGTACATTTTTCACACTACTTCCTTCATCTTCTTCCTCACAACTTGGCACATCTCTACGACAGCATCCTGGACATATCATTCCGGACCCTATTATAGTCTAGCAGAGCCTCGATCCGACCTACCGCCGAGATAGCGATATCTTGGTCCCACAGCTTCCTCTTCGCGAAGTCCATGACATCGTGGTGCGTGATTGAGCCGATAACACGCTCGACCTCCTCTGGGCTCAAACGTCGACCAGTAGTAACAATCTGACGACCGATATCCTCAGCTACGGCAGTTGTGCCGTCAAGTGAGAGAAGAATGGAAGCCTTGAGCTGGGCCTTAGCGCGCTCTACCTCAGCCTCCGAGACGGACCACGACAGGCGGGACCACTCGCGGAGAGTGAAGTGGACGAGGTCGTCGACTTGACCAATATTCTCAGTGACGAGGTAGATACCCCAAAGACTATGCACGCGATGTTAGCTTGTTCTGTCTTGATTGAGATATACATCAGCTTACCCGGTGTCGCTATAGCTGGTGGAGAAGCTCATGAAGCTGTTTGCCAGGTGGTTGTTGTGCACAAAGGTGCTGAGCTTGCTGCCCATGTATGGCGAGCTACCCATTGCGCGATCCCAGTTACCAACTATGGCTTGAGTGACAAGAGCAGTGAAGTAATCCGGGTCCTTCCAGCTCACACCTTCGACAGCGATAGCGATGTTGGCTGTTGGCAGTGTGTCATCTCGAATTCTCACCTCGGAGCCGATGAAGTCCGGCTTTGCCTTCTGTGCAGCGACTACGCGAGCCGCGTATTCTGATGGTGGTGCTGCGGGAAGGCCGGAAAAGTACTTCTCAGCAAGCTCAACGAGCTGTTGATGTGGAACACCACCAGCACCAACAAGAACCATGCGATCAGCAGTATAGTTCGTCTTGATGTAGTTGACTAAATCGTCACGACTGATGGTTTGAATGTTTTCCTTCGGACCCAGAATCGTGCGACCGAGAGCCTGGCCTTGGAAGGCGGTTGCATGAAGATGGTCAAAGACAACTTCCTCTAGCTGCTTGTCAACCTCCTCTTGCTCGCGAAGAATGACGTCGCGCTCGCGTTCAATAGCTGCTGGCTCGAGCTTAGAATTCTGGAGAATATCGGCAAGGATGTCAACAGTGGCTGGGACGTCGGAATTGAACGACTTGGCGTAGTACACGGTGTTTTCGCGCTACCTGCATCTCAGTTTGAGCCCAACGCTACGAACGCAGACAACTTACCGATGTATAAGCGTTCAGGTGACCACCCATGTTTTCAATCTCAAGTTCTAGTTGCTGTTGTGTCCGTTTCTCGGTACCCTATGATCCATCTGGTTAACATGTTTCCCGCATGATCAAGCTATTTTGATGCACCTTGAATGCTAGATGCTCTAGGAAATGGGCGGTGCCATTGGTCTTGTCCGTCTCTGCACGACTTCCTGCGTCTATCCACACACCCACGGTCGATGTTTGTGCCCAGGGAGAGTGCTCAGTCGCGATCTAACAGACGTGTCAGCACACTCTACGCCTTGTATACCACGTATCTACCTACGGTGAAGCCATTGGATAAAGTTGTTGACTCGGTCTTGCTACCGTGACTGATGGCGGTCGCAAACCTCTGCCTGGGCCGGATGGCATTGATGGCAGCACGGCTGCGCAGCGCCTGCTGAAGGTTCAGAGCGAGCCGCCGCGATGCCATTGCAACAGTTGCAATTGACAAAGAAACGAAGGAGATGAGGGTAGGGAGATGGAGGCAGTAGCAAAGCAAAGCAGAGATGTTGAAGAACGACCCAGCTGCCAGTTTCTTGCGGCTTGACCCGATGTCTGCCTCAGGCATCAAGAAGGCACACACAGAATTGAACGGATGATTTGTTTCCCTTGCCATTGGCTGATTGGCAGCCGCACCTCGGCGGCTTCGGTAAGTAACAGAGTTAGCTTCGCCTACATAGGACCGGCAAAGAGAACGACAACCACGCATGGTCCTGCAACATCACTCTCACAAACAACAGTGAGCTATCATGGCATCGATTGCGCGACAGTCCATGCTGAAGCAGGCTTGGGCCTCTGCACCAAGCAAGCAATTGACTTCGTTCCGGGCCGCAGCCTCTCTCGCCAGTGCCAATGCCTGGAGACAGCCCGCTTCGTCAATAATTCTGCGAAACGCCGTCCCCGTCGCTGGCTTCCACGCCTCCGGTCGCAGGGCCATCCTCCCCCCTCTTCCTCGTGGGTTTATCTTTTTCGACGAGTTGGATTGAACCAAGCTAATCAGAGCCAACAGAGAGAGTGAACGGCTCAGGTATACATGCGACCGCACCCCGACAAATGAGCTATCCATACTGAGACATGCCGCGACAGTGAATGACCCTGCGCCTGTTCCAGCGCCCCATCCATTCCATGGCTCATACCATTGGACATTTGAGAGGCACGTCTCGCTGTTTTGAAGGGGAAGGAATCGAAGGCGTGTCCATGCTGACCAAATGCTCATGCAGACTTGTTTCTGCGGGACTCATCCCGCTCACGCTCGCTCCCTTCATCGGCGGCTCTCTCAACCCTCTGACCGACTCGATACTCGGTGCTACCATCCTCATCCATTCGTACATCGGCTTCCAGGCCTGCATCATCGACTACTTCCCTTCGTACCGTGTCCCGAAGATTCAGAATGCACTTATGTGGGTGTTGCGAGTTGCTACCGTGCTCACGGGCATTGGCTTTTACGAGTTCGAGACAAGTATGTGACATTTTGGTGACGTTTTTCTCTTCCGATTACTAATGTTTTAATAGATGATGTCGGCATAACGCAGGCGATTGCCCGCATTTGGAAAGCCTGAGAAAACTGTGTATATCATGATCGGACGCACCTTTTCCTTCGTAGACGATGTCGTGAACTCTTAGGAGGCGTGTGGCTGCTCTGTATTATCAAAATGAAATCGAAGCATGCTTATCTTCGGATCATCCTTCCTTTCGCTCAGTGCCTCGTCTGCATTTCGTTTGACTCTGAAACAATATTACGACTGGATTATTACATGCATTGGCATTAAGACTAGCTAGAAATTCGCTGTTGATGGCGAATGCCATCAGCGAATAAGGCGCAGCGAGATCACGCTAATCACACCTTGAGATAATAGCTCTACAGCGCTAACATTACAGGATCAATGCTTCTATTATTGCAATTAATCATGTTGCACGGGCTTGGATTCGAATGTATGAGAAATGAAGCTTTTGTCAGTTGATCTTAGAGGACTTGAAAACGAATCCTCTTCAAAGGTACTGTTCTTCTATTTGATGCAAGCCCCAACGCGTAAAAGAGAACGAATATCTCAGAGGCCGCTGATTCTCGCTCCAGTCATCTAGATGCTTTTTCGGGGCCTGCAGAGGATGAAATGGGTGTGCTTTTCTGCGTTGACAACTCCTTGTGAACAATACTCTTGTGACACAAGTTAATGCGCCCGAGTTGCACCCAGCCGCTGCGGCGCATAACAAATACGTAAGCTTGGTCTCACCGCGTCAGATTCAAGCCTCCTACTCTTGTGCTTTGAACTTTGAGATATGGGAAGAACTTGTTGATTAATTCAAGCCTTGCAACTTGTAACGACATGAAGAGTTCCGCAACAAGGTAAGAAACAAAGCTGCCCATGAGATATCAGCGACTCCTTCATTTATACAGGGCAGTAACTGGTGAAATTGAACTTGATGGGCTGGCAAAAATGGGCTTGCTGGTAATATTATTTACTACGCAAGGACAATTGAAGCCTCAGTGGATTGTGTATAGAAGGAATTGATCAGAACTGTTCTATTATTCTTCTGAAAGTGCAAATAAATGCCGATGTTGTGTTCCAATCATTCTAGCAGTGTTGAGAGTATGGTTCATGCCCTCGCTGAATTTAGCCTGAGCGGCAGCCGCTGCGGGGAAAACTGTCGATTCGATACTTCAATCATATAAATCTACCGACGGTTGAGCGCACGAACTTCACAACCTGCCACACTTGCCGATTCTCCTGTTGCCCACCATAACTTAGAAAGCGCCCTACACCAATTTATCTATAGGACGTAAGCTTAGCGGTTTGCTCGGTCAATTCGTGAGCCCGTGAGCGTAGCGCTGCCACTAGTGTATTATGTCCGAGTTTTCAGGTATTTAGAACTATGATGAACACGAGATCTGGGTTTGGCATGATCATGACGTGATATAGCATCATTTCGCTCGTCAAATCTTCGAGGCACTTTCGTGTTGTCAAAAGCTAGGTCAAAAGTATTGCATGCGAATGGTACGCAGCCGAATTTCAGATCTTACCCTGGCTTTGAAGGCGTGTACGTCCCTTGCTAATATGGCTCCAGGGAACAAGCCGGCCAAAACGAGAGATGTCAAACACTTCCCGTTCTTCGGCTTGCCACGTGAGCTGCGTGACCGTGTTTATAGAATGGTTCTAGTTGCCCCATTCATCTATATCGATCTCGTATCGTGCGCATCTGACGATGATGACGAAGAAACGCTCACTCTTTACCCACTACCAAAATTCAGGACCACATACATATCGCTAGGTAAAAAGATGACATACCGCCTTATGCCATCACACAAGTGCCGCTGTGGGCAGTGTCCAACTGAGTTCGCGCCACAGTTGCAACTCTTCTACGTCAGCCGTGCTATGTATGTGGAAGCCAGAGAGGTTTTCTACAAGGAGAACGAATTCAAAACAGAGCTTGCCAGTGGGTTGGGTTGCAGTGCGTGGCTTAAAGATCGCGAATATTCGTTGAAATACATACGCAGCCTCAATTTTGACGTTGCTCTTCACACCGCTGAGTTCAATTACGGGCGTTGGAGCGAGAATTGCTACAAGGCACTTTTCGGTATGCTTAGGGAGAGGACAGATCTCCGTCACTTAACCCTCAACTTTCATGGTATGAAGTCATCAAATATCGCATGCGTAATTCTGATTTTCCCCGTCAGGCCTTGTTCCAGATGTAACGATCGAGAACGGCTGGCAATGTCCCTGCGATTGTCAGGAATTTGAGCATCCTTTGCTGCAATTAGGTCATGTGATAGGAATGCCTGGCTTACCTATCTCTAGAACAACGAAAATACACGATAGGGAATGGGGCTTATTAAAAGCCTTAACAATGATAACGAACCTCCAGCGACTGGCAATCAACGTGGATTTTTGTTATCATATGCTCGATCATGATGGTCATGATGACAATGTTTTCGAGCATGACCACATCCGAAGCTTCATTGCCTACATGCGCTCTCGAATGCTCAAGAGGGGTGCAGAGTTGAGCTCGAGGCAAATTCACGGTTACTGCCGCGTGCACGATGAAGTCGAGGACAAGCGTTACCGCTTCCACTGCGACGATGATGAATACGGCAAGTCGTATCTGACACTCTTAAAAACTGCAACGCACAGCCCGTCACATCATAATCATTCTGACTCCGGTAGCGAGATGGACAGCCATATGTCTGAACCGGAGGGTGCCACTGACAACGAGGATGAATGGGAAGATGAGAGCGATTTGCTCGACGAAGACATAGATATTTCCAGCGGGGTCGAGGAGGAGATACCTCCATTGGAGAGCAACAACGAAGGCTCTGATCGTGATATCTACTGAAGCGACGAGGAACTGAGTGCAGGTTCGATGCACAACGTACCCAGTTCAGGACTGATATTATTCTACGATGGCAACGGTTTCTTGTTCCAGCCGTTCTGATCTATCTTCAACAGCGATTGCCATCACAATGACGAACGGATCGGCTTAGATGCTAGTAGCGTTCTACATGTGTCTGTAAGAGAAACTTTGATTAAGTTGCACTACTATTGCCTGGCTAGCTAAAATAGTCGCCCTTTCCGAAAAAGTTGTACGGAGCTAGCAAATCTTTGTTATGAGGTACACAGGACGTGCTTGCACTTTAGAACACAGGTGACAGTCAAGAATAGATAATGGAAATTTTGGAAAAAAGACTTGACTGCTTTCCATAAATCTTAATTCTATGAAGTCGACATTCACTGTATAGCCATTGTAGAAGTTCTGCAAACTCGTTCGGACTAAAAACTTCTCTCCATTCCATTCCGAGCTCGCGTATGACGAGGACGATGCCTATGGTGATTCATGCGATGCGTCCCAGATTAGGAACCTAGTTCTTGTTTTACACGTAGCCTTTGACGTGCTAAAGAAGAGCATCTCGGTCCGAGAGATGAAGTATGCTCTTATTGCCGCTCTGCTCAACGTGGTTACGCAGAATTTAACTCTGGAGTTCACGCAGCGACGTTGTTGCCAATTGCCAACAGTCTCAGTGAGCCGTAGCTATCACAACAGGTGCGACACTGCAAGTGAATGGTGCCCACCAAGCTCAATTTCTGACATCTCTGGTTAGATAGAGTCATCGACAGTCAGCCTGCTGTTTCTAACTATGACTCACATACAAACGTCAATCGACGCCTCGGCTAGTCATCGCGATGCGTAAAGCCAAGAGACGGAAAACAGTGGAGGTGCTGTAGGAATCAGTCTTAGACGAACGACTACTTTGTACGGCCTCGGAAATAAGAAAAAATATATCAGAAGTAGTGATACCATCGACGAAAGACTCATTACCGAATTGAGGTAAGGTGCTTGGCTTCGGACATGGCTAACATACAGCAACCAATAACCTCTTTGCACATCTGACGATTCTTGAACGCCGTGCCGTTCTCGCAAGCTCTCTGAGCCGCACGTGGGAACGGTTTCTTACTCTTCTAGCACTCTCAAAGCGGTGTACTTGCATTACAAATACGATTTGACTCCGAAATCCGCATACTCGGCAAGACTCTCTGCGGAAACCTGCCGCGAGTGCCGACGAAGAGAGGGGAAATTAACCAATGAGATAGCCAACTGAAACTGGCGTCTTCCCCAGGGCGCGTATGTGGAGACTGGGGAAGAATCTGCCGAGTTGGCGTTCGCTCTACAAAAGTACGAATTTTTGATACTTGAATTTCCCTGTTCTTCTGACCTTCTCTTTCCACTGTTCTTGCCTCGCGCCATGCATACATACATGATCCCGTGCGTTTCGAACTTTGGCATTTTTGGAATGTTTTGCTGAGAGCCTGTCGCATCCAAACGTCCATTTGGGTTTCTGTTTGGAGGGCATTCGATCGGGAGGCGTTCTACTCGGAATCGCCGCTGGTGGAATCCCAAAGACCGTCCTCCACAGGGTTTGTTAGAAAGCGCCAACCGTCAAAATCGAACCTGTTGTCGAGTCCGGCTCTGCATGAGATAAAAAGATGAAAGATGAAATGTTGAATGCCAAAGCCACAGAGGCTTCGGAAGATTATGGTTCTTCCGGAGTCGAAGAATGCTCCAGAGAGGAAGAAGAAGTCATTCAGACTGCAGAAATCAAGACTGAAAGTCAACCGTTGAGCCGAACGCAATCGCGAAGATCGGAAATCGATCCTTTCGGTGAACCCCCTGACGGAGGTCTGAACGCGTGGCTGAAAGTACTCGGCTGCTTTCTGATCTATTCGAACATATGGTATGTGTCTTCCAGAATGGGTTTGCACGCATGAAGTGCTGACAACCGCGACCAGGGGCTTTACCTTGACATTTGGCGCTTTCCAGAACTACTATCAGCATCACTTCTTGAGCGATATGTCACCGTCATCGATCAGCTGGATTGGAACTGTGCAGTCCTTCCTCTTGATCCTTGTCGGGTGCATGTCGGGGCCGCTCTTTGATTTAGGCTATTTCCGTCCCATGTTGTTCTTCGGCAATTTTCTTGTTGTCTTTGGCCTTTTCATGCTAAGCTTAGCGAAGGAATATTACCAAGTTTTCCTCGCCCAGGCGGTATGCATTGGTCTCGGTGCTGGCTTGTTGTATATCCCAAGTCTGGCTTTGATCGGGTTAAGTTTCTCAACGAAGCGCAGTGTAGCGCAGGGCATAACCACTGCAGGGATTGCTGTTGGTATGTACTGAGACGAGTTAAGAAAAGAGTTCCACACTGATGTTTCCTCAGGTGGTATCGCCTACATTCTCGCATTTGATCACCTCAGCAGCACTGCAGGCTTTGGCTGGGCTGTTCGCGTGATGGGTTTCATCTCTCTGGGCATCTGCGGGATTGCATTCCCGGCCCTTCTCAAAGGAACCAGTGCTCTTGCCAAAGCCCGTGCAGCTCGCAAACTTTGGGAGCTGTCTGCATTCAAGGATCGTAACTTTCTTATCTTTACAGCTTGTTCATGTTCAACGTTCCTTGGATATATCGTCCCATACTTCTACATCTCCGTCTTCGCCTCTGATGCCCTTGGAATAGATCAAAATATGTCGCTCAATATTCTAATCATTGCTATTGCAGCGTCCTTCTTCGGCCGTCTCGTGTCCGGAATGATTGCTTTTAGGATGGGTCCCATCTTTACCTGGTTCTGGTGTGCCGCATCCTCTGGTATAGTCTCTATATCTTGGTTGGCTGTCAAATCACAGCCTGGCCTCATTGCTTGGGCGGTTTTTTGGGGCTTCTGCTCCGCTGGTCTGGTCACGCTCCCTGCGGCAGTGTTTCCCACACTTTGCTCTGATCTTCGCCGCTTAGGCACCCTTACCGGCATGAGTTGGGGTATTTCATCCTTTGCGAGTTTGATTGGCAGCCCGATTGCAGGTGCCATTCTGAAACACCACCCAACTGATGGACACGCGAGGTCAAGATCAGACTTCTTGGGGCCAGCGCTGTGGGCAGGCGTTTGTCTCTTATTAGGCTCGGGAATAATATTCATTTTATGGGCATTGAGAGTGAAGGAAACTAAAAAGGGCTATTTTATCTAAATAATATATCAGCATCCGGGAACTGGAATTGTCTACTGAATGTCTTTGCATAATTCAGCCATAACGGTCAAAACAATGACAAAATAGATTGTACCGCTATATTTTTCCAGCTACGTGAGGAATCTCTTACACTCGGGAATGGTCCATCCTATTTGCTGACTTCCGTCAAGTAGACTGCTCAACGCCAGACGGCATCACCTTGACACAACTGTAGGAATCTCCGTTGATCTAAAAAAAACGATTTAGGTCTGCAACACCAGCAATAAAATGCGTCCGTATGTTAATTTTGCCTCATGCTCCCGGCCCAAATGAATTGCGGAACTATCTGATTTACGACAGTAGGCACTTTGCACATTATGCACGTTAGTAGTCATGGAGAGTATACGAATTCTAGGCAACGAGAACTTCAGACATGGGGACATCAGATTAAGGCAAAAGCAGAAAGAAAAATGCCATTTTTTCAAAGTTAGATAGGATGACTTTGATTGAGATGGAGTAGGCGGCCGAGAGGTGGAGTTTTGGCATCGATTGGTGAATTCCACGAATAGTCGTCACAGGGGCATATTGCACCTTATGAGTTCATACTAGAACTAGCGATCTGGCTTAGAGCATATTGAGGGCTGTGAATCCGACAATTAGCTCACGTTATTGTTTACAGACTCGAAGTCAGGTAGTAGAAGCATGGCCAATGATCTGTGTCGGCATTCCAAAGTTCCGACCTTACGTCATCACGTTTCCGAAGCTCGAAAAAGCTCATGCACTTTCCAGGAGCCCGTCAACAAACAGCAACTCAACGGACGCCTGCATCAACCATCAATTGACGGTCAAGATGTTTGCGAGGCAAGTTTTTCGGCCTGCAATGGCAGCCAGGAGCGTACGTGTGCAAAAACCTCACCCCGCATCCGTCCCCCAAATGTTTCTCGCGCTCACCTGTCTCGAATCACGTCATCGACTGACCAGCCATTGCGACAGCATGTGCGCCGCTACGCCTCGGAGGCCGGTTCTGCAAAGAGCTCGAACTTGCCATGGATGCTTACCGGTGCCGCTATCCTCGCCGTCGGCGGCTACATGACTCTCCGTGAAGACCCCGCGAAAGCGAAGCATGCCGCGCACGCCGTTGAAGAGAAGGTCAAAAGCGTGAAGGAGGATGTTCTTCCCAGCGCAGCGCCATCCAAAGTTTTCACCGGCGGCGATCAGGGGTTCGTCAGTTTAAAGCTGGAAAAGTCGGAGACTCTGAGCCCGAACACGAAGAAGCTGACCTTCTCCTTCCCGGAGGAGAACCAGGTGTCGGGCTTACACGTTGCTTGTACGTCTGTTGGACACGTACGACACCGATAGGATTGACGTGCTGACACATTGAAAAGCTGCTCTCTTGACCAAGTATAAGGGGCCAGAGATGGAGAAGCCAGTCCTAAGACCGTATACGCCAACGAGTGATGAAGGTAAGTAATCATGAGAAGCAATTTGTGTCTCCGCAGTATTAAGAAAAAGCTTTAGGTCAACAAGGCTACCTCGAGCTTGTTGTCAAGAAGTATCCGAACGGACCGATGTCCACCCACCTACATGAGATGGAGCCAGGCCAGCGTCTCGACTTCAAAGGCCCACTCCCCAAGTATCCATGGTCCGAGAACAAGCACCAGCACATCGCTCTCATTGCCGGTGGCACTGGCATAACGCCCATGTACCAGCTCATCCGTGCCATCTTCTCCAACCCGAACGACAAGACGAAAGTCAGCCTCATCTACGGCAACGTGACCGAGAGCGACATTCTTCTCAAGAAAGAACTGCAGGAAATCGAGAACACGTACCCCCAGCGCTTCAAGGCTTTCTACTTGCTGGACAAGCCGCCTGAGAAGTGGCAGGGAGGCACAGGCTTCGTGACCAAAGAGCTCCTGAAGACGCTGCTGCCGGAGCCAAAGGAAGGCGACGCCATCAAGGTCTTCGTATGCGGTCCGCCGGGCATGTACAAGGCTATCTCAGGCGGCAAGAAGAGCCCACAGGATCAGGGCGAGCTCGAAGGCTACCTCAAGGAGTTGGGATACAGCAAGGAGCAGGTCTACAAGTTCTAGACAAGCCGGGCGCTGCCCGTGTAGAATTAGATGCATCTTTCTCCTGTGGTAGAGCAATAAAATTTTTTTTCCTTCTTTGAATACCCACGTGTGCACACATTTACTTCTGTAACTTGCGTCGAGATGTGTGCCCGCAAAAGCCTTTCTCGTCGCCACCAACCTTGCGGTTCATGAGTAAGCCATATTGAAAGGCATCGGGCGCGCCTTCAGAAATAACCGTAAGGAGACGCATCACCTTGAAAATGGACATGTATATTGAATGAATTGGCGCAAGGACAAATTGTCGTGCTTAAAGACTCGATATCACAGCTTGAATGCTGTTTGAAAGAACTACTACTCGCTAATGAAAGTTATGAGAATCGTAGATACGACGTAGTGCCAGCTATTGCAACAAATGAAAGAAAAGAAAAGCTGTACAAATTCGCCAGGACAACGCAGTGTTGCCTCTCGCACAGGGTATTGAGTAGGTGCTTTTCACCATAAATGATCTTCAACCAACTCCACCGGTAAACGCCATGCAAAAATCGTCATTGAAAATTCGTAAAGATTAGGCGAAGAGCTGGGTTTGGAAGATGCCCAAACTATGTAGGGCCTTGGCCGTTCGAGGATATGTGAACCTTCGCGCTCGTTTCATCGCCACTTCGCAGAACTGAAAGAATATCGTCTCCGGTATGCTTTTCGTCTTGTGTCCATCCTCCGAACTTTCAAGCTCATATTGTCTTGAAAGATGTCTCTATTCCATTCTCTTAAACCCCATCAGAGTCTCTTGCCAGGGACCAGAATGAACAAACAGCAAAGCGCGGCATCAATGACGGCTACAGCAAAAAATACCATCCACGAGCGCTTGATGAGTAATTGGCGCACGAAGGATTCCTTCACACGCGCGAAACTGAAGAACGTATACTCGGACGATCCAACAAGAGCTAGAATCGGATCGAGCATGTATTGGTGAGTTGCAAGAAAATAAATGCCCAGGGTAAACGGCAGAATGAGCTGTATAACGATTAGCATGAAGTAGCTCTCTCAGGAAATACGAAAACTTACCCAGCACCGTGTTGCACGACTGTAGTCGAGGAATATGAGAATGAATCCTGTCCAGAGCCCGCCAAACAGGGCAAGCAAACCCACGATCAGACGCAACATCATACTAGGAGGCACAAGATTGCCAAGCGCCTTAGCACGTAAAAAGCCAGGGAAGGCGTCTCGCTCCATGGCCTGGAAGACGTAGTCCTTTGCAGCATCGAACACCTCAGGATCATCACGACCTCGCTCTTCGATAGCTTCCTGGATACTATCCAGGATACCCTGAGGAATAATGATCTCACGCTCGGATCCGGGAAGAAGGTAGGTGTACAGAATTTTCTCCGCAGATGCACGAATATCTTGGCGGGTTACCGTGTGCTGAGGCGAGCTTGAAACATTTCCAGGAGATGTGCTGCTCTCAAGGTGAGCGGGTGAATGACCGGGAGAACGATTAGGAGAGTTGGCCGTGGCGCCAGTGCTCCGTCGCTTCCGCCTCGAGCCGCTGCCGCCTGAGTGGTCACTCGAATGGGAATTGCTGTGCGAGTGTGCTCCGGGATGTCTTGTTTGTTCATTGCGCAAGGCTTGCGAAATGGACTCATCCCTCATTGCCTTCTCATTCGACGGGCCAGCGACACCGGTTGGATCTGCGTAGCCCTCCAGAATTTGTGACGATCGCTTCGAAGCTGCCTTTTCCAACTCCGGCGTGTCGACGAGGACTGAACGGCGCAGTTCGCGCACGTAATGTCGGCATAGGGACATGTGTTGCGAGACATCAAGCCTGAAGGTGAGTGAGTCAACAGAGCATTGACGCTGATCTCGAATCATCATACCAAAAGTCAAGATAGTCTACGGAGCGCTGCTGGTCTCTCATGTAGATGTAGAATGAAAAGAGGTCTACAGGTGCAAGCGTCCTCCGGCTGAGGACCTCGAACAAAGTCGGCAACCGCTTGCGCTGAAGGTCGGGCACCGGCGACGGTGTTGACGCCATGATGGAAGCTGTGTAGCGCTCGCAAAAGTAGGTGTTGTGCGTGGGGACGCGCGATGTCGTCGGTCAAATGAGGTGGATGTGAGGCGTCGTCTCGGAACGATTATCGATCGGCAACGCTACAAAAGTGCAACGTGCGGTCCTGCGTCGAGCTTTGCACCTCAGACCGGCTGTCGGGGCCGAAGATATATCGCGGCGTGCGATGAAGGTTGAGTTGGAAATGAAAGAGCGATGTTATGAACGAGCGACTTGGTAGCGGTTGTTGAAGTTGAACGTGAAGTGGCAGGGGGTTGGCGAGCTTTCAGAGAGGTTGAGCGTGCAGGGCCTGTGCGGCTCCCTAATTTCCCGAGCAGAGCCACTGGAGACGTCGAGGCCACAACAGCGTGCAGCACCACAGCTTCCAGCGACGCGGTTTGACCGTCGAGAATCAAAGTTGCTCCGATCAAACCGAAGGCCTCTCAGCATCCCCGCCTTGAAGGTGGTGATGCCGTTCAGCACGGCTGTTGGCGGACGGCGCGGCGAAGGCAGGGATTATGCAGTGACGCGTGAACTAAACCACAGTCCGAACACGGTGCCAGATTTTGTTGCGCAGGCTCACGGTCTTGTCCCGCTCCCTTGTACGGCTAGCTGCAGATGGACGCCAAAGCAGATCTTCCCAGGTGCTCTCATTGTGCCCGACGCGACCGAGGAAGCACTGTGTGCATTTGACGATGCCAGGGCCAATGCTGAAGGCCGAGATATCCCACAGCCCCCGCGCAGCCAATGAGGGCGTGTCCGCCCCTTCGCGCTGGACTCCGAATCTTGGCACGTGGCTTTTCTCGACAGGCGAAAATCCTGGTGGTCGCAGTCGAAGCTCTCAAGCTTCATGGCAAAGCACTCGAGCAAAAGGCTTTCCATCTCCCAGCGAGCGGCATGTGTGTGTGAAATAAAGGCCGTCGACCCTGCACTTTTGCATCGGGCCTCAAAACTCTGGCGAGCAACGCTTGGACGGTGTCGTGCCATTACTATCGTGCTATCGGCAGCCCATGTGCTGCTGTCTTACTATTGAGATACAACGTGGTAGTATAATCTACAGAACGGCTGTTCGAGGTGCTGATTCTCGGGTATTTTCTTCTTTCAAATCCACCGAACCTTGGACAGACCCCGAAGCCCCAGCCTCCCGTCGAATCGTGCCAACTGAAACGTTGGAGCAAACTTGCCTTCCTTCAAATCATCCGCTCTCTACTAAGTACACATGCAGGCCTCGGTCGTTGAAGCCTGCACAATCAACTGATAACAAGCACGCTTTTGAGCCACGAAAGAAAAAGCCGGATGGTCCTAGATACCAATGAAATGGTCTTGATGCTTCCAGCCGACATTCTTCTGATGTGGCGCCACCGTCCTTCGCTTGGCTGACAGAAGCTCTCCTTGGGAGACTCTGGCGAGGTATCTTCGACCGTCGCCTGCTCGCGTAGAAGACGCCGCAGTATTTTACCCGTTGCATTCTTAGGGATCCGATCCGTGAATTCAAACTCTTCTGGGATCTTGTACTTGGCCAACGTCTGACCGATGAAAGTCTTGAGCTCTTCGATCGACAGCTCCGCACCAGGAGCTAAGACGACATACGCTCGCGACATCTCGCTTTTGTCTTCTCTCTCGATGCCGACAACAGCAGCGTCGAGCACAGAGGGGTGCTGCACGATTGTATTTTCTACCTCTGCTGGAGAGACTTGCCAGCCTCGGACTTTGATCATATCCTTTTTGCGATCAACCACGAAGATTTTGTTGCCGTCGACGCGATAACCGATATCTCCCGTGCGCAGCCATCCGTTGTTGTCGAACGCTTCACGAGTGGCCGCCTCATTGGCTAAGTAACCAAGCATCTTCAAGGAGAGTCAGATGCGCATCTTTTTGGAGCTCGAGAAAAGGATTGCACTTACCATGCATGGGCTTCGCACCATGATGTTGCCTGTTGAACCTTCCTGTTTCAACTCGTTGTCATCATCGTCGACGATCCTGTCATGAGTCAACATCCAGCTTCCATCTCGGTTAACCGCAATTCCCTTACTTGACCTCAAAGCAGGACAGGTATCTCCCAACGCTATCATCTTCATGCTTCTCTTCCCAATGGCCGGCTGTGATCCAACCAGCTTCCGTCATACCCCATACCGGCTGGATTTTTGCGTCTGGATGCAGTAGTTCGTACATTGGTAGCTGATTGCCGTACTTCAGGCTAGCCCCACCAAACCATATTTGGCGCAGGGAAACTAAAGACTCACGTGTGCCATAAGGCGTCTGTGGGAGTCCGATAATACATGGTGGTGGCAGAAAGGTCTCGCTGATTCCGAATCGCTCAATTGCGGCGACAAACCCTCGCATATCAAAACGACGCATGACGTATGTCGTAATTCCTTCTCGGACGCTCGATGGAATGATTGGCGTCGCGAACACGTGAAATGGTGGTAGAGCAGTCAGCCGTCTTGCCTTGTAGGGTAGCTTGCCATGTGTCAAACGAAGCTCAGCTTGGGTGACATGGTAACTGTGAGGAAGCATGGCAGCTTTGGGCAACCCAGACGTTCCACTAGTCGAGGCATACTGGGCCACGGTTGAATTAGCGTCATTAATGGTAACCCAGTCACGCTCTCCGTGCGCGAGAAGAACGTCCCAGCTCTGTATGCTGGTTTCGCTGTTTTGAGTAGCGACGTCGAAGGCATATATGCGAGAATGGTGCAGTCCAACTTCACTCGCTGCGGCAAGTGTATTTGAGAGAAGCTGTGGTTCGACAATCAAGATTTTGGGCTGCGTCAAGCGGAAATGGTGAACTAGTTCGTTTGTCGTGTAGGCTGGGTTGACGCCCGTAAATACCGCTGTGTCTCTATTAGATTACAGTCAGGACGTTTACGCGTTTTGCGACTGACCTCCAGACCCTATGATCCCCAGGTACAGCACACTGTAAAAGACCTGAGTGTTCTGTTCAGTGACTGTTCAGCCGTTGAGAAATGTGGCAGCCTACGTCGTTGAAGCTGTTTACACATATGCAGTCTCCTTGCTGAATGCCAATCGATTGTAATCCAGCAACTAGTCGTCTGACGTACGACCGAAGCTGGTTGTACGACAGAGACCTCGAAACGTCGGAGGTATCGCAGAGTAGCTAATCCGTCAGTATGGTCGACCGATGACAAAAAGCAAATGACGCACTGGTCTGTCTTTGTCATCAACATCAGAATCAAATGTCCACGAGATCAAATCCATGGTTTCGATCAGGCACGGTTGATCACAACTCTAGTCTCCAGATACTTATAGTTCCGAGGGAGGCCGAATTAGAGGAAAAGAGAAGGCAAACGCCGCAAGGTTGTGAGTGGGATGCGAGTGGCTTGCAAAAACGCATTCAGTTTCGTATGTAGTTTGCAACTTTCAAGCAGGTCTGGCATGCAACTTGTCCGATCAGTCAGGCAGTATGCCAAAGCGATGTCCCACGCAGGAGCAGCCGAGCGTCTTGCTTTGAGCATCAGAGGATCAAAGAGCGCCACTAGGCGAGCAGCTGGAGGATCTCGATCCGTCGCTCCGGCACGCGTTTATGTTTTGGCCGAGTTGGATCGAGCAGGTGAAGGTGTCATTGGCTTTGGAGGCCGAACAGAGGACGCACTGCTGTCCCACATAAAGCCTAAAATCAGGAACCGAATCGCCTCGCACCTGCCTAACTGCGTCTCGGTACGGAGGTCAAGAACCCAAGCGGCTACCTGCTGTGCGTCCTGCTGTGCGTCCTGCTGTGCGTCCTGCTGTGCGTCCTGTTGCGCGTCTTGCCGGGCCTCTTTGCTGTACATCTTGCCGTGTCGTGTGATTTGACGGCACAACATGAACGCTGGCAGCCCGCATGTACTTAGTCCACGCGTGTGCTGCAGGTGCTAGTGGCATACGCAGCAAGACGATGCGCGCTCTCGGCTTCTCCAGTCACTTCTCTGACCCATGCGTGCTACGCTGCGGCGAGAGAATCCTTCTTAAGCTAGATCCGTCGCGCGAATGCTTCACTCATCTCGAACAAGTGACACGGACAAATCCTCTCACGTCCGTTCCGACAGTGTCTGGAGAGACGAGCTTCATCCACCTTGGCGGACAGTGCGATGGTCTACCGAGCACGATGGAAGTGCGGTGAGAGCTGGACGTCAACGCGTGGCTTGCTTAGCGCAAGATCGTGGAGGCGCTGGAATTTGGGTCGTGCGATTGCTTCTGCAGCCAGCATCTTCCCTTTGCAGACATACACAGGCCTCTTTGTGCGCTTTGCGACCTATTCAAGCATTGGGATTTGCAGTTAGAGAGCAGTCATGGCCCCATTTGTACAAGAACATACCGTACGCCAATCGATTGCGCGCATTCCTCAGCCACCAACATCGGCAAAAGCCTTGCTCAAGCCTTGTGAGTCCACCAATGAGATGAACTCGAGTCCACAAAAAGGCTTCGCTATTGAATCCCCGCCATCTAGATTCTTGATAAAAGGCAACATGGGGGTCGATCCGCCCGTCCAGAGCTGCACAATCGTCGTCGTCCGTTGCTCCTGCACGCAGCTCTTCTGCATTGCTTGGTAAGTCATTGGCCAAGTCAGACTGGACACAGCGGCGATCGCTCCCTTGAATTTGATGCCTGCTCGGTCCGATCGAGAGAATGTTTAGTTCTGAATGTTATACCTCACCACGGCGCAAGCAGGAAGCGTTCAGGGTTTCGCGGCAGATGTATGACTCGCCGCGCGGTTCTCTGCAAGTTCGCCGCGCTCAATGTACACGGCGCCTGGAACGGGAAAAGGTCCGCTCTGATGCCTCCACGTCCACTCGGTAGAAGTCACCACCGTCGCTTGACCTCGCGGGACGGAGCGGTGCAGACACTGCTCCCCAGCGCACTGGAAGGCTTGTGTTACACGAAAGAGCCCTGGATACGCTCGCGCTCTGAGCTTTTTTTTTTATTTTTAATTAATTATGTTTTTTACGATCCTATCTCAGTCGTCGGTCCCGAGCTTCAATGTCGATTCTCGCCGCACCTGGGCTCTTGCCGTCCGTGAACTCCGCTCTTAAGACTTTTCGTCTCGCCCCACCGTTTCTGCAGGTATGCATCTTAATCGCTCAGCCCGTTGGGTGCCAGGTTCCACGGGCAAACTCGCGGTGAAATCCCGTGTAGTCATTGAAAAGCATGCTGTGGGTCCGCCATGAGCAGATCTGCCAAAGCAGTCCCAGCTGGAACGAATTCATTCTCCAACCCGGACCGCACATGCCATATGGATTGCATTCGGCCCATGTACGATGCACTCTTGTAACCGGTTGTAGGACTTGGTCACTGCTTCGCCTACACAAGTAGCGGGGCGTGTCGTCGCTTACACGAGAATGGTCCTCCCGCAGTATCGTACGCTTCTGAGGATGGATGCATGCATAGACGGCGTGCGGATTGGTGGTACGCGTCCGATGCAACCTGCAAGCAGCTGCGTGAATCCGCCATCCAGTCCATCATGCAAGGGCAGCAGCTGCCCTGGGTGCGTTGCGTGGTGGGCGAAGGCGCCGTGGGTGCATCGCTCCTGCCTTTGTTCTGTCTCTTCTTTTATACCGCTTCACTGGCCAGGGCCTGCAGACATGTTTTGGCTGCCGTAGTACCGTAGAACTTCCAACCCGTAGCCTTTCAAACCGTACGCCAGTCACCATGTCGGTGCAGGATTCAAGTCCAATCACCATGCCGTTTGTCGTCGCAGAACACGCCGTGAACGACACAAGACAAACAGATACAACAACGTCCGCCACGGGAGAGCAGTCTGTCACCTCTCTGCGCAGCGAGTCTGTCCCGGGAGACGGCGCTGGGTGTGCCCTCGCAAAGGCCCTCGACGGACACGCAGAGCGGACGGACGGAGCAAGAGACGAGACCGACGAAATGGCTGAACGACATCACCAAGCGGGCTTCAGCGCGGAAGCGTTCGAGAGTTACGAGAAACGGCTGAATACAAGCCTCAAGCAGCCGGAGCCTGTGCGTCCAAAATCGGCGGTGTTAACCCCGTCCACTGAGTCGTTTGATACGGCAGTCGATCTTGAAAAAGGTCTTTCCGTCTCCGATGCCAACAAGAACTCGTCCTGGAACCAAGTCGTTCACGGAAAGCACGGAAGTACTGGCACCTTTGACACCCTTGGTACTTTGGCCAGCGATCCCGACGGCAATGGCGAGGTTCTCACAGTGCCCGAAAAGCGCCAACACAAGGTCGTGCGCAATCTCAGACACACATACTTGAACGTCTACCGAAGGCTTTTCACGGTTGCCTTTATAGGAAATATCATCCCAATGATTGTATGGCTAGCCCACTTGCGCAACGAGAGCATCAATAGCCTCAATCTCACTGATCTTGCTACTGCAGCGGCGGTCAATTTCGCTGTGGCCATACTTATCCGGCAAGATTACATTGTCAACTTTCTGTACCGGGTCTGCTGGCTGGTTCCACATTCAACGCCACTTCGTATAAGACGAAGTCTTGCCAAGGTGTACGAGAACGGTGGCGTGCATTCTGGCTGTGCGGTCGCTGGTTTTATATGGTTCTTGGTACTGACAATCGTGCTGTCGTTTCAATTTGCCAACTTTGTCTTGCGTTCGGTCCCGGTGCTCACACTCACGTGTGTTCTGCTGGCAATGTTGTTCGCGATCATATTGCTTGCATACCCGAAATATCGATTCTTCTCGCACAACACCTTCGAGTACACCCATCGCTTTGCAGGGTGGACAGCCATTGCCATCTTTTGGGCCGACGCAATGCTCATCGTCCACGAGATCCAGAAGAAGACTGGCCGTTCGTTCGGCCGTGAGTTGGTCCGCCTGCCAGTCTTTTGGATTTTGATCATCATCACAGCCCACCTTGTTCTCCCGTGGCTGCGGCTCAGAAAATGGCGTTTCAACGCAGACCAGCTATCTACTCATGCAGTTCGACTAGACTTTGAGAAGACGCTGCCACCGCTGAGTGGACTTGCCATTGCTGAAGCCCCACTTGGTGAATGGCACCCGTTTGCGACGTATCCCAGGGAAGGTGGCGGAGGTTCTATGATAATTTCCAACGCGGGCGACTGGACCAAACGCACGATCCTCGGACCCAAAAGCCATTATTGGGTCAAAGGCATGCCTAAGACGGGCGTTCTCTCTATGGCGTTCGTCTTCAGGAAAGTGGTCGTTGTGACAACGGGGTCAGGCATCGGGCCCTGCCTCTCATTCCTTCTCGAGCCCCGGCGCAAGACCGTGTGCAGAGTGCTCTGGAGCACACCGTCGCCAATGCAGACGTATGGCCGGGAGCTGTGTCAACAGGTGCAGTCGTGCGATCCGGAAGCGATGATCATTGACACAAGACAGAGGAAAGGACGACCCGACATGGTTGGGTTAACGTACAAATTGTTCAAGGAGAGCGGTGCAGAGGCGGTGTTTTGCATCAGTAACCCAAGACTGACGAGAAAGATTGTGTATGGCATGGAGTCGCGGGGTGTGCCGGCGTTTGGTCCTATATGGGACTCATGAGAGTAAGGAGATGGTACTTACCAAAGACGGTGGAGGTCTACAGGCAGGATTCAGGTTGTACTCGAAGGTTGCAACAGTCGTTGCTCGGCGGATGAGACATCAAATGACATACCCTTACGTCTTTGTAATGTGCATTTCATCCTCTCGGTGTATGCTAGTTTTTATTTCGGCCTTAACAAGCACGTCTGTAGACGAGCACATGCCCAACAGCCATGTGGCCAATGGAAGGGATTCAAAACAAAAAAAGACACAAGACACACGCGCAAACCAAACGTCAGAGTGCAAGAGAGGCAGAATCTCGAACGTCACGACGTTGAAACTAGGTTTTCGGGCGAGGAAGGGTTAGGCTGCACGAACAGCGTCCCTCGGGTCCGCAACACTCGTGCATGGTCAGGCTGGCCGGGCGTCTCCAGCCTGGTCTTGTTTGGGCTGTTCGCAGGAGGATCGCGACAGCTGTGCAACAGAATCCACGTGTGCATTGGGTCAGGAGCGTGCAGCTCCGCACGAAGCAGCATTGGCATCTGCTTCAAGGACCTACCTTTTCGTGGGCACGCATGGCTCCCTGGGCCAGTCCGGGAGAAAACATCCGACCTGGAGGCTCACGGCGGGCACAGACAAATCAAGCTTGGGGTTGCGGCTCACGTTACAGCTAGGAGGCCAGGACTGTCAAGAGCGAACGGGTGGTATGGGCAGTGCAGGCGGAAGGCCTTCGGTTCGAACGGGGCTTGCGCTGGTGCGCGACGGGAAACAAAAGTCGCTGGTGGTGGCCGCGGTGGTGAGCGTCAAGTCTCTGCGGCACGGGAGCACAGCCTGACGGGTGGGCGGTGTAAGGCGTGAACGGGGCAGGGCCTGCGTCTTGGCGTCCTTTATTTGGGTTCATCCTTCAATAGATTTTTTTTTTTCTTCTTTCTTTTCGTTTTGTCATCGTTCCGGACGCCGAGGGGCAGGGAGACAAAAACATATTTCCCGTGCTGGGAGTTCACGCGTCGACGTCAACCCCGTTCTCGCGGTTGCGCTGGCCCGTCTCGATCGTGTGCCACCGGGGAGACGGGGCGGGGGAGGGACGCCGTTGAACGTTCGACGCGGTCGGGAAATGTCGACAGCGCTTTGTCGACGGGCATCGAAACGGCGCCGTGGGGGAAAGAAAAGCAGGCCGCGCTGGCCGTCCGTGAGGGTCAGCGCCTGGGTGGTAGCTGGAGGCAGGACAGCGGAAGAAGAATGGAGTGGAGACGACGTTTCGTTTTTCAGAACGGTAGCGTCTTGTGCACAGGCGGCGCTCCCAGCTCACATACAAGGCGTAGAGAAAAATGAGTAGCGAGCAGCAGCGGAACTGTCGATCGTCAGACGAGAGTCTCCCTTGACTCTTTTTTTTGTTCCTCTCTGCTCCGTGTACAGCACTTCTCCTTGTCCTTGTCGTCGCCATCGCCGTCGTGTGCTGCTTCTTCGTCACCTTCTCCTTTTGTCGTCTCGCCGGTCTTTTGTGTCGGTCCCGGGCCGTTTCGCTGTCACCGATAACATCTACGCGTCCTTCCCATACCGGGCGGAGTTGGATGCGATCGTACCCGTCCTGAGGTCACTTCGAACGGGGGTCGTTCAAGGTTCCGACACACCTCTAACACGCGGAGAACAAACCAACAGCCATCCACGCTCGCTAAGCCCCCTTGCCGTACACTGTCGCACACACACACACACATACTCCTCATCCTCTCCACCTCGTCATCGTCTCCATCCTCATTACCTGTGTTCAGATTGTTCGCTCTACATCTGCTGCTGTGCCCGAGGTCGCAGCGCCCACCATCTCCCCATCCCTCGCCCTGTGCTGTTCATGCAACGCCCGGCCTGCGCGCAATCGAGCCCAGTCGGTCCTCAGCCAATTCGCAGCTCACACGACCTGCAGAACCGGCCTCTGCACAGCCCTATTCATATCCTTTGCCGTACAACTTCCCATCTTCACCTCCAACCGAGCATCGTATAATACCGGCACGATATAGGCGCAACCCCCCAGCGCCTCTTTTCTCTATCCGTCCCCAAGTCGCTGCAAAACCTCCACCGTGGCTTCCAAGGTTCGATCGTTCGAGAGCAGAGACTCTCTGCTCGGCAACGCGCCTGAATTCGATCGGAGTTTCACCCCTCGCTCAGACTTCGGCCACTACCAGCCTGATATGCTACCCGATCAGCCCAAGTACTATAGGCAAGATTTCGCTACACACAACGCGCCCGCCGGAGGCTATCTTGACAGGCAAGGGCTGGCTTCCGCTGGTACGTCGGCAGGGTTGAAACCGAGCAAGATGTACATACCCAACACTTTCTGGACATGGACCTTCATGCTCGTGGCGCTCATTCAGGCCATTCTGTCTCTGAGCTTAGAAGCGTAAGTGCTTGTACCACCTCGCATGTCTTTTTTTCCGTATGGGATAGGCAAAACTAAGGATCCATGGTTTGTAGGTATGTCTTTGCAAAGTTCCAGAACGGCCTTATCCCGGCTGCACAGCAGCAAGGCGGTAGCGACGTAAAAACGATCCCGACCTACCTCGCTCTCCTTATCTTCGGCTTCGTGTACGAGCTGCTCCTCGTCTACGATGCCCTTCGTGCCAAAAACACCATCCAGGTCATCGGCATCGTGGCCATGAACTTGGCCATCATGGTCTACACAGCCGTGCAGGGCGACCAGATCCACGACGCTTTCTTGTACCTGACAAGCCTGCGCTTGTTCTTGAAGAACACAAACTTCTGGAACGATGTCAGGCCGTATCTCATTGCGTTGCCGTGTCTGACGGCGCTAGGCACCTTTCTGCTTGCGATCTGCGCCTGGAAGCTGTACGAGGAGTTTGCGTGGACCATTTACAAACAGATCAGTGCCGACGTGAGACTAAAGAATCGATTCCTCATCTACCAGGCGAGCAACCCTTGATACCCGTGTCAATCTCAGTCCCAACAGCAGCTAACATGCAGTGTAGATCTACATCGCGCTGCTCAAGTTCGACTTCTTCTTGTTCCTGGGTTTCATCATTCAGTTCCTCGTCATTGTTCACAACACCAGCGATGCCGAGTTCTACCTTACCGTCGCCGCCCTTCCCGTCACGCTGGTCATGCTTCTACTAGCAGCGTGGAGCACGCAGCGCGAACATTTGATTGGAATGATTGTCACAATCGTACGTTCCACGAACGGACACCTTTGAAATTGCGCAAAGCTTACCCATACGTTCTAGTTTATGTACTTTGTCGGCCTGGCCTACTTCATCTTTAAACTCGTACGCATGTACGCAGCTGACAGCCAGCGTCGGTCCGACTATGCGCCTGCGCGTAAGACGCTCACAATATTCGCCGTAATCACCATCGTCTTCCTCCTCATCACCATCGTCATCGCATGCTGGTGTACGCGCAACTTTAACAAGGGTCTGAAACCGCACATTTCCAAGAGCCACGTGCTACGACATGCTGATGCGAACGCGGATAAGCTGTACATGAACGACGTGCGAACAAATTATACTGATGCACAGACGGGCCTGGGTCCGTCGAATCCGAGCGGTGGACACAGGATGGAAATCGACTGAGCGATGTTATGATCTTCTCGCACGAGCACTCTCCAGGCACACGAGAAGGAGCAGACTCCGCGCACAATGTTTTTGATCTCACGAACCATTTACGACAGCCATCTATTCATTCAATAATTCATCTATTAGCACAGCATGCTTACCAAAGCAACAAAGAAGACTGCGCATTTCCCAGGAAGGGTTTACAACGGGCTTAGACGAGGGTGAGGTCAAACGCTCTTCCAATTGTTCTTTTGTTTTGGGTGTTCATCTCTCGACTCCCACATTGCCATATCTTGACCTGGTTTGCTCGCTGTTTTGCCTAGTGCAGGCTTATACCATTTTGGAAATGTACTGTAGCTTTATGCTCCTCGTCGTTTTTCTTTTTTTAACCTGCTCTACCCCTCCATACCCATGGTTCAACGGCGTGTTGGGCGGCGTTCGTGTACCAGCAAGGTTCTGGTGTATTTCTGTCTCCTTGGAGGATGAAAAACGAACGGGTTCAGAATCTACCTCTTTGATATGATTGGGTAGTACGATTGTAAGACGAGCCTATGGTATTTCCTACTCAAAAAAAAATGGATCCATATCTGAAACTACGATGTGATTTTATCCCATCTGCCGATTGTCCCAATTCTGACTTTGATGACTCTGTCTATATGTTTGTGAATGTACAGGGGATCATGAACGCCTCCGGTTTATAGAGTCTCCAAAACGCAAATCAACGTGGGTATCTGTGCGTGAAGTGTCCTCCTCAGAAAGGCAGACCACACTGTAGATCATGTACGAAAGGAAGCATCAAACGTCGTTGCCGGTATTCTGGCCAGTCAAACGAAGCCGTCCTTCCAACGACAAAGGAAGTGACGCTACGCGCCCGCAAATCCAGTGTCCTCGAAGCGATCCTTGGCCTTCTCCCGGACCGAGTTGCTGGCCTGGGAGTTGAGGTAGCTCAAGTAGCAGTTCCAGCCCAGGCTGACGACGTTGACGACGAGGACCCTGAGCTCGAGCGGGACGAAGGCGAAGTTGACGAACTGGACGGCGGGCCAGACCTGCCAGTTCTTGCGCAGGGCGGTGGAGTAGGTCGAGCGCAGCTTGTCGGCCGGCGACGAGCCCTCCAGGACGGCCATGCTGGACAGAAAGACGCACATGTGCGCCGGTGCAAAGACGAGCTGGTCGAGCGCGGCTCGCGCTCCGATCGTGGCGTACCTGCCGCCGAGGCTGACGCGGCGCTGGAGGAAGGCGAACCATGTCGTCGCCACGGGACCGAAGACGGCTGGTGCGTGTCAGACGGCAAACCCTCCCGCGTCAGCAAAAGTGCACCAAGTTGAGTGGTTTTTATAATCTCATGCGGACACGACCTCCCTGCCCTCCGTGCTGACTTCCGTGACGGAACGCATACGGGCAGAGGCAGAGGGGCAAGGAGAGGATGGCTTGGGAGGAAGAGAAATTGATGAAGAAGAAGGACGAGAAGGAGAAGGAGAAGAAGGACGAGAAGGAGAAGGAGAAGAAGGAGGGCTCGCTTGACGCCTGACGGTGCAGACAAGATCACTTACCACCGCCGTAGAGGGCCATGCGACCCGTCCGCGCAACGTCGTGGTTCTTGAGGCCGCGCTTCTCGACAAGCTGCTGAGCCATCGCGTCGCCCGTCGCGAACAGCACCTGCTACCCCGTCAGCCTGGAACGTCGCCCTTCCCCGCACCCGCTCTCACGCGACGTACCAGCGTCGTGGCGCTCTGCGTCAGCAGCGGCCGCGATCTGAGTTTGGCCTGGTACCTGGTGCGTCGCAACGTTCGTCAGCTCGGTTCCTTGGATCCCAAAGGAAAGAAGGAAAGGAGAAGGGCGGAAAAAAAAAAAAAAAAAAAAAAAAAGAGAGAGAGAGAGAGAGAGAGAGAGAGAGAAAGGGTTTGGTAGCGAGGGGGACCTGCGGCGGGTGAACCTTACCAGCGAAGCATTCTGTTTTGCTTCCAAGCGCTCTTCTTTCCTTGATCTTTTTGGAGTCTATGTTCTCTTGACCTGTCCGGCCCAAGATACGCGCGCGACGAACAGGGGTTTTCCGCCGGCTTTTTGCTCTTGGTAGTAAGGCAGACCGCGAGTTAGACGTGGTGCTGGATGCTCGAGAAAGAAAAGCGTCGTCGAGCTGCCCTTGTTGAGTGATTCGGGTTATCAAATGCGAAAGCGGAGTGCGTTTCCTCGCACCTTCACTCTGCCCCCCCCCCCCGAAAAAAATGACGTTGGCTTCCTGCTGCACAGTTCAAAGGCCATGAGCCATGATTGGATCTTATTAGCGTCCATGGCTCCCCGTCTCGAGATCTGCTCTGTTCCACTTCATCCTACGTCCAATGCTCGGTTGAAGATCAATTACTTTATTTTCAGCGATGCTATACAGTATGTATGCTACAGTCGTTGCGAATCATGTGGCAGATGCTTCTGCTATAGCTGCCGAGTTTGCTACAAATGTGCTATCAAAGAGAAATAAACTATTCTGATGGCAGCAAGGCCACGGCCAGGTTAGATATTAGGCCCTCTTCCTTCTCCTGCTTCCCGCGAAGCCAGACTCGCTGAGCCTGCCTGTTCAGCCCTCTCCTGTTTAAAAAACTTCCTCATCTCCAGACGCATTGGCGCGAGCCTGACCTTCCCTGCCCGATGCAATGCGCCGTAGCTGGCAGGGCGAGATAATTGTGAGGATATTTCGATATGCCAGATGTTCGTAAGTTCAGGGCTCCGGAGTCAAGTAATTGCGATACAGGCACGAGCACAGCGTTGTTGCATTTTCCGCGGTGAAGTTCCCGACTTGAGCCCCGAGACTGCCGTCGACCGTCTTGTAGCAATTTGGCACGCCCTCTCCTCCTGCAGCCGTCTGCTCAACCCGCACAGAAAACGGCCAGGCTGGATAGGTTGAATTAACCGTCTCTTCTGAGGTGGGATAATCCTTCGCTCGCTTCGTGTACAGATATCCCGTCATCGTTGTTGAGTTATAAAAGCACGTTGCAGACGATCCATCGTTAGTAATAGACGTGCTAGGCACGACTGACTTGTCCATCTGGATTTGAAACTGGTATCTTTCGTTGTCGGTACCCTTGTCGAGGATATTCATAGCCGCGTTCTGGAAGTTGATATCAAACGGGTTCTGTAGCGAAGAGATCTCGTACGAGGCCTTGGAAGAAGCCTCCTTGATGACCCAGTTGAAGGTCGAGAGGGCTTTGACATGATCGTTATTGTAGATCGTATAAGGGTAACAGCTCCACGTGGCAGGATCAGATGTGCAGTCCGTGTTCACAGTGTCGAGGAAGGTGGTAAATGAGTATGTACCAGCCGGGAAGCCGGACGGCACTTGAGTGTTTGTGGCCAAGGCGCCGGTTGCTGTGGCCGTTCCTGACTGCGATGCAGCGCCGGCACTCGCTGGAGTGGCATCGCTGCTTTGCGAGTTTGTACTATTGACTTCGTGAGCAAGACTTCGGCGAGTTGGTGGCGCACAGGTACCTACCTGCTCTTGTTCGACTGCTTGAGTCCGATCGCGGTGCCGACTGCGATCGCAATGATGCAGATCAGCAGAACACCACAGACGAGCAATACCCTCTTCCAGCCGCCTTTCCGCTGCATCAGCCGGCTGGATTTCAATCGCATAAGCAACGAGGGCGGCGGCAGCTGAGCCTTCTCGCTGAATATGTCGTAGGAGTATCCCATTGGGCCTGACATCCTCTCCTCTTTGCTCTCTCTTGGATCGCCCACCAACGTGCTACCCTTTGACACAGTCCCACTCTTCAAAGTGCCCGTTTTCGACGGCCGCCTCGGCCTAGACTTCTGGTCTACTGTGTTCTGCATGATGACGGACAGGCGCATGCCAGCCGGTGTCGAGATGCGCTTCGTTGGTGCATCCACATCGTCGGGGAAGGAGCGTGGGCTTGAACCGGAGTTCGAATAGCTGTCCATGACTTGGAAATTCAAATATCTGGCCGCGTCGCGGTGTCAGGCAAGCGTGGGAGTATATTAAGATTATGACTATGGTAATACGAGCGCAGTATGTACGGAGAACTGGAAGGAAGGACTGAAACCAATACGGTTTCTATTCCGGGTTCATTGCGGTAGGTAAGAGCCGAGTTTTACAGCGAGCTGCTCGAGGGATCAATCCCAGGCCACGGCCGGTGCAATTGATACCACACGATGTGCAGCAACGCGGCGGCGTTGAAGGTGAAGTCTGCGCGACGAAGGTAGATAAGAACGATCGACGAATACAAAGGGGAGGGCACCAGCAGATAATCAAAGCACCTTCCATCCAGACTACCAGCATGGGCTAATCCTCCTAGCGAAGGGAGACTGTGCGAACGATGACCGTCCAGCACGGCCCTTCAGGTGCCCCGTCACCGTCTGGCATCGTGAGCCTCGCCGGATCGACTTGACTCGATTGGGATCAGCATCGTGAACGAGATTTGGGGAAAAACCAATGGTGGAAGGGGAAAGAGGAATGTGGCGCATCCATTTTCAGGAGTGATCATTAGTGGCGTCGTACGACGAGGTTCCGAGGCAGCTAAAATTGTCATGTCGGCCTCATCGCGCGGAGAGACGTCGCGAGGTGGCGCGAACACGCGAGCGAGGCATCCGTGTTTGGTGATGTGGCTTCAGTGAAAGCCTACTGTGTATGTCTGACGAAATTGGTCGGGCGATTCTCTGCGGGATGGCTGACGGGAGACGGGAAAAAGCACGGTTGTGTTGTGGAAGCAAAGATAAATAACAAGAAATGGGATGAGCAAACTGATCAGGACGACCAAAGTCGCGCTGTCCGTTTCGGGCTAGCAGGGCAACACTCACTGTGAACTCGTAAATTGGACTCGCCCTCGTCACGGTCGCGAGCTCGCTAAGCCCAGCGTGTTCGTGATACTCTGTCCGAGCATCAAACGCAGACATCAGCACAACGTCCTGTCGTATGCGCTATGACATTCCATGACACTGTTCGCATAGGCCCCAACAGAGTTGCTTGCGGCTCGTCCGGGCTGGTTTGAATGCTGGGCGCCGTGGGGCCCTTCATTGAACAACATATGATGCCAGGTCAGCGGAGTACAGTCCTTCGAACAAGTCACTTTGACTTCACTTGGAGCGCTGAGTTTCGAGCACGTCTACCATGTTCATCCTCGGCGGCTTTTGCAAATCCTTCACTTCGAAAACATGGCGCAACTCCGGATTGTGACGATCAATGACTATTCCGATGGAAATGCGAGACACCTGCCCAACACAAGCACGCATCGAAAAGACGACCCACCAGAGATATATCTGGAAAAGCTTGGTACTGAATGGATGAAAAGCCGTGGCGAAGCTCAACCTGGCTTCAGATATCGACTCGACCGCCTTCCATATGGCTACACTGTGTGGGAGAGACCTCGACCGGGCGACCCTAAGCGGGTGGATAGATGGTGCTTTGGACATCCGTCCAAAAAGCCATTTGACTCGCCCAATAGGTTTCTGCCTCACTTTTTGACTCTGATGGAGAAGGGCTCTACCGAAGACTGCCCTTGCATACACTGTAAAAAGAAGGACATGCAGTCTTGGAGTAGAACGCCAGTAGTCGCAGATTCCAGCGCCGTTCCTGATAGCACTTCACGTTTCGACAAATACACGCTGTCTTCGAGTATATCTACGCGGCCATCGACACAAGCAACGACACATCCTTCGAGTCATTCCAGCCAAGCTGAAGCTGAAACCGGGTCGAAGCCTAAGATTGGTCTGTACAAGTCTAAAGGGCGACAATGGGTCGAGGGCCGGACGGACGAAGAAGGAACGCCCGACCCATACCGTAACAACATCGACCGTCTGAAGGCTCTTCAATCGCTGGACACTCTCATCGAAGAACCTATGAGTGCAGACTGGCGCGCCGAGCGTGCATCCAACATCGAGGCCTACTTGAGAGAACTTAAACAGAAGAGATCGTGGATATCTCGCCGCTTGGAGATCGTCTTGATGGTGCGGTCGTTACAAGAAGACGAAAGCGTCATCTTCAGCCCAAAGCACAATCGGTTCATGATAACAAAAGATGGGTCGACTTTTCACGAGGAACCCTTCTGGGAAGCTGGCATCGTTACTCAGACGCCACTCACAGATATTGAGGACGATTCTCAAGCTGTGACGATCTCAGGCTTTCGAGTCGAGCCTCTCTCCAATGCGAATTCAAAGGAAGGCAAGGGCATTTGGAAGCGCTATGTTTATCTGCGTCATGATCAGATTAGGCCCTTCAGCTTGTGGAAGAACTTGTTGGCAGGCACTGACTCAGACCAATGGGACGAGACGATTGCAAATGCTATGCTCGTGATGTCTACGCTGGCTTTGGTGAAAAGGTATCGCTTCAAGGGAAAGTGGCCAGAGGCAAAGGTTTTCTGCCGAGCCATGTATCTAGGCTCTGAGCTCATCTTGGAAGGTGACTTTGTTTACCTCATTCCGGAAAATAACTTCGACGATGGTGTGACCGACATCATGCACATATCGTCCATAACTTTGGACATGTGGAACCTGGACAAGGCCAGTGACAACGACTACGACGATGGTCACCCATACAACTGCGCCGCAAGGATCACGGGCAAGGTATACACAAGAGACGCTCAGCGTGCGACCAATCCAACGCCGGTCAAGTTTGACGACGCGACGACGGGCCTGAATCGGGCCGGCCCTTGGTACGCTCGCACCCCAGCTGACAAGCTCACACGTGTTCCTTTCCATCGAGTGATGGGAAGATACTATGACCTTGATGCAGTCGATAAATGGGTCCACGGCAAGGGTGCTCAAGGGCAACCACTGACGAGCCCTGGCATCGGTTTGAGCGGCATCATTCAAGCGCGCAGGTACAGTTCAGACGAGTACCAGCGCATTCAGGATGGCAACACGTGGTTCTGGGCTGACACGCGCGTCGAGGCCCTCGACCTCGAAGAAGTGAACGGGCTGCTTGTGTCCAGTCGGGATCCGGACCGCGACCCGAAAAAGTACCGGAAGCAGATTCGCGTCATCGACGGCACCGCGCGGCCCGAAGAGCGGCGTTTGCTGAAACAGGTGGGCAAGCGCGCGTCTGGCCGTGTCATGAATAGCATGGTCGCCAGCGCTCTCGATCTCGACGCGGAGCAAGGGTCTGCGGATACGTCGCGCGTCAGGAAGCGAAGCAGGAGCGCTATGAGCGGGAGCGAATCTAGAGAAGACGATGAGCAGGGGAGGCAGAATGAGATGGCAGATCAGTCGGCGGAAGCAATTGCTCTGAGTGATGAAGAAATTCCGAGCAGTAGCGACGACGACGATGGTGACAGTGTCATCGGCTCCGAGAGGCAGGCTCAGACTCCACGCCGCACAATCCCCGTCGTCGTCATCGATTGAGTTTTCCAGAATGACGTAGCATTTTGGGTCATGCTTCACCAAAGTCTGACTGCAAAGTGAATGTTGTTCGCCGGACGGAGACTGTCTAAAAGTCCGCGTCTGCAGAAACACAAAGGACGGCCATCACCATCTTCAAATCTATGCTAGGCGTTAACCTTTACGATCTTCTCTGGCGCGGTCACTGGAGAAATCATGACGGCATTCTTTGTGGACTGTCCTGAGCTGTAGGGCATTTACATTGCATTTTCTTGTATGCCCAACTCAGTGCGTTTGCTTCTCCAAGTCTAAATCAGGAAAAGTTCAAAGTCATTGGGGACAGAGAGGCGAGGGAGGAGTGAATTCAATAAGTGCCATGTCTCCGTACAGGAACTGAAACTTTTCGTATGAGGGGTGTCTCAGCGCGCTGCGTGAAGGACTGGGCTGGATAAACTGCCTAGCTTGCGTTTTCGCTGCCGCGCCATATGAGCAACGAGAAAGATGCAGAAAAGCAGCCACAAGTGTGGACATTGTGCTGGGGCTCGAACGCTGGTCGCCGAAGTATAGAAAGAATGAAGCAAAAAAAAAGTTTACGCTCCGATCCTAGCCGTGCTGCCGTTCTCATTGATGGCTTTGCTTGCGTCCGCTTGTCTCTGCTTCTACCAACACGTCTCCAGAACGGCCACTGCTCTATTGAAAGAACTCCCGCACTAACGCCACGACTACACCGATGGTTGTGATCACGTTGGGCGGCCAGGACGAATCGTACTCTAAGGCAGCGCATCGGTAAAGATCGGCTACGGGGCTCTGCGGGTAACATCGCGACCAGGCGCGGATGTCGCGACGGCTTACGGGACACGCGCAGCCTCGTGTGGCAGAGAGCGGCTCGAGGGCCGGCACGCGAGGCACGACGTGCACTCCGCTACACGGCATCTCTGACACAAGGCGACGACGCGGCGGGCGGGCGGAACGCGCGATCAACCTTTTGCCGCGTGGACGGAATTCTGTTGAGGAAAGCGCTCGGCAGCCGTGCAGCGGCCGAGCAGGTCGGGCACAGCGACGGCGATCTCGCCCATGCGCAAATGAAGGGTCCTTGGAAGCCCTGTACGATGTGTCCCGGGCTTGCGACGCCGGGCCTGTTAGACGACCTTAACTTGCCACAGGGGCGCCCGTCTCATCACGTGCAATGCGGCATCTCTGGCCGCCTTCGCGGCGGTGAACTTCAAGGCTCCGCTCTGTCGTCGGCTAGTGCACCGCTGCGATGCGGCTGAATAAGCTTTACCCGGTCGAATGTGAATCGCGGAGTATCCTTGAACGGCGGTGGGTTAAGGAGGGAGCTTTTGAGAACAGCCTCGCCAAAGTCGCCGCCATTTCGCCCACCGGACGTGCCAGGATGGGGTTGGATGTTCAGCCTTGATGCACTCCACGACTAAGCCGCCGTGACCAACAGCTTTGTCCATGGCGGAGACGAATGCGGTAGACGATCAGATCATCGCCTCACGCTTGGTGGAGATGCTGGAGGGCTACGGCAGACAAATCAACGAGATGCTTAACTCTTGTGCAAGACGCAGGCTTATGGTGAACCGGGGTAGAGGCGTGCCTCGTGAGCTTTCTTCCTCGCCCCTTTGCAGATTGCGTCCATTGCGTCCAATTCGCCAGATATCTGGAGGAGGAAACCTTCAAGACCGGGCGAGCTAGGGCAGAAGAAAAACGCTACACGCAGAAGCTTGAGGCACAGAGCACAGTGTTGAATAGGGGCACGTTCCGGATGGCCGAGCAGGCATTCGACCTGAGCATTATGATTCCGGCGGCGTACGAAGTCAAAGAAGGAGGATAGTCGCACGTATCTTCATCGTAGTGTCAACCAGGACAGGATGGCGCGCAACGCAAAATGGAATCCCATCGCGGGAACCGACCTGCAGTCAAGGCTCGGTGACCTGGATGCCGAAGAGGCCCCCCCCCCCCCCAAAGGATTGTCCAGGGATGGATTGGTCCAGCCATTCCTGAGCGACGTGTTCGAGGACACGGACGGAGGACCACCAGCACGCCCTTCAGCGGAGGACCGCAGAGCGCAATATGGAACAGGCTGAGCAAGGAGAGCTCTCGGCATCGTCGGGCTTCGACTCTGCCATGCCTCGTCAGCAGACAGCGAGTCGTGGAAAGCCTCGTGACGTGGACCGAGCAGAGTTTGGTGGTGCTTATTCCGAACGCTTGCAGCGCTTACGCAGTGAGCGATCCAAAAGGCGACGATGTTTGTCGGGGACTTGGGAGAGGCAAGTTCCGTCCTTTGAGACGGTAGATGAGAGTGTGTAGGTGCGAGGTGACGATGTGAAGCGCGCAGCCTGATGCAATCCTCATGCAAGCCAGAGCCAGACGTCCGGAGCCGAGTGGAGATGCGGTTCCTCTTGTCCGTCCAATGATGTAGGTCAACGCGAACGGAGCTCGAGTCCGGTCGCAGGAGAGGCTCGTGTCCAGGCCGTCATATTTGCTCTCAGGCTGGGATGGCTGCACGCTTCTCAACCGCGACCGTGCCTGTTGCGCAGATGGTTGCGTGTAGACCCAAGAAATGAAAGCAGTCCAATACGCAGGTGCTCGGAGCGATTCCCGCGACTCCAGATTCGGCTGCACGTTGAACTTAACCTATAATGAGCAAGAAAGCGAGAAAAGGGCATAGCGGTGCGATACTTTTTTTTTTCCTTTTGTTCAACTGTTGCTTCCCAATGCACCTTTGAACGTCGTGGCTCATTAAAACTTTTTTTCCCTTCGGAACCGGCGCCTATGCAGAACTACAAATACAGCGCAGTCACCGTCGGCCCGAATGCGCCATCACAGCTGGGCGGCGTCTCAGAGGTGAAAGAGCTTCTCTGGCGGGCGCCAGGGTGGATCTCAGGGTGGATTTCATCTCGTGAGCCTTACTGGGTTGTGGCATGTGGGTGCGGGCATGAAGCTACGATCGAGTGTACCTGACGGATGGCGATTCCGACATGTTGGGACTGGCAATTGAGATGAGGATGGAACGGCGGGGAGCATGATTGGGGACTAGAAGACAGAAAAGGGGGGGCCGACTGTTGGGCGTGTGAGCGTCGGCAGACCAGCAAGTAGTACAGCAGCAATTCAGAGTTAGTTCGACGCGGATTTCCAACTGGGGTTTCGTGCTGGTGGTCGGCGGCCACGATTTTGCATGTGTTCGTCAGGCGGCTCACACGTTCATGCCTGCGAAGATCGAACCGAGCGATCACCGAGCGGGCCCAAGGTGCGGGTGCGATCCCGCATACGTAAAGGGTTCAGGGTCGGGCTCGTTAGCACTGGCCCGTTCTCTGGTCAGCCCAGAGAACGAAGAAGTTAATGGTGAAAGTCGGCGAAGTGTGGGCCGGCGCAATGACGGGTCGCCAGGGCAGCACTAGTGAGGCGAAGACGAAGAGGCCCCAGCAACGGTGGGGGGGGTCTCTGACATTGGCAATAAGAATCTTAAATCACGGGCAGACAGCAGTTCGCCGGTGTCATACCAGCACGTCAACAGGACGGGGGACAGGCATCGAGCGCGGGAGAGGTAGTAACCGTCTCGTAACGAGCGCCGACACCGACTCAAGGCGAACGGCACGGGTCAATCACCAAGGGCCGGAAAGCAACGTCATGTGAAGCGTGGGCCTGATGGTACGTACCATCTACAGAGGATGCGTTCACATGCCCTCAGTGCCAGTGCCAGTGCCAGTGCCAGTTCCCGTAGCGCCAGTGCTTGTATCTGTGCAGAGCTGAAAGCATTCTCGCTGAATGGCCGTGCGTGTGTTCTGGAAGGCTTCGACACAGGACGTAAAAGTGGATGCTGTGGTTGCGTGGCTGGGGTACGCTCGATGTTGGGGCGATGTGTTACAGGGTGACAGCCCATGTCATTGGCTACCAGCACACAGTTTGGGGCGGGTGAACAGAGGAGGTGGGTCAAAGGTTCAGTCGTCAATGGCCGTGGCCGCAGCAGTAGTATTCGGACTTTGTCCAAGTAGGAGCTGGTAGCGTGCTCCGTTGGAACGGTAGGGAACGGTAGCTAGGCGCGGGATGGGTCAAGGTGAGGGTAAGGAGGGCAAAGAGCGGAGAGCTGTGAAATAATGCACAAGAGAAAAAGCAAAGAAAAAATAGTTCGGGAGACGATACCGTATGGGGAGACAATACACGATGGATCGGGGGATGCTTACGCTGGCGAGAAGGTTTGTTTTTGGCTGGTTGGCCGACGGATGGATGGAGCCTGAGCCAGAACCAGAGCCGGAAGTAAATCGAACAGTGGCCAGCGGCTGACTGCGACGGCCACAAAAAGAAAGTACGAATTCTTTGGACTCGAGAGTTCACGCCGGGCTCTGGATGAGATTCATATGCGCCCATAAGCGAGCGGAGACATACAGAGACTTTTGTGGGAGAAACACAGAGAGACGAGGGTGAATACACAACACCGATACAGCGTCAACCCTCGCGCATCTGCAGCGTGTCCATTCGTGCGGTCGTGCGAGTGTATGTGCATGAAGCCCTCTGCGCATTGTGCTTTTGTTCCTCAACCAACGTCCACTACTCCATAGTCTGAAGCTAGCTGGCCTTCCCATGGCGTCAATCTCCTTTGTCTATTCGTCAACGCAATTGGTGTCTGACGACAAGGCCCAGAGCCGCTCCGCACATCTTCTTGTGTGTGCGAGAGAGTGGGAATGGGGTAGGTGGCTACAAGGAGAGTGAACGAGTAAGGTAGAGAGGAGAGTCCGAGAACGAGAGTGTGTGGGTTTGTATGGATGGTGTTGTGTGTGTGTGTGTGTGTGGGTGTGTGTCTCACTCCCCGCCTCTGTTTCGTTTCTCGTTCCCGTCGTTCCCATCCCTCACACACACCGCTCGATGAGGATGGGCCCGGCGATGTACTAGAAGAGCCTGCCACGATCTTGTCTGCACGAGCGTGCACACACACATACCACACCTATTCCTAGAGCCCTCTATGGCCAAGCATACCATAGCATAGCATACCGTAGCATAGCAGAGCATAGTGTAGCATTCCATGACTTCTCCATTTCAATAGTTTGGAGCCAGCACCACTACATACAAGCACCGTCACCGCCACTACATCAGCAACGTCTTTCAATGGGTAGCAGAGACTGGTCGAGTCGAGCAACGAAATGGCTCTCCTCCTCTCTCCCACACACACCCTCTTTCTCCCATTCACTTCCTCTCCGGCCAATCTCTCTTGCTCTCCCTCCGAGGCTCTGTGAGTCCCATCGTCTGTTCTCCCCCTTTGATGACGCGAGTCGTCGTGCCCGACAAGTTATCCCGGTCTCGTCGCCTTCCACCACCCCGGACGGCGCGCGGCCTTCTGATTGGCGCTGAGCCTCACGTTCGGCAGAACCGTGCCTGCCTTCATTGGCTGGCCACGGATGGCACTTTCCTACATCATACTGAGCGCGCACTTTCACATACTCCTCCAAACCCGCCTCTGTCCCCGTCCGGATCTCAGTCGCTCTTGCCTGATCATACTGCTCTGCTCCTTCCCAACCGTCCTGCTGGCCATCGCGCCTTTCAAAACCGTCCAGCCGACGGCAGCTCGCCTCCCGTTCGCCAGCATTGAGTCAGCCGCGCCGCCCGAGGTCTCTGATTCGCAGCCAACACCGACCTCGCTATTCATTCCGCCCACTCGCCAACCGTCTGCACGCTTGATGTCCGCATCGCCTCCACCTTCTCTGGTCTACTCTCCTTCTGTGTGCGACGACAGAAGCCGAGAGGCGTCGACAGCCCAGAGCACTCCGTTGAATACGCCCACCGTCGCAGAAGCTCCCTGGCCTGCCTCCGCCTCTAGGAAGGAGAAAGAACTTTACTTTTCCTGGCACAAGAAGCAAGATACCACTTGCTCAACCACCACCACCTCCTCCTCCTCCTCGCCCGTCGCCAACGCCGCTTCCACCGCCGCCCGCAGCTGCAATCCTGTTCTTGGTGCCGACTGGCACTTTGCGCCTGACCCGTCCGAGCCTCTCTTCGAGGACGAGGGCGACACCGCCTTCCCTCTCTTCTCTGATTCGCCGCCCCCCACCTTCGAGAAGCGCACCATGGCCAGCTCGGCGTCGCCCGTCGACATCGCCCTGCCGCCGCGCATCACCAACTCGCAGTCTCCTCGCAACCAGACGTCGAACCTCACGTCCGCGCTGCAGGAGGCCGGCGCCACGGCACAGTCCGTCGCCGAAGCCGTCGGAAACACCGCCGCCACCGCAACCACGAACCAGTACATGGGCATGCCCGATCCCGGTCGTCTGAGCGTGAGCGGCAGACACGACTCCATCAGCAACATGTTTGGCTCGTCCTACTACGGCTCGGGCGCCCGACCCATCTCCGTCAAGGATCGTCAGCGTAGAGAGAGTAACACGGGCGGTAGCTTCATGGGCAACGGCATGAGCTGGGGCGGAATCTCTGTCGGCAGCTTACGAGACGAGTATGAGCCTTCCATTCCCATCCATCCCCATCCAAAAATGAAGGATCGGGGTCGTAAATCCTAGCTAACGTTCTGCGCACAGCATCATGATGACGGGCACTTCGCCCATGCCCTTTGGCCGATCGCCATCTTTACACTCCTCCTCGTACCTTCCCAAGATGGAAGCGCAGTTTCTTTCCGGCTACCAGTGCTGCGGCAAAAACCTCGATTCGCTACACGAATTGCTGCAGCATTTTGAGGAGAACCACGCACAGCAGTCCAGCCAGATCGCGCACCGGTCCTCGGTATCAAGCCAGGCAGGCTTTGGTGCGAACAGGCGCCCCTCAAACGGAACCGGTGGCAGCGGGCCTTCCTCGCAAAATGTCGCGGCGCAAGACCAACGCGCCATGAACCAGAGAACGAACAGCTTTGCGAACCAAAGGGATGGTTTCAGCCGAACTCAGCTTTCTACCGTCCAAGATATGGACACCCTCGAGGACATGGAGATGGACGACGGTACGACTCCGGCGACATCTGTACCGCAGATGACATCGTCGATCAATCAAAGCACGCCGACCGTTACCCCTCTCAACACATCCATCACGCCTTCGGTGCCTGCGCAACAAGCTTTCAGAACGTCCACACCCTCGACGCCAAATGCGACACAAGCTTTCCAGCTCTACAGCAATCCCACCGTGTCCTCAGTCAACACCCCCGCTCTGAGCACCCAGTCTTTCCAGCAATCACAAAAGTCGCCTCACACCTCCATACCCGGGACGCCCGCCGAGATGAACACTGATTTCAACTCCGACTACATGAACGCGCTTGGCATGAACATGGAAGGCATGCCAATGCAGGCGAGTCAGATGGGCATGCAAGATGACTTCGACTTCGGCCCAATCGGTTTTGGTCTGACGAATAACATGAGCGGCATGACAATCGACGAGCCCGCCAAACGCTTGTTCAGCAAAGCAGGTGGGGGCATGAACGCGCAGCAGCTAGCTTACGCGATCAAGAACGGCCAGATACCCATGGATGCTGAATTGCAAAAGAAGCTACGAGAACAACAGCTGGTTGGTGGATTAGGCGGCCCTGTGATTGGTTTGACTGTGTTTCCTGACCAAGAGAACAAGCCATTCAAATGCCCCGTTATTGGCTGTGAAAAAGCGTACAAGAACCAGAACGGCCTCAAGTATCACAAGCAGGTGAGTTGAATTGAAACAAGCGATGCGCCCACGTTCGTTGCGTCGCACAATGGGGCCACGTGCACTAACGATCGGCAAAAAACAGCACGGCCACAACAACCAGAAGTTGCAAGAGAATGCGGACGGCACGTTTTCGATCGTCGATCCAATCACGTCTATCCCGTATCCAGGAACAGTCGGCATGGAAAAGGAGAAGCCATATCAATGTCCCGTGTGCGGTAAGCGGTACAAGAATCTCAACGGCCTTAAGTATCACAAGCAGCACTCGCCCATGTGCAATCCGGATCTAAAGTTACCGGGCAATCCTCTGGCCGGTCTCAATCCGAACGCAAACGTCGCCGGCAATCTCTTTTAGTTTTGGCGGTGACAGGTCTTTGCCTTTTCCCTGCTGAAACCGATGCCCGAAGATCGACACGCACACACGGAGACGGACACATATCCCTACTATTTTTTTTATTTGGCTCGCTTCGACACTTTCCTTGCATGAATGATACCATACACTGCGTTGCGCGAAATACGAATAACGGAAACGACGACGAGGTCTCCGCTTTTCTTTGGAAGAAAAAAAATTCTCTATAGAGCTGCGATGGTGCTCCTCGGACCATAGACTGCATGGAATCACAGAAACTGCCGGCGTTACTGGGAGAAGCATACCCAAACCCTCCTCCGTGTTGGATAAACCACACACACGCATACACACTCCTACACCGATCTCCTCTCGCGTCTCCTCCCTTTAACGCTGGCGTTCAAGGGATATCTTTCTATGGTATCAACTACCTGCCTCAAGGGTTGCGGCTGGCGCCACGTGAATCTTGTGCAACGTTGTCCTTACACGTTGCAAAGGTTCTCTATAACTACGCTGAACGGCTTCACTCCGTTGCCCGCCACAAAGCCTTTGTATAGCCTTTGCAAGACCGTACAGAAAGTATCTTTATTTTTCTTTCCTCTTTAGATCATGTGGAGGATTGCGGTGGGAAGGACGGATGGAGGGAGGGCGTAATTGATGACGGATTTAGCCCATTGGCATATAGACTTTCTTGGATTTTCTTTCCTTTTTTGGTGTATCTTCTCCTGCTTTGTTTTGGCCCTTGACTTTCCTCTTTCTTTTGTGCTGGAAGTTACTGGGGCGACACATCAAAAGTTAGCTGCATCTATTTGCTGGTTCTCTGTTTGGGTCTGGGAAGGTTCTTTTATTTCGTGTTCTCTGCGTGTGGTTACACAGCGACTTGGGGAAAGTGAGAGACTACATTTTACAGCCCGAGGATCACGTTCATGTTACGACGACGACGCGCACATCTGATGACGGCAAGTGGACTGACTGGCTGGGGAAATCATTCCCTCCAGGTCGACGTTGGTGGTGGTTTGCGTTTTTGTTTTTCCGCCGTTCGCTTTCAGACAGTACGGGCTCTCGTCTTCCAGCGCCCCGAAAAGTCAAGGAAGCGTCTTTGTACCAGGTATTTGAAGTGTGAAAATTAACTTGCTATCTATCTCGCACGCTCTCCAGAACAAGAAGAACAAAGTCGCAACGTAGACGATGGATCATCGCAGTGCCTGGCGGACGGCGTTTCGTTCGTGGACGAGTCGACTTGGTGGTTTGACTAAGGCGAGGCTGCACAGTAGGCTGGGGCGCCATGCAATGCTGGACGCGGGGACTAATAACAAGGGCGGGCGGCGCGGTCTGGCGAACCTGCGAGAAAGCGCATCATCGTCAGTTCGCCATCAACGTCAGACCATCCGCCGCCCTCCCCCATCCACCATCTGAAAATTCCCTCTGCGAGCCATCCACGACCGCACCATCGCGACGCGCCATTGACGGTCTAGTTTGGATCGAGCGTGCACGCCTCAGCCTTGCCCAAGGTTACGAATTGAAAGAGACGATCAAGACGGGAACCATAACTGTGCGGGGGCCCTGATTTTTTTCGTCATGGACCTTCACGGCGGATGCGCGTGCGGCAGAAACGTCTTCGTCGTGGAGATACCAGAGACGTCGGACCAGCAGGCTCGCATCTTCTTTGACAACAGCAGCAGCAGTCGTGAGTATTTGGCCAAATCCTCCCCTCGCCGTGCCCCCGTCTTCTCAACCTGTTTGCACCCTCACGGTCGGGTCTGTGTGTGCTTTCTTTCCACGAACGACTGGATCGGCCCAACGCCGCCGGGCTTGTCGTGACTGCGCAGTGCCGCTCGAGCTTGGTTCGCACAGGGCCGGCTATGAAACCCAGCCTGTCATTCTTTCTTTGCGGCTCCTTTCGCACGTGTCGACCCAAGGTTGGGCGTGGTCAGGGCACAGGTGGGGTACGATGGACAGACGGACAGGCAGAAAGATAGGCAGACAGACAGACAGACAGGCAGGTAGAAAGATAGGCACACACACACGGACGGACAAGACAGGCAGGCACAGAGCAAGAAAGAGCAGACAACCAAAACTCACACTCACTGTGCACAGGTAGACATCTAGCCTCGCCCTTCACGGCATGGCTTCACGTGCCATTCGCTTGGTTCCATAGCACGACCTTCGCCTTCTTCCCAGACGAGACGCACCGCAGCATCCGGCGCACATTCGTCTCGCCGTTCGAGACCACGTTGCGCCGCCAGTTCTGCGGCTACTGCGGCACCCAGCTCTCTCAGTGGCGAGAGGACGCACGCGACGACAGCATCCAGATCACGCTGGGCAGCATCTTCGAGGAGGATCTCGAACAGCTAGAGCAAGGGGGCGTGCTGCGTTTTGACGGCGCGGAATCCGACAGCGACGACCCGGAGCGGATGGAGATCGAGGCCGCGAGAAGGTTCGCGCCCGTGGTGGGCACGCGGCACAGGGGCGCCTCGTGGTACGAGAGCCTGGTGCGGGATACCCCGCTGGGCCAAGTAAGACGCCAGAAGGGCGGGCACATGAGTCACGACGGCAGCGTAGAGGTGGAATGGGAGGTTGTGGAGGTTTCGGCTGGAGGCGACGACGTTGAGGACGACGGTGAAGCTACCCCCGGCAAGCGCAAGATTGGTGAGGTGGAAGAGCCGGAAGACCACGAGATGAGATCTTGAACGCGGAGCGGTAGGGTGACGAGAAACGACGGGACCGAACCGCGTCGTGAAGGGAAGATTCTTTTTGTCGTGGAGCTGTGACTTCGCTGCCCCGACTACGTAATCACCGATAGAGGCGGGAGACCGCCACGATCACTTCACCTGAGGCTAAGAATGGACATACAAAATATTTTGACGAGCGCTTAAACGATGGTCTTTGGTCTTTGCGAGGAAACCGCCAACTCATTTTTTTTTTACACCTTTAGAGCAGCACAGTTTATGCTTTACGACAGTAATTGAGCATGGAGCATAATCTTCTTCTTCTTCTTCTTCTTCTTCTTTCCCCTGCAACGCACCCCTCCCCCCTTCCTTTCCTCCTCTCTTCTTGCGTGAACCTCGCATGCTGTGGCATTTGAGGGCCATCGAGGGGCTTCGAGGAAGAAGTAGAGAACCGACACCGACTGTGCGAGCTTTTTACAGACGGTCGGAAGAGTCCTGTAACGAGTGCGACCGTGTGCACGTGTCCCTCTGACGCATCGGCCGGGTGGACGTAAAACGCGAGGTAGTGAGCGTTTGACGAGGCGTCGTGAACGAGATCTGCGCCGGTCGGAATCGTGTCTTCGAGTCGAACTTTTGTCTCTTGCCGTGTCAGCCCCAATCTGTAGATCGTCCCATATCAAGTCCGACCACAACGCCTCAACACCATGTTGTCCCGCCGGCTATGCGACCTCGTCGATCCAAAACTGCTGATACCTCCTCCGTAGCTTGGCTCGGCACTCAGCCAGCCTGTCAGTGCACTGATCAGCTGTTGTATCACTTCCGGACTCCTATTATGGAGACTTGTTCGAGACCACACTACCTGGACTGGGCAGGTTTCCAGCCGCTCCAAGAACCCATTCAATGCGAGCATTGTTTACGGAGTCGTCTGCACTGTCCTTGGTGCAATCCGTGTAGGTTCATTGTACGCATTCAGAACCTTCATCAGCTCGATTATCGTACTGTCCACACCGAGTTGTCTTGCCGCTATCCTACCTCATTATCTGAGCAGGAAAGAAAATTCGGCTCTAGGCCCTTTTGTTCTCAACGGCACGCTTTGAAAGAAGAGAAGAGGATACACGTGTCCGAACGTCATGTTTGGAGCTGAAGTGAAAGCTGCTGAGACGATGAGAAGCGATTCTATGAGTACTGCGAGAAATGCAGGGGCCAACATTAGGTATGGTTGCCCGGAAATCAGAAAGAAATATCGTTTCCTACTATCGCTACGTTGCATGTCTTTGGGAAATGTATGTGCGTGTGTCGTGGTCCGCCGTCCAAGAAAGCTCAGCAGCAAAGTTTCCAATCCGTCCTTGTGAAACTGGAGGTCGTATTTATCAAGCCAGCGTTACGGGATCCACGATTTGACTAATGCTATTATTCCACAGTGTCCCATCTAGATAATGTTCTGGTTGCTTTGTAGTGGACACCCAACATCCGGTTTGTCGAAGTTCTCGAAGCAGGGTTTCCCTATCGAGATGACCTGGAATGACTTTGCGGCCCATCAGTCCATTAAAGTGCTGCCATACCTTAGGAGCGACATATCCAGTGTTCTCATCAACGTATCCAGGATCGCCATTCATGGCCTTGCTGAAATCTTTATGGCATGCTTCTGCCATCGTCGCTACTTGGAGTGTACGCGCTATCAACGCGTCACCTCTCGCCGCTGATTCCTGTAGCTGGCGAGCAGTCCGCACAATCTTCTCCCTGAGCTCCAAGGTTTCGGCCTCCAAAGACGCCGCTTTCAAATGTAGTGGCCCAAGCGCTACCAGAGCTCGATTGGCAATGATATCACCCGCGTACGCAATAGCCAAGTTCTCTGGCAGCTTAGATGAATCCTGCCCGAAGCGATTTGCGCACCTCAAAGCCCATGTCCTCCACCGCAAGCTCATCTCTCGAAAGCGACGCAAGTTGATGTTGACTATAGCTGCGCTCTCCGTGTCACAGCTGCCGGAGAGGACAAGTTCGCTGGTCTGCCTTATCAAACGAGGCAGACGTGCTTGCATAGCCCAGATGCCAACGAGCAGCGGTGGCACGATCGGGCTGTCCGTCTCCATGATCTCGCGCAAAGTCTGTTGCCATTCAGCGTCGCCCAAAAAACAGTCCTTGTTCTGAAGCATGGCCTCTCCGAAAACGGTATCAAGCTGCGAAAACAGCAGTGCACGCTCGAGGGTGGTCCGATACATTTTCGGCCCTCGCATTGCGATCAGGTTTGATATTCCTGACGTGTGCCTTGTCCAGGAACCGGACTCTCTAAAGTCAAGGACCTGCGAACGTCAGCAAGTGTCGGCCGTCCAAGCTTCAATCCCGTGACGGCTATACCTCGAAAAGCTGCATTATTTCCATCGAGCATAGCACATCAGCATCGAGGACCCTGCTTTTGTCATGGAGGGCTTGCCGCAACCCTTGGAGGGCCATTCCGTATTGTGCGTATATTGTAGCGTCCGCAACCTGGGTGTCTGGACAAAGGAGCTTCCTGCCGCGGGCAAGTACGCAGTCGACCGCATGTCGTAACAACGAGCTCGTCGGGTACAGGAGAGGAATAAAGTCTAGAAACGACGGCTCCCGCGCCCGCAACCACTCTTTTAGCTTCAACCTTGAGTTGTGTAGTACTGTGGCCGCTGCGCGGCCCATGTGCACATTGGTGAACATGCACAGGTCTAGCAGGTCGAACTGATACTTGGACCTCGCTTGGTAGTAGCCAGTCTGTGCCGGGCTATGCACCATAGTAGCGGGGCGATCTTTTGGCCGAGTAGAGTACACAATCCATTTCCTAGCTTTTCGGACAGGCTTCCTTCTGGAAGACCCCGTTCTAGTCGTGTCCTAAGCCATATCATCCATAACTTCATGACTAGCAGGGGGAGCTGTTTTGTGGCACTCGACGATGCGGAAGGATGGCTGCTTGCACACTTTATGTTGCGTAGATAGCACGTAGCGCATCGCTTGTTGCCGAATCTTCCTTTTGTTGAATCTCCACTCATCACTGCCTCGAGTTCCCTCCTCCGATATCCAAACCAACTCATTATCAGCCGCTACACGATCGTAATTCATCTTATGCCCATATCCGTTTTTCTTCCCGGCTCGGTAGAGAGCATTCACGTCAAGTTCATCAGAAATTCCGAATCTTAAAAGTAACGAAAGCTCTTGACATGAATTGCCTTTATCATTCGATCAAACAGTTTAGGTTCGCGATGCCAGGTGCAATACATCACGTTATGCATCTTATCACGTCTGATTACTTTTAGCAGACGCTAGTGTCTAAGCGCGCTTTCCCGTGTCAATAGTCATAGCATCAGATTTTGCTGACAATAGGCAATTCAGTAATAAGGACATGTTATGCATATCCACGTGAAAACGGCTTTAAGTTTTGACAGATGAAATTCTTAAGAGTATGTATGTGTGTACTTAGATTCTGTCAAAACAGCCTTCGCCTCGTGGCAGAAGGTGGCTGCAATGCGCGAAAAACGTAGACGCAGTGGTGGAAAAAGAATAGAAACGCAAGTGGGCTACCCGCTATTCTTGGCACACTTAGCTCTTACGCCTTGCAGAATCCGGTTTGGCCCGTCTACCAGATTAGATACTTGGACATTGCAGATCTAGGGGCAGTAAGCCAATGACTGACTGTGGACGTAAGCGAAGACGGCTGTAGTCTACGACGCTATGCCCCGGGCGATGCTCGCGTTTGCTATGTGAAACTCATATTATCATCTGCGTGGAAATTCAGGCCCTCCTGGTCTACGACTGTATACACCCAGGTTTCGGCTCTTGACCGGATTTCCTGACATTTTTGTGTCACGTCCCACCTTTTCGTTTGCCTTTGACCTCGTCTGTCCACGGTCGTTCATCGTGCGTCGTTGTTTGTTGCCGACGATGAAATACGTATCATTAATTGCATTATTTTCTTCTTTGTCAGCGGGCCTTTCGCTGCCTTTGTTTAAGAAGCGTCAGGCAAACAGCGCGATTGCGAGCTCGATATTCCGCAGAAGAGCTTATCAATCAACCGCAGTGCTTGATGGATGGCTATACATCGACGGCGGAGAGTTTTCATACGCTTCGGGTAGCGATATAGTGTATCAATACTGTAGGTATCCTCTTGATCGATTAACACAATGCACGAGGCTGATTTGTGCAGCTTCGACACTTCTATCGATCGATCTGTCTCAAGACTTCACGAATGCCACGGTGAATATAAATTCGAACTCAAAACCGGCCGGTGTGCCAGACTTGGACTCGGGAGGGATTTGGGTAGACAAGGTCAATAAAGTGTTATACACGGGTTTCGCTGGTCGGTCCTCTACCTTTGGCAATGCGGCATACCAGGACCGTGGGTTGTGGTCATTCTCCCCCGACGGACAAGGTGGTGGATCATGGAAGAACCTGAATTCAACCGCACCTGCAGGTTTCAAGACAGAAGTCAGACCGTACTCTGCGCTGGTCGCTAGCGGTGATGGCAAAGGCTTCATGCTAGGTGGATTCGACCCCGCGAATGCTTCCGTGGGTATTTCCGGCCTGGTCATTTATGATTTCTCTTCGAACAAGCTCTCCAACAACACTGTCACTGGTATCGCGAACAAAGGTGTCGTCCAGATGGGCGGTGCTCACTTTGTGCCCAACTTTGGCCCACAGGGGATCATGATTACATTTGCGGGAGACCAAGTCGGAGCAAAACAGGCTGGCGCGGATTCCTTACTCAGTACGACCACCGTGCAGATCTACGATCCTGCAACGGGAGTCTGGTACGAGCAAACGACGTCGGGCAATATTCCTGAACCTCGGAAGGAATTCTGTATGACAGGAGCAGCGTCGAACAACGAAACCTACGAAATCTTCGTGTACGCCGGGTGGAATGGCAATCTCGGCCCTGTAGCTATTCCATACGACGAGGTCTACGTTCTCTCCTTGCCAAGTTTCAACTGGTTCAAGGCGGACTATCTTGCGGAAAATCCACGTCACGGGTTGACGTGCAACCACATCGGGGGAGGCCAGATATTGACCGTCGGCGGTGTCAACACAACGCAGAACGGGCCGAACAATCTGTACGACGACGTTTTCAACACGCCGGACCAGTTCACGCAGGGGCTCAACGTGTTCGACCTGAGCACCATGGCTTGGGCGACGAGTTATTCCGCCCAAAAACAGACGTACAGCCCCGCTGCGGCGATCCAGCAGTACTACTCCACAAAGTAAGTAGCAGCCAGCCTGACCGACCACTTTGCTGAACCAGGCAACTCACCATGTGTAATTAGCCCACGTCACCCCACATACTCGTCGACTGGTCTGCAACAGCTCATGTCAGTGCAGAACTTTACTTCCGCGACGACGGGGTCTTCGAGTTCTTCGTCAAACTCGACTTCTCCCGCGTCCCCAGGCTCGTCTAGCTCAGGGTCATCAACGAATACCGGTGCCATCGCCGGGGGCGTTGTTGGTGGAGTCGTGGCAGTCGCCCTCATCGCTGGCGGCGCCGTTTTCTTTCTCCGCAGACGTAGAAATAAAGAAGTTGCCGGTGGTGGCGATGCTGGTTCCTTTGCGACTCATGAAATGCCGGGAAACAGCAATTCACAATACGAAATGTCGGCTGCCGCAGAGAACACGCCGATGGCCAACAACATCAGATACGCGAAATACGCGCCCGTACCGTCCGAGCCTCGCCACGAAATGCCGACGAACGAAACACGGCATGAGTTGGCATGATCCAGGGGTCAAAGGTGATGACCCTCGTTTTTTTGATGACTTCTTGATGTATAATGACACTTTGTACATACTGATATCTGCTGGCCGTCAGGGCGTCAATCAGCGCCTGGCTCGACCGATCACACGTTTAGACTAATTCATGGCCGGCGATAGAGGCTATTTTTGCATTATCGCTTCTGCTTCTTCGCCGCCTTCAGCTTCCTCGCGTAGTCGGCCATGCGCTGCTGCGGAATGCCTGAGTTGAAGGCTTCTCCAAAGACGCGGATGCTTGCCTCGATGCCAGCGCGGTCGGTGCCTTCTCGTTCCCAAGTCTGGGCAGTGGTAGGCTAGAAATCAGCACTAGTACCTTTGAGATTTACGGGTCAGGGGATCCACTTGCCCTCATCAAGGCCTTCTGCGCCATGACGGCCCTCGGTTCCGCCTCATCGACCCATGTCTCCCACTTTGTCAGCACTGCTGGTAGATCTGCACGGACCGTGACTTCGTTGAGGAAGCCAACGTCCAGTGCCTGCGTCACGTCGAGGGTCTCCCCAAAGTACAGCAGTTGGCGAGCACGTCCCCAGCCGATGAGTCCGGGGAGCAGGCTGGCTTGGACGACGGAGGGGATCCCGATTTTGGTCTCTGGCATGGCAAAGACAGTCGTCTCGTCTCTTACTGCGATGCGCATGTCGCAGCTTGCTGCCAACTCCATACCGGCTCCCATACATGGCCCGTCGATGACAGCGATGACGGGGACGCGGAAGTCCTGGACGGTAGAGCACAGCTTGTCTACAGAACGTATGAACGCGACGGCGTCGTCGCTGTGGATGAGGCTCTTCATGTGGTCGATGTCGGCTCCAACTACGGTGCTTCGTAAAAACAAGACTCTGACTTCATGCTGTCTGTCCAGTTTACCCAGCTCATCCACGAGCCTTTCTATGGCGACAGGATTCAGAATAGGATACTTCTTGCTCCCGTAAAAGAACAAGTGGGCAGCAAAGCCACCAGACGTTAGCCCTGTACGCTCAACCTGAGTCGAGAAATGTCGCTGGACATGGGCGTGAAACCAAGCAGGACGTTGCCGAATCCAGAGACGAGTGTGCAGGGAGACGAGTCGGCTCACTCCGGCAAGTAGCGACTGAGCACTCAAGGACATTTTACTTTGTACCACACAGATTGACTTCTGGACCGTAGATCAAATCGGCGCCTCATGTGACAGCTCACGACACTGCTTGCAAACAAACGGGTGAGCAGTAACTAATAGAGGGAGGAAAGTGAGCTTGCGCCGGTGGAAATCTCCGATATCGCTCTCGCTTAAGGTTGACGCACGGATCGGAGTGGCACCACCTTTGATGCCCCAGGCGCAAAAAAGGCTCCAACAAGGCTCCCACGAGGCCAAAACAAGGCAACGACAAGCGCAGCGATAAGGAAGCCGAAAGAGGTATAGCGGTTTCTGCCTGCAGGCATCACGCTGCGACGCTCCAAGCGCCCAGTCCCAGCCCCCAGGGCGCTGCAGCTGAAACCGGCTCCCGTGACCGGTCAGCTGCCAGCTTCTGCTCTCGATCCAGTCCCGTTTGCGCTTCGCACGGGCCAGTCTCGGCGTCCGCAGTGTAGGCCAACCTGCTGCTTATTCACCCTGCACTTTAGTCGGGCCCGCGATAGAGCCCTGACCTTCCCCACCGCCGGTCCGCTACTTACGCTGACCAGCCAACCGCATAAGATCTTCTCTCGCCCGCAGTCCAGCTTCTCTACTCTTTCCATCTCCATCCTTTTCCCATCCGCTGGTCTGTCCCCAAGTACCGGCCTTGGCTCGCCTTCGCTTTTCTTTGACCATCCCCTCCCACCTCCATTCCATCCTCATCTTCCTACGCCCACCCACTTGTCTCTTTTCTCTCTCGTGCATCTCCACCCCTCAGCCTCGCCTTCACGCTACCCTCACGGCGCCTCTCTCCATCAGGGTCCAACCTCTTGTCGTCTTTCGGCGCGTCCAGCACGACAACTCGCCCTTCCTCCTTCTCCATTGTCATTCCTCTGGTCCAATTGACTTTGAGATCGGATCTTGATCATCCATTTCTCCCCTCTCTGATCATCGTCATTACTACAATCATCATAATAGGTTCTACACTCAATTGTTTTGCACTTACTACTACTAAACCAGCAGCATCCTGACACGTGCACCCACCGTTCACCTTTCATCGCCATGGGCCTCAACTACTACGCGTCTTCGCCCGTGCTTGTCATGCCTCACCAGCAGTCCAATCACTTCATGCATCACCCACATGATGACTCCGGTGCATCATACAACGCCATGATGGTCGATCCGTCGCCATCCAGACGCTTCGCACCAAAGCTACCAACGCCACCACCGTCACTCAACTACCTAGCTCAGGCGTCCCACACCACGTGTAGGAAGCGCTCGCGCGCTGACATTGGTGATGACATCGAAGCCGAGCTCGAAACCTCTGCTGGCCCTGTGCAACCACCCAAACCAAAAGTAGAGCCGCGTTACGGCCCTGGAATGACCTTGATTTATGACGAACCATCGCTCAACATCTCTCCCGAGTCCCAGAGTGGCACCTGGATGGAGGAGAAGGCCGACATCGAGACTGCTTCTGCTGCCGCTGCTCTGATCGACCGACCTCGCCTCCCCGCGCGCAAGCTGTCTCGCCGCGTCTCTGTCGACGAGAATCTCGAGAGCACGTCAACGTCCCTAGGCATCGATCCTATCGTTCTCAAGCTCGGCATCGGCTGGAAGAGAATGTCGCAAGACCGAGCGGCGGCCGTTGCTGGTGACGAGGCCTTCATTCGCAACCAGTACCCGTACGTGCAGTCTCCCAAGATCCTACTCCACCACGAGGGACTCGCTATCTACGTCGTGCGCTCGGACCCCATCGATCATCGCGGCACCACCCATCAGTGGTGGCTCTTTAACGAGGATCTCAAGTCGTGCCGCCTACTCTGCAATGCAAACGAGGACGACGTTCTCCGCCGCCTAGCGAACAAGCGACAGGATGAGCGTGGCAACTGGGTTCCCGACATTTTGGCCGACGGACAGGTCATCTACGCGAAGGACGCCATTAAGCCACTTACAACCCCTCAGTCCACGGGTCCGGTCGAGGTCATGGAAGTCGATGCATAGATTGAACGCAAGTTCCTTGGGGTCACAAATCTTTTTCGTTTGGCGTTTTCGATCAAAATTGGGACGGGGAAATGGTTTAAGTCACGGATGGGCTCACCCACAGCGGGGTTTCGGGCTCGGTTTTCTCGCCCGAATTGTATTATCAGCAGGACACGTTTATTGTTTCTGTTCCTTTTGATGTCGTCTCCGAATCTGCAAGTATCGTCGCATGCATGCAGCGGCTAGGGGATTGCCGCCGGACGTATTCTAGTGTTGTGACAAGAAATATCGTCGCACGTATGTAGCTGCAGTAAATCAAAAGAAGCATGATAATGATCAACCAGAGTAATTGTTTTTTTTTTCCCTTTTGATCGGCTGAAATTTGGCTTTTGATAGCAGAAGTCGTGGTGTCTTGAGCCTAGGCGACACTATACCCGTCATAGCCATGCGACACAAGCTTAATTTGATCACGTGACCACTCACTTCCTCGGCTTTGCATGGGAAGAAAAGATTGAACGGAAAAGGCGTGGTAAATAATCAGAGGGTTAAGAGTGTCGGATTCTCTCTACGGCTGGGAAGGTATACCTCTTATTTTTTGATTGGAGCCGGCCACGGGAGCATCGACGCTCTTATCATGAGGGAGTCGCTTTTCAACGGGGGGTGGGGGAGACTGCGTGGATCAGCTGCTCGTCCTGGCTCCGGCGGGAGAATGTTTTCCCCTTCGTCGCCCGCCGGGGGCAAGGAAAAGTTGAGGACGGAACGCCTTTCTTGGATCTGGAGAGCAGAGACATCGCGACGGAATGGCGCATTCCGATCAAAGAACGAAAAAAAAATGGAGACGGACTTTGTTTTCTTCGACGGCGGCGTGTGGGTGCGGAGAATCCACATGACCCATGCGGACGGGCTTTCAGGTGACCAACCCGGTGCTTTTTGACAGCAACGAAGCTTTGCTTTTGTGTTCTGCTTTGCCTTGGCTTTTGCTTCTAAGAGCAACGAACATCTCAAGTTTTATTTTTCTTTGCAGTCAAACCGCTTTTCGCTGCGACGCAGAGTCGTTGGCACGGGAGGGTCGAAAACGGCATCGTGAAGGGGGGAAAAGGAAGATGTCGTCACGTCGAGCCGTCATGATTGCCACCGGCACGCAGCTGAAGCCAAGCGCAACCTGGTGCTGGGGCGTTTACTTCGACGCAGGCGGCGGGAAAGAAAAATCCAGTGCGCTGGCTCTGATGCTTCGAACAGAAGAAAGGCCGTCGACTATCGTCGTCGTCGCCGTTGGTCCAAAAGCGGTGTGCGCCAGAGTCGTGGCCAGCTTGGGATTTTTTTGGGGCCAGCGTGGCCAGCGGCTAGTAGGATCGTAAACCGTTTCCCCTTTTCGATCTAAGCGCAACTTGACGCTCTGTTAGTGGCCGTGTACTTGTAGCACAGGAAGCAAGTGAATCCGTACTGGACTGCCATACGTAGTTGTTTCGTAGCCGTTGAACCTTGCGCATGCTTTTCCCTTTCCCATCCTCCCACCACTTGTCCTGCCCTGGCTCGTCACACTTTGCCCCCCCTCGTCGGGACCGTCCTCTTGTCCTTTACACGCTGCCCCGGAAACACCTAATTTATTCCTTCCTGGCCGTAACTCGGTCGGTGCTTTGTTTTCTTCGGTCTCTTGACCTTCCTTTCCCTTCTTCCTGCTCTCCCCACCCCCTAATCTCCCTCTCCCTAGCGTCTCGTGCGCCCCTTTCCCCCCTCACGGCTCACGACTCACTCCTTCAGCTTTACAACCTTGCTCCTCCCCAATCGCCCGAGCTTAGAAGAAACCTGCCTGTGCAAGACATGAGTACGCTATTGATGTCCAGACTGCGATTAGATGCTCTTGCAGTGCTACTAGCGAGAGACCACTCCGACGGCCCACTTGACGGGTGCTGAAGTCTGCACAACCTTGCAATCGGTCTTTTGTTTTCCGTGTGTCGTTATAATACACTTTGACGGTACCTGTTCTCTGAGCGTGGAGAGCTAGCCACCGAATCGCAGCACCCCAGCTTCTCCCCGATCGCATGTACACAGGACCAAGATGAGCGCTCAAGGCACGGCGACTCCCCAGTCGCCGTTCGCATTCCTACGCCCTGCCGAGCTGGATACCATCTGCTCCTCGTCTGGCTTTCAGATCTTGAGGACATATTTAGCGACCACGCTACCGGTCGAGTACGTTCCTTCTTTACACCCCCTGCTCTACGGCGCAGTGTGACATCGAACTTATACTGACGTTACGACACAGTTTTTGCGCCGAACATGCATACGACAGCTCGGAGATGCAACTGACCTGGCTTCTTCACCGGGATATTCTCCACGCAATGATCATGCCAGTGGTTGAGCTGTACAAGGAGGCCTCCACCCTCGCCGCTGCGGCGCTCTGCTCGCAACGTCCCGACGAGCTGGAGGTCGCATACAGGGGTGAAGCGAGATTCGCTTTCCTGTGGCTACAATGCTTCATCACAGAAGAGGAGGACTGGTGTCACACACGCGGATGTCCGGCGTGCAACACCCTACAGACGCTCGCGACCGAGCTCACCATCCGAGGAGCCATCACGGCCGCGTTGCTCTCGGGCAAGGACGCGTCCGTGCCGGACACACCTTCTTCCGAAACGGAGTCCGAGGCCGAGGACCAGCCGTCGCTGCCAGATTTCACCATCGTCCTCGGCTCCCTGGAACAGGCCATGGACAACGACCCGTTTTGGGGCCCAGGCTACTACGCGCAGACGCTTGCTCGTTCCAAGCGCCTCATGGCAGGCATCCAAGAGCTCATGTCGCAGTGTCAGGTCCTGGAGTCGCTTGTCTCGTCCGCTCCGCCCTCACCTAGCGCGAACGGCCTCGGCCGCGGGCACGCGGTAGACATGCTCCGTCCCCATGGCGACACCAGCAAGGAGATGAAGCTGAAGAAGGGCGCCGTGGCCCGTAGACAGGCAAAGCTGAAGGATGAACAGGGCGCCATGATCATGCGCATGGCCCTGCAGACCTGGAGCGCGGTGCACTTGTCGCAGCGTCAGAGATCCAGGCTCAAGGCCGCCATCAAACAAGACGGCCGCGTAGGCAGAAAGAGAACCTGCACTACGTGAGCCTATCGACCCCCAGGCCGTTGGTGGCCAAACTCTTAAGATATTCTTAAGGCGCGCGACATAACTCTGAAAAAAGTTGCGCTCGGGATTCCCCGTCTTATTCCAGCTAGCAGTTTCGGAGTTTGTCGCGCACGCATCTGAAAGAGCCTATATTTTTTCTTTTTTTTTTCTTCGTCCTTACTACTTTCATATGTCTGCATCGCAGGAGGAAACTGAGGGCATCTTCGTCATCTTCATTATCATCATCACCAGGCAAGGCAGAAGAATGGCCTTTGCGGATTTGATACCCCCCAACATTTAAGCCACATGAGCATCCACATGCATGCACACATGAACGGATAGCTGGTCTAGAGCATAGCACTATAATTCTAATCCAAATCTTTACCATTCCCATCAAGACAGGGGTTTCTTTCGTTTCTCAACGTGGTCGGGCGAGGGAGCAATCGAATGCGCCCTCTCACTCGGTCTTGACGCGCGTCCTCGACGCCGCTGTGCTTCTCCTCATCACAATCTCCCGCGTCAGGAGGACGAAGTAGCTTGTGAGCAGCGCCGCCGAAACAAGGTACCCGGCGACGCGGCCTCCGGCGCGGGCCTTGCCCCAAGCGATCCACACGTCGCACGCGACGCCCGCCACGAGCTGAACGTACCGCGTCCACGGCAGCAGCGCCCGCGTGCTCGTCACGCCCGCGAAGAAGAGGTGCATCAGCACGTGGTGGAACGTGTTCAGCCCGACGAACAGCCGCCAGCCGTCGAAGTCGCGCAGGGCGCGGAACCACGTCAGGTACGGCGTGGTGAGGTGGTGGAAGGCGAAGTGCAGGTCCGGCGCGTGGCCGGCGGCGACGAAGAACAGCATGTCCAGGTACTCGAAGACGCGGGAGAGATGCACGGCGTAGCGCGGCAGGAAGGCGTCCTGCGCGTGCAGCGTCTGCGCCAGGGCGGTCGGCAGGCCGTCGTGCTGGACGGCCGACAGCAGCGTGGTCGTGAAGAGGGCGAGCGAGACGGCGACCTGCACCCAGCTGTGCGCGTGGAGGACTTTGTCTGAGCCAGGAATGCGTCCGTGGTTCGCAACCCAAAGGCGAAGTCCCCCCCAGGCGAGGACGAAAAGCAGTGTAGAAAGAGCAACTTCTGTGAGTGTCTGCAAGGGGGCCATAAGGACGAAACTACAATGAGCTGTATATATATATATATTTGAAAAAAAAAAGGAAGGCTTTGCGAGTCAAATTTGTTGCCAAACAGGAAACAGCTCGTCTTTTGTGCCATTTAATTCCGCTTTCGCGTGAGTCATTCATAATACGAGGCTGCTTGCTACGAGTCGTCCTACACTCACGTACCTAGTGCTCTGTCGTACAGGAAATGCTTTCTTATAAGAAGGCTCATGAGTCTTGATCGTCACCAGAAGCACTGAATTTTTTCCGACCCGCTCCAATCAGCTTCTGTGCGGTCAGCTTGTTGACCTGCGAGCTGACCTTCGCAGCCATCTTCTCAAGCTGTTCCTCGGCGTCTTCAGCGTCGGCCTCTGCAAATTCAATCACCAACTTCCTTCCGTGGTAATGTGAATGTCGTAATGCTTCATATGCTTGCTGAGCCTCCAACGGCGTGCTAAACTCGACAAACGCGAAGCCTCGCAACGAATTGTCATATTTCCTGGGCAACCTGACGGATCGCACACTGCCATACTGCTTGACAAGTTCTCTGATGTCCTTCTTGCTAGCCTCAAAGGCCAAGTTTTTGATGATCAGCTTGTTTCGCCGAGCTGCCTGAGCCTTAGCCTTGTCTGCTTTGCGACGCTCCTCGCCAGCATCCAGCGTCTTCTGGGAAAGCTTTATGTCAAGCCTATGTCCATCAAGCAAATAACCATTCATTGCGCTTTGAGCAGCGAGCGCAGCTTCGCGAGTGCGAAACTCGAGAAAACCGTAGCCGCGGCTTAACGTCTCGTTCCTCTTTGGATCGAATTTCGTTCGAACGACGGCAGACACGAAGCCATCAATGGGAGAAAACACCTCGGTCAGCCTATGTGTCGTTGTGGAGAAATTGAGGTTGCGAACATGTAAGGTTGTTGTATCTAACGCTTCCGGCTCAGGATCACTGCGAAGCAAATCAGCGGCCGACACCTTTGGTGCAATGACGGTCGCATCTGAGCTCGTGGATTGTGTTGGTGTGACTTGCGGCGCGCCAGTAAACAGATCTTTCGGCGCTGGTTCAAGAAAAAGGATCGAGTCTTTTATCTTTCGATAAGCGAGGCCTTTGAAGGCAGCTCGTGCTTCAGGAGCAACAGCGAACTCAACGATGGCGATAGTCCCTGTCGGCGGCATCAACAACCTGATTACTCGTCCGTACTGCTCAAAAAGCTGACGAAGCTCTTCAGTCTTCGTGCCAAAAGGGAAGTTTTTTACTAGGATAGCAGTGTCTCCACGCTTCTTACTCCGAAAAGCCTCTAGGTCCACACCATTTTCGGCAAAGTATTTCTTCGTTTCTTGTATAATATGGGTCTCTGCTTGTGTTTGTTTAACAGCCGCATCTGTTGATGTCGGGTCATATAGGGCAGATTTGTCTACACCGAGACGGGCAGCGATGGAAGACATGACTGCATCGGGATTCATGTATAGTGAATTCCAATTAAATGTTGATGACAAGGCTCCTGCTTTCCGCTTGATTTGCCTCTGTTGTTTCAGCGGTAATTTAGATATAGCAAAATCATCAAGTTTTGATTCTCGCTTTTTTGCTGCAGGGATGATATGAAGAAGACGTCCTTGAAATATTGAGCCATCTGTAGCCTTGAAGGCATTCACGGCTGCGTCGGCATCGAAGAAGAGAAGGTATGCAAATCCTTTTGCTAAACCAGTCGCACTGTTCATTGGAACGTGTACCTGTACAAGACGTAGTCAGCAGAAGTTTGGAGTGGACTTGCGATAAATTGCATTGAAGGGGGGCGCTTTCAGAAAACAAGAAGCATCTACTAAAATACTCTTCCCGGATGACCTCAAATGCCATTGGCATCAGTTGTCCCTATCAGGATTCATCATGCGATGGGCTATTGAACGAATGAAGAACGAACAATCACACATACCTCCTCTAGTCGACCGAACTTGGAAAACTCCTCCATGAGTGCCTCTTCAGTTATGGAAAATGGCAAATTTCGGAGGAAGAGGCGCTTGCTTTCCCGTATCTGTGCCTCATTCGCGTCCTCGCCATCTTGGTCTACAGGTGTAGGCGGTGAGGCAGGATTGTTCGACTGCTCCTGATCAGTATCTACTGCCTTTGGCACGCTTTCGGCGCTTGACGAGCGTTGCTTGTTACGCCTCGCCAGTGTAGCCTCATCCTCCTCTTCCTCTTCCAGGCTCAATAATTGACCCGTCCGCGACTGCAGCCAACTTTCGTCATTATCTGCGCCTGCATTATCAGGTTTCAGCTTGGTTTTAGCAACGCTTGGAAATTCCAAAGGCTCTTCAGACTCCTCCCGCAACTCCGATCCCGCAGCACTTGCTACAGCCTTGTGCTTCTTGGGAACGGGTTGATACTCGTCATCACTTTGGTTCTCCACATCAGCAGACGGCTGAACAGGTTGCTGATCGTTACGTTCTTGCAACAAGTCCACATCGTCGTCTTTCCAAGACTTAGACTTTGAAGGTGCTTGCATAACGCTTAAAAACTCTTTCAGCTTTGGGTCCGCTTCCTCCGGTGGAGGCGAGGGCCGTTTACGTTTCAAAGGATTACTTGCACTTATTGCAATCTTATCATCTTGCTGCTCTGACGTCCGCTTACTGGTCGTGCTGTTTGATCGAACCCGTGTAGGGTGAAGGGAGGGATCATTGGCCTTTGATGGCGCAAGTCAGTAAACCTCAAGAGCAATAACTTGGACACATCGGAAGAACAACCTACAGCCTTTGCCAGCTCTACACTGAGCTTTGACATCCTAATAAAGGACTTATTGAAGTACTTGACGGCATCTTCAGCATCTTCCGGCGTTTTAAAGCCGACATAACCGATCCTTCGGTGTGCAATCAGTTTTGCATCTGTAATGGCATGGCGCTGGGAAAAGTGCGCACGAAAATCCTTCTCCGTCAAATTGACAGGAAGATTTCGCACAAATATTCTCGAGGTCGCCATTGCTCATGTATTCACATAATAGCCGAGGAGCACGAGAAAGTGCTCATTGCAGAGAGGGTGAAGTAAAAAGAAGAGAAAAAAAAAATTGTTTTCTCGAAGAAGTTTAGCGAAAGCCAGCCACTCCGCATGATCGTAGTTTCTTGGCACTCCTTCCGCTGCAGGGGAATTATTGTCATCACAGCCTGCAATTCCACTCAAACCGCTTCTCAAGATACCCAAGATTCACTCTTTTTAAGCTTCCTCGAGCCCGAATCCGCTTCACTGCCGTGGAAAGCCTTCAGGATTTGGTTGGAACGACTACCCAGGTACATCTGAGCCGCTCGTCAAAGCTACAAACTGCTGTGACAACCCCACACCGTTCGACATGGCTATCGAGAAGGGCGACGAAAAGCTCGAGGGTAAGCTGCCAGACACGTTTTGCGTCCAAAGAACGCACTAACTTCAGGACTACAGCGCAGGTGAAGGCGGCTGATATGGTAAGTAGCAGGGCAGATCGGTGCGGACGGGCATCACTAACGGATCCAAGAGCGAGGACATGCAGAACGAGGCCATCGAGGTTGGTACGTCGTCATCAGCTCCTGTATCGAGGCCCTTCGAGAATTAAACCAGCGTCCAGCCCAGGAAGCAATGGCGAAGTACAACATCGAGAAGGTTGGCATGATTATTCCTCGGCTTGTTCGCCGTCACGTGCTCACATCTCGCACAGGATATCGCTCAGCATATCAAGAAGACGGTTCGTTCTTCTGCGCCTGTGAATCGTCAATGCGTTCGCATTCTGACTGCCTGTCGCACAGTTTGACGAGCGCAAAGGGGCAACCTGGCACTGCATCGTTGGCAGGAACTTTGGAAGTTTTGTGACACACGGTAAGCGTTAAATCTCTGTGGCCGGTCGCATCCGCACCTCGCTTATGAACCCGCAGAGACGAAGCACTTCATCTACTTTTATCTCGGCCACTGTGCTATACTGTTGTTCAAGACACAGTAATTGGCCGTGGCAGCATCTATCGCCATCTGCACTTCGATGTTTGCTATTGCCATTTTGCAGCTGCGTGTAAATAAGCAGGGTTGAAAGGGAAAACGGCCATGCACGTCGGAGTCTGAAAGCGATGAGCTATGTGTCTCTCTCGACTTGATAGGTTAACGACAAATGTAGGATCCATGAATAGACAAAAGTAAGCGTTATCTTTTGTCGTAACACATGCTTGTCAAAAAATTACTTCATTACAGTCTAATTCGTTTATTCTCGACTATCAAACACGTGTCAACTGGCCAATCCTGAGGAGCTCGTCGCTCTGAATCTCATAGTGAAGCCTCCACCAGGGATGCCATTTACTCAACATAATACCAAATTTAGACATGGTTACAGCAGAATTTTGTTTTCAGGGTATCATAAATCCAAATCTTTAGAGTGAAAAAGAAACACTTAAGAATCTCATGATGTCACATGAGTCATCCAGCGACGGGAACGCTCAAACCGCCCACGCCGCTCACCCTCGAACTCGACGGAAAGGAATAGTCTGGCGGCAAGTTGTTCGTCACTCCAGGCAGCCGGCTGTAACCCAACAGGTGCTCAGGTGGAGGAGCTATGTTTCTTGGTTCGAACGCAGCGTCCGCATCCACCTGGGCCTGTGCGATATAGCTGCTTTGGCGTCGACGCTCCACGCTGCTCACGCTTCCCTCGGCCGAGATTTGCACGGGCAGCTTGAGCGTGACAGACGAACCGACGGGTTGTCCACTGACGCCTAGACTGACATGCAGCCCATACACGCGAGAGACAAGACACGTGTGGAATGTCGGCACGAAGTTCTTGTTGGTGGGCAAGGTGAGCGGAACAAGAAGGGTAGCCGTGTAGAAGTGCTTTCCCTTCCAGTCCTTTGAGGGTTCTGGGATGCTGGTGTTGGCAGAACAGTTGGACTGGACCGCAGTGGTCGCGTTGGAATCCCGAGATGCAGCCGAAGTGCGTCTCGAGGTTGGGGATTCCCAGCTCTCGTGCCTGCGCCAGTCCACGTTGGCGGCGCATATCGAGGACAAACTTAAGAACTCGCTAATGTACCCTTGCGTGGAGTCGTACGCGAGACTGGATCGTGAAGGGAAGTTGTGACGAGGTGTACAGGAGAAAAAGGTGCCGACTTTCAACTTGCTGCTGACCGAGCTCAAGCGTGGCGGAGGGGTGGTGTCGTCTGCTGGGTCGAAGCGTACCTTGATCTTGACTTTCGTCGAGACGGCTGGAATTGGATCACCGGCTGGGACGGCAGGAAGCCTGAATCCCTTCGGTTGGTTCGCTTCCATGACCAATCGCCCAAGCTTGCCCTTCAGCATGCCTTTGCGAATGGACTTCTCTTGACGCAGGGTATAATCTTCGTGGCAGCCGTAGATGTCCAGATCCAGCGGTGGCTGTTCGTCAAAGACCGGCTTGATGCGCAGCTTCTTAGTCGCCTCGGAGATGACATGTTGGGTTTCATCGGCCAGATGCGTTCTGAAGATCTGCACCTTGACGGCGTATTGGATCCTGGCCATGAGCGGCGCCATGTCGTCAAGAAGGGTTGTGCCGAACCCTGAGAGCTCGGGATCGCCAAAGCTGGGAGGGGGCTGCAGGTGGGTTTCCTGCACGCCATTGTGCTGGGTTTTGTGCGTGCAAGCCTTTGGCAGAAGCTGCTGGGGAAGTGCAAAGGTAAAGGGATACTCGTACGTCCTGTTCGCAGCGAAAACTCTTGGCTGCGGCAGCTCATCATCGCGCATTGGCTGGGTCAACTTCAAGAAACGGTGTGTCGCCTCCTGTCGACCTCCGATGGCAGAGGTGCTGGCGAGCTTGTCGACGTACGTCTTGGTGACACCTGATTGGAGCACGAGTTAGCTGCCTTCCTTGGCCGAACGTCGGAGGGGTCGCAATCATGGCGGTGTCGTGTGACAGGAGCCATTTTGGATAGCGTATAGGAAGCGATAAGAGTTGAAAGATACAGCGCTAGCTCTCTAAGGCCGCGCTTCACATGAAAGAAGGGGTGCTGGTAATACGTACCGTGCATGGTGATTTCCAGGTCGTCGAACGGGGTATCGTTGCGGGCAGTGATGCGAACGACGCCTTGAATAGGATCCAGAGTCGAAAAGGAGTTGACGTACGCGTCAGGCCGGCCCTCAGCGCCGGCGAGGACAATCTCGATGGCGGGTTTGGCGAAGGCGACCATGTTGCGGATGTTCAGGCCTGGGCCCGTACGAGAGGTGATGGAGCCAGAGGCGGACATGGCGACGCGGCGATTAAGTAGAGCTAGAGTCGTCGAGCAGTACCAGCAGTACCAGCAGCACCAGCTCGTTTCGCTGAGCCGTTCGCAAGAGCCCCAAGCCTTCTAGAAAGACGGGACCAAGACTTTGACTCTCCCTGTCTGCGCTGTTCTGCTCCAATCGCAGCCGGGGGAGGGGGGACAGACGTCGGGGGAAAGCAAGAGTGCGGGGGGAGACGCTCGTCGAGAGGAACGCAGGTGACGATATACTCCAAGACGTCAAGTAGATGATGGCGACGGGCCAATGCCAGGCACTGGGGGGCGATCGGACAGCTTTATACGGGGGCCCTGGGACAGCGGATGGTGTAAGAACACATTCCAGAAGACACGGCCCAGGGCGCAATGCGAAAGCCACGGCGTGCTCGCATGCTGGTGCTCCTGTATGTACGAGCCGACCTGCCAGTGCTCATACTGGGACGAATGTACACTGCTAGTGGATGACTCAAGTCCTTGCGCGTCCCCACCCAGGCCGCGGAGTTCGGTGTTGCGGCGCCCAAGGCCTTGCTGCCCGTCCATCCACACCATCGCCCCGCTGTCCACACACACGCCCGCTGCCTTTCGCAGGCCGCGTTGCTGAATCATCGTACGCGCCCTTTCAGTCGATCTCGCTTTCTTTCCCGCTTCCTTCGCAGACGCCTTGCATGGCCCTTCAACGCCTGGCCGTCGCGCGTCCCCTCCATGTTTTGTGTCTCCGTCGGAAAAAGTCTTCTCGCGCTCTGGCACGCCCCCCCCAGGCCCATTCGTTTGCCATCTTCCATCGGACCACCAGTCGCTCGTGCTTCAAAGTCTCCAATTTGAGCCGCTGCTAACCTGCGACGCTTCGACCCAGCTTTTGTTCGGCATTGTAACGCCATGATGGACACGCAGAGTCGCTATGGGAAAGTTCAGCCTTGGCTGAATTACCTATGTGTCAGCACGAATCCCTAACGTTAAGAACAGCCGCAAGCGCCCTGCTCGATTTTTATTTGCTGATCCACCCAGATCGTGTATGGTAGGTCGAGCCTTCGAGGGACGATGCCGGTGCGCCAGCCATGATCGTGTACGTTAAGAAGACGCGTGCCGCGCACACCGGTCTCCATCAACCATGTGGAGATCCGCTTCGATTTCTTCGCCGTCATGCGTTCTTCACTGTCACGGAAACTCGTTGTGGCGAAAGGAGAGGAAAAAAAATTTTCCTCCCCCCCAGCAGTAGGCTCTATACAGTATCAAATTCCAACTCGCCTGTCCAATGCGATCGGCACCAGCAGACACGCGAGCGTGTGCCCTCTCGTGCTTTTCTCTGCGCACCGTCCGATTTTCCCGCGCAGAACTGCTAGACTTTTGGATCGTCAACCGGCCCGTTGCGACGACCACGGCGCGAATGATGCATCTCACCAACCTCCCACCCCCTTGAGGGGAGCACCGAATGCCGGTGTTCGCTTATTGGCCAATTCGACGACAACGGCCGCAAACATACATGTGTAGGGCGCGCCAGCCTGACGGTGTCTTTGTAAGCTGCGAGTCATGCCATACTTTCTTCACCGTCCCTGCAAATGGCTTCACAATCAGGTGTATCTTGCACATGGTTTCGATTGCAATTAATAATAGCCAGCGCGGTCTGCTGCTTTCTCTCAAGACCGGCAGAAGTATTCCGTACGATGCTAGCCAAAAAAGCCTGACCTGAGTTCTCAGCTTGGGTTTCAAACGCTGGTGCGGCTGATCTCAACCTTGATGGTTGCAAAACAGTCTACACCAAGTCGTCGACACCCTTCCCTTCACATTGGCGGGATGCTGACGTTGTTGTGCTTGCCCTTGCCCTGCTTTATCGTCGTTCAATATTATGCCCTTACTGTTCTTCCAGCCGTTTGAACCTCGACGGTCTGCCTTTCCTGGCACGAGGATGGATGCTCGCTAAGGAAGAATTTATCATGGGGTAAAGAAAAAAAAAATAACCCACCCCCAGACTATCTCGGCTTTCCACTGCTATTCCACGATTAAGTCGGTGGATACGGTCTAGGACCCACTGTCTACTCCAGGTGTCTTTTTCCCAAGCGAAAACTCAAGATTCACGGGACAAAGCTACCTTAGTCGCAATTGCAGAATTCACAATGATTCGCGCAAAAACAAAAGCCTTGATGATGCAATCAAAGGCTAGAATCAATGACTAGGTCAAATCATACTAGATTACGCACGATGACGGCCACTCAAAACCCCCGTCATGCCTCTAGGCATCATCTTCTCCAGAAAAGCAAGCTCTTGTATCAAGCAGACCACAACCCAGATGTAGGATTCAGATCGCAAGGAGATCTGAATCAGTCCGGCGCAGACTTTGGGTCCGTGTGCAAATCCTTTACAAACGATCGTGATTCCTTGATAGAATCAACGATTTGTAATGTTGAATCAGTCCGAAGAGTCAAGACATGGATTTCAAAGCAGCGAGGAACTTCTTGCGTCCCAAAAGAAAGCAGAGGACGAGGCTACGAACGAGTTCAAGTGAACGTTCTTTGCATAGTTCTCTTTTGCTGAGCCAAGACGGAGTCTCTTCCGCAAATAATCGTCTCGGCTTTCTCGCATCAAGAACAGTCCGGCCAGCTGACTCTATAGATAAGAGCGAACCACATGAGAGGCGCTGTATTTCGTGATACGCAGAAGTTCGAAGGCAGAACTGATGACAAAAGGATTCTTTGAATGCACTTTAAGTTAGACCGAAGTGAACACGTCCTCGCAAAGTTTCTTGGCAGCATAACACCAGCGCCGATATCGGCGGATGACCGTTCCCAGCATTGTCTTGAATGCCTGACTGGCACCTTCTGGCTGACTTAACACCAGTATAGTTCGTGCTGACTGTAGCTGTATTGAGTCTACACACCACGCGCTGGAACGAAGCTGGTTTAAAATAAAAGATTTGTGTCATTGCTAAGACTAGCCTCCCGAGAAACGGGATGTGATATGCACATCCCATCCTACACGCTTTACCCATCAACGCCATCGTCCGTTTGGGTATACATTACACACAGGCGACGCTTGTGCGCGTGCACACACACACCCATCCACCCACCCACCCACAAACACGCACACACAAACCGGAGAAACAAAACAGGCGCAGCAGACAAGATACTAACCGTTCAGAATGGCCTGCCCATCCTAGTGCCATCACGTTTCAAGGACGAGAAAGGGACCGACTTTAGGCGTCTCCCTTCTTGGACTTCTTGGACTTCTTTTTCTCCGCAGCTGGGGCGGCAGGCGCCGCAGCAGTATCGCTCTTGCGCGACTTTTTCTTCTTGGGCTGCTCCGGACTGTCCTCCTTGTTCTTCCTGCGCTTCTCGGCCGCTGACGGCAAGGGGATGGCGATGGAAGACTTGGGAGCGCTGGCGGGCGCTTGGAGCTGAGCGGACGGGGAAGGGCTGTCGACGGGAGGAGCGGCCGCTGCGGCGGCAGCCTTCTTGCCCTTCTTCGCGGCGGCCTTCTTGGGCGGCGGGCTCAGCGCCTTGGGCGGCTCGGGCTCCTCCTCGGATTCGTCATCAGAAGAGTCGTCGTCAGTGTCCTCTGCCGTGGTAGCAGCAGGCGCATGTGGGTCGGAAACGGCATCTATATCAGCCTGGGGCAGGATGGGCACATCCGCGCCCGTCTTGATCTTGTATGCCTCGACCTCACGCTTGTATTGCTCGTAGTTCTGGTTGTAGATTCCCTTCCATCGCTAATCACGGTACGTCAAAATTCCGGCGCAAGAATAAAAAGGCGAGGCGTGCTAGCTTACTTCTTTCTGAACACCGTCCATGTCGTTCCATCGCCTCAAGATCTCATTGTTGATCTCTACTGGAGTAGCGTTGGCGCCCAGGTCGTTCTTGATGTGCTCTCTGGCGCGTGTGGAGAAGAGGAAGAACGCAGTGAGAGGACGCTTGGGAGCATTGGGGTCCTTCTCCTTCTTTTGGCGCTTCTTCTTGTCTTTGCCTGTTGGCACCTCTGCCGGAACACCCTTGGGAGCGGCGAGACCAGCGGCGGAGAGATACTCTGTGAGCTGATTCGTGTCGAGGATGGCTTCACCCTGACCAGAGGAGTTCAGCAACGTGTTCGTATGCGTCACGTAAGCACTGATGAGGGTGCTGATGGCCCCGTTTAGCTTTGTGAGGCCGGTGACGACTGGTGGTGGTTGTGGTTAGCTTAGAGTCAAACCCGTAGACCAAAACAATGGCAGAAAGCGCGCGCGACGCCAAAACGAAAGTGCACACACATCGAGCAGAGATGAGCGCGTGGCTGTCTTTCGCACGGCATGAAAACGCGTAGATAGGCTTCAATAACAAGATGAATTCGTACGTGAGCCCGTCCGTCGCATGGCGGACCGATATCAGACGGCGCACCACGTGAAGCGCGTTCGAACACAAACAATGGCTGAGCGAGGTGGTGATGGAAAGAGACGACAGCGGTGGAAAACAAGGTCGCGACGAGGTACTTACCGGAGTCGCGAGTTCTGATGAACTCCTCCATCGACACCGAGCCGGCGCCCTCAGGATTGATCTTGGGAGGCATGTTTCCGTCCGTCGATGTGCGGGTAGGCCCTACGAATCAGTGGGATGCCCTGGTGGTCAGTGGATTGAAGCCGCAAAAAGTTGGTGGGGAGCGTCGCGACGAGACGCTGGGAGGTAGAGGGTCGTCGCCGCATGGTTTTTTTTTTGGGGGGGGGGGGGGGAAGGGGAGGCCGGCGTGCGCACCACCCTATAAGCGGCGTGCGAGCGCGAAGGCAGTTCGCCCGCTGCGGGCGACCAGCCCGGGCCTAGCGCCGTCATGCCGGTTGGCCCAACCCCCCTCTTCTCCCACCTCCCCCCCTTCTGCCGCCGGAATCTTGGGTCTGCAGGGCCCCTCTGTTGGACGTGCGAAAATGGGCGGCTCTCACCGTGGGCTCAGTCCTGTGCCCATGAACGAGCGATGGGCAACTTTGTTTGCCTACAGCGGCCCTCTTTTTTCTTACGCTCCCCCTACCCTACCGCACCCTACCGTACCCTACCTTGTGCGTCCATCCTCTCCTCTCCACTGGACGCCTCTTGAACGCTCTCGACTGGTTTGTTTTTCGCTTTCTTCTCTCTTTTGTTGTTAATCCATTTTTTTTTTAAATATATTTCAATTTTTCATCCCTTCTCTCTCTCTTTTTCGGGCCAATTTCTCTTTTACATCACCGTTTCGCCCTGCGTTGGCTTTTATGTATGTTTTGAGGTGCTTCATCATTGCGACACGTTCCGCCGTCTGTTCGCGTGTTTGGCTCTGCATCTGGCCCCCTTGGGCGGTCTGGTATTTCAACAACGCTACGATCAACGGCGCCCCCCTCCCTCCCTCTCCATCAGTGCAGTGGGTTGCGCGTTTTTCCCCCCTCCCCTTCCCCCCCCCCCTCCTCTCTGCCCGTCCTCCCTAGCTTGGGCCCCCCGATGTCTTGGGTGGCTGGGGCATGACGAGTGTTGCTCTCAGCGCGATACGCCCAACGATGCAGTAGCTCTCAAACCAGCTGGGCGAGCAGGCCCAACTCTGGCCTATGAGTGGCCAGACGGTTGCTGTGTCCAAGGCACCCTGCACCAACCTGCCCACTATCGGGAGGGTCGACGGCCAATGGCACTAGCATGCGCGTCCTGTACAACGAACTCACTGCGCTGCAAAACTCAGTACCTCAACCAGGGCCTGCCGCTCAGCCCTCCCCCCACCGTCTCTTGGGGCTTGCTACTGCTTGCGGATCCTCGACCCTGCTGCCGCTGCCTCCTGCTGCCTCTTCTCAATGTGCACCGCGGCAGCCGGTGCTGCCGCGGGGAGAACACCCTCCCTCCCATAGTTGCAGCTGTACAGTACCGCAAGCTCCGCACCATCAAACAGTGAGCATCCCGCATTGCCAACACGACAAATTAGGTCAGGCTCGGGTCAAACTTCACGCACAGTTTCGAATGAAAAAAACGGGAAAAATAACCATTGCATTGCGATCTCGCCTAAAGAGATGTCGCTTTTGAAACTGCCGCTGGGGTATACAAGCGAGCACGATGGGGATTTCAAGAAGGCCCTCGTCCGAAAACAAACATAAAAAGACAAGTAAAAAAAGTCATTTGCGCCTCCTTTTTTTTGGTGTTTGTTCCTTCGCCTTAATGCTGTGCCATACGAGGTCATGTCATGTCTCATCACAACTTCCTGGCAGAGTCTCTACCGTTCTGAATCTGTTCGGGCAGCCAGTCAATTTCATCCGCCGCGCAGTATGCAATCCAGCGCCCGCATTCCGTTCTTTCCATCTCTTCCAATGCCGACTTGGTCCTCGTACTTTCTATGGACGAAGATCGGCCAGCCTGCTCATCGACTGCTCGCCTACTTGTACTGTTGCTGACCTGGAGGTGGGCCTTGTCCTCCGCTTGCGTAGACGTTCATCGGCACCGCGCCATGGTTCTGCTGCACGTCCGGGCGGTACTTGATGTCCTGCCAGAAGTTGCAGATGTGGCACCCGACCTCCTTCCACGGCTTCAGCGAAAACGGGATGATGGGGACGAAGCAAAACGTGAACCACTCCCTGCGCGGTCGCAAAACAAAAGGTTAGCAGCCACTCTCTTCTACTTCTACGAAGGCGCCCCACGCGCGACCGGTTCGAGCGCATGTCGAGGGGACGAACGGGGGTCGCGTAAGCGTCGGGGAGGGAGAGGGTCGTTACCATCTGCTGAAGACGCGTGCCGAGATGTTTCCGCAGTTCTGGCACTGCACCGTCACGCTCTCATATCCCTTCAGCGGCTTCGTAAACGCTGCGTCGAGTCAGCAGTCCGTCGCGCGCGACGACACCGGAGCAGGATTGGGGGATGATTTGCGCAGACGTACTGTGCGTGCCGCAGGTGAATAGGAAGAACATGCTGGGCGGAGGTTTGGGACGACTTCCTTCGTCAAAACGCTTCCCAGCTTGATTGAAGGGCTCTGAGCTGTCCAATCGGCAGGACCGCGAGCAGATTTCCGCTGGTTAAGCCTGGCTGTCGCGCACGAGGTTGGGACAAACAGACGCAAGAGCTCCTGGAGATGATGAGAATCGAAAGAATGAAGCAGATGGTGTGTTTGGAGGCGGTGGCGATACCTTTCTGCAAGAGACTGCTCAGCCACTAGAGCCGATGGCCCGAACGACGAACGCGCGGAGGGCTCGCTCGGACTCAGACGCTGCAGCGTGCTGGCTAGCCGGCGGCCAAGGCTGAGCTAGGCCGCAAAAGGGCCGCATAAGGCTGGGCGGCAGCCTTGGACGACGACAACGGTGACAACGTCGTTCCATGACGAAGGTCTTCCGCCATGAAGGCGTCTGCGCGTCTTGCACGCATGTACATCGACGTTGCCAAAGACTTGCATGTGCTCGACCGCTTGGTCACATCGCTTTGATGAGCGCTACTTTTGTGCGATTTTTAATCATACAGCATGTAAACCCCACTTGAAGCCACCTTCGTTGACAGCGTACATTATCTCCCTCTCGTACTTGCAAATTCAGCCGGAGAGTGCGATCTGCGAAATAACATCAAGCAATGGTCATGATACAGAGATGTGATGCGATCGCTGCCCGCGCAGTCTCTCAGCATCCTCAGGCAAGTGCCCCAATCGACAAGCTTCACCTCATATCCGGACTGCTGACAGCGATTACCATCTAAGCGAGTGTGGCACCATGATCATCCGAGCCACCATTGGGTTTGGAATGTTGTGCGAAGCCAGTCGCTGCCTGTTCTGCAACACCAGCATCCATTTTTCATGGGCTCTTCCACGGGTGTACACACGACGGGCATTTCTCCAACCACCACGGGGCCAAGGCTGTAACCTTTCGCCCAACCGACAGACGACGACTCTTAATCGTAATGCATAAACAAATTGCTGATGCTCTCGCCATTGTGGTTCCTTCGAATGGCCTCGCTCAGCAGATGGCTCACGTCCAAGATTGTCAGCTTCTTTGCCATCCGCGTCTTGCTAGGATCGATTGGAAAGCTGTTCGTTACGACAATGCCGTCGATGCATTCGCATGCCTCCATCTCCTCGAGGGAATTGCCTCCGAAGAGTCCATGTGTTGCGATGCAATACACTTTGGTAGCACCGCCGCGCTTGACCACGGTTTCGGCCGCCGCAATCCACGATGCAGACTTGTCGATCATATCATCGACAATGAAGACATTTCTGTCGCGTACGTTACCCACAAGTGTGACCGTGGTCTCAAGCTCTGGATCCTTGAGCTGCTCCTCTTCGTCATCGCTTGATTGTGCTGCGTCCATTGTGCCACCCAGCGCGTGCTCGTTTTCACCATTGTCGCCTGCCCGCCTGTAGCTAGAGGCCGTGGACATGAACGAGGCCATCATGTCCGCAGGTGGATCGCCGTCCGAGGATGCGCAGGATACGTTCGCCTCTCTGTTGGTGGAGCGCGCAGAGAATGCGGGCGAGGGGAAGTCTTCGTCAACGATGTGTCCATGGACCAACCTGCCATGGATCACGTCTCGTGCACGCTATGGCATGGTTAGAAAATACGTTAAAAAAAAAAAAAGAATAACACTTGCGTCCCGTTATTTTCACTCACCTCGTCTATGAATTCTTCATTTGCATCGTCCTGGTGGACCGACGTCGCGCTTGGCGCTGTGCTGATTCGTGCCAGACGGTTCGGCGAAGGCGAAGGAGAGGGTTCGCCGGCCAAGGTTGACTTAACTAGAGGGCTTCCCAGGAACTCGTGGCGCTCCCTGGACTTCCTGAGATGCGAGCTTGAAATGGTCCTCTGCCGTTGACGTGGCCGCCTTGCAGAACTGTTCTCATCTTGCTCGGCCGCTCCGTCAGTTTGTGTCGGCGCTGTTTCTGGCATCGCCCCAGGAATCTTCATCGAAACATCCTCTTCCGCAAAGCCAGGCTCCTCGTCACTTCTCGTGCCGCGGGCGAGCTTATCGAAGATGACGCTGCCGGCTATGCTGTGTTCTGCCATGTTGATCCTTCTTCTGTCCGTCGTCATGATACCAAAGCTGAGCTTCAACGCGTCTGCCAGTGAGGTAACCCGCTTTGAGCCTCCCGGGTTTTTGCTCACGACCACGCCCCTCTTCCAATCTGGAATATTCTGCCTGATCCATTTGGCTATCAGCGGCTCTGCGACGAGATTGTCAACTGGACACTTGAAGAAACCCTGCATTTGACTCGCGTGAAGGTCAATCGTGATGACATGGTTCACGCCTGCTACCTTCAGCAGATTGGCGATCATGCGGGCGGTGATGGCTCCCCGGTGAGACTTCTTCTTTGATTGGCGAGAGTAAGGGAAGTATGGCATAACAGCTAGGCATATATCAGCGCAGGCCAAAGTAAGCCAAAGTCATGCTCATACCTGTGATAGACTTTGCAGAGCCGCCCTTGCAGGCGGAGATCATAATGAGGAGCTCCAAGACATTGTCATTGATTCTGTTCGGTCAGATAAGTAGGCACCTATTCACACAATCAAGACATACTTGTGGCTTCCACTCTGCACAATGAAAACATCCTTGTTTCGAACAGAAGTTTCTAAGGAAGCGTTAGCACTGATAGCACGGCCGCGCCCGCCTTGGGCAAACATACTGATTGCCACGCTGGTCTCGCCATTGCTGAACTTCCCAAGATCCACCTGACCCGGACTCAGGCCAAGCCGGTCGCAAATGCTCTCCACAAGCAGTGGATGCGAGCTTCCGCTGAACACCAGAGCCTGTCGCATTTTCACGCGCCGCGAGTTTGGCGTCGGCAAGGCTGGTGCGGTGATAAGTCGAGACTCCTGAGTGCAATGTCCAAAGCCTGGCTGTACGTGTCCTTAGCAAGGCTGTGCAACCATGCTGAGACCACGTAGAATGGCGGGATTGCCGTCTTCTCAGCGGTCGAACTTTTTTGAGCTGCGGCTGGTTCAAGAAAAATGTATCGGGTGGGCCCATGAACGCACATGCACGTAGTGGCCGAAGGTCGGCCCAGTTTCCGCACCCTGATCGCCCCCGACGCTGCAGTACCTGCCAATCCAACTGATAAGAACCCAATTGGTGAAGGGAACCTGCAATCGCGTGTCGCAGATCTTAAAGGAAATCTTCACACGACGGCACCGCAAATTTAACTTACATTGCCTGGCTGGCGGGGTTGGTCTACTTTTGGCCCAACACATTCAGCTGTCAGGCTGGACCGCGCGTTGACAGAGCACGAAAAGGCCGACTTAGTGATACGACACCTTCACCGTCCCACTCGCCCTTCGTTGTGACTGTTTAGCCCTCCTCCTGCACTGGTTTAAGCTCAACGCTGCAAGCATGCCCAAAATCCCGGTGATGTTGCGTGCTGCCACGGAGGATGATATGGCCAGCGTGAGCGAGATACATAGACACTATGTTCAGAACACCGTTGTCACATTTAGCATCGATCCCCTCAGCGTTGAACAGCATGTGGAAAACTTGAAGAAAGTTCAGAACCAGTCACTACCATACATTGTAGCCGTGACCGAAAATTCAACGGTGGTGGGGTACAGCTATCTGACCGGTTTCCGCAGCGGGAAGGGCGGATACCGACATACCGTTGAATTGTCCGTATTCTGCCACCCGGACTATCTGTACAAAGGAATTGGGACACAGTTGCTGAGCAAGATCATTGAGGTAGCTTCGAAGCCCGGCGAGAATGCGGAGTTCGCGACCGGCGTGCGACCTGAGGACAGAAGAGTCCGTCATATCATCGCTTGCATGGCGGTTAACACAGACAGCAAAGAGGAAGGACTTGGATTGAAAAGGTATTACGAAGGCTTTGGCTTTGTTTTGAATGGCCATTTAAAAGAAGTTGGGTACAAACTGGGGAGATGGTAGGTTTGCAAATGCAGTGCTGAATTGTGCTTGAAGGCTCATATTCCTTCAGGGTTGACACCATGTATCTACAAAAGACCTTGTGGTGATTAGCTCACGCCGAACCACAAGGTCTACAACCCTTACGGCAGTTACCATCCAAGGCAAGAATGGCCTCATTAGCTGTGTCAACTTTGGCCGTAGTGCTCAAGTCTGTATATTGGTCCTCTGCGAGATCAAAGATCGCTCACAGGCTACCAAATCCCGTGCACGTTCAGATTAATAGGGAGAGAGTCATTGCGAGCTTCACAGGCCTTGCAAAGGAGGAAATGCTGTCAACATAATGCCATTCCGCGTTGTAAGTAGCCAGAGCACTATGAGTGCTCGAGAGACCAGAGTAAGATGCTGAAGCCAATTCTGTCAAAGAGCTTGAGATTCAGATATATTGCGACACTTGTCACGGGGAAAGGAAATCAAAACCAAGGTATCGAATCCTCAGCTGTAAGAAAATCGGAGCCATGTTCCTAGTTTGAACACATAATTGATGGAACCGACACTAGGCCGGAACTTGAATTTGGACGCGCCGAAAGACATCTGGGGTCATGCACCAGGCCATCTCGTAGCCGGCTCCAAGTCTTCCACTCCTCTTGTTACGTACAGTCTAGTCATGGTTCCACAAGAGATCTTGCAGTACTGTGGTGCAGTCTATTTGTCACGCGCAAGCATTGTGGACGGGCTTCTTAAGCAAACACCCTGTCTATTTTTGGCTTCATCCCGTCGCGGTCTCTCGTGTGCTACAGCCGCGTGGAATTGATTTTCGAGGCATGGCTCATTCCTGCAGACCAGGCCTGAATTGAATGATGCTCGTACTGTATTCGTTGTGTTTCAGACACATCTCACCGCGGGACCTTCTTAGTCCTTCCGACAAGCTTCCCGCGCGGAAAGGGGAGAGGTAGCCGATTCGTGTTGGGCTTATCTGGTGCATTGACAGCCTTTGTCTACGTCGTTCTGCAAGGTCTACCTGGATTACGTTTGCATTTCTGCACACGCCGCGAGCATGGTCACACACACCGTATTCTGCGAAAAGGACCAGGATTGGATCTCGCAGGGAAAAGGAGATATCTCCGCAACTTCAGCCCTACTTGCGATCCATCACAGTGGCAAGGTGGGGTTTGCAGGAACAAATACGAACCGCGTCCAACAGATATCGACGGGACGAGTAGAGGATACCGGTTCACCTTTGGACCTGTTCCACCGCTGTAGTAGTGCGATCTACCGTTGCTCCAAGTGTCTCCTGTCAAGATCGGAATTCCTCAGTACTGGATTTGACGAGTGGCGTCGGACGCGTGCTTGTTGGCTGATGCCAAATCAGTACCTGCAGCTCGGTTGCCCACAGTCGGTTGCAGTGACACCGCACAATGTTGTCGCTGGAATGCTCCGAGCTGCGGTACGCTGCTTCTTGGACCTCGAAGCGATGGATCTGGGTTGTAACGTGGAGGACGATTCATGTGTGGTCTGCCGATAGTCTTTGCAGCAGGCGTATGCCTATTCTGAGGTAGTTTTTTCACCACAGGATGACGAGGCTGGAACCAAACTCAAGCCACGGTGGACCTTGTGGCAGCCAATGCAGAGAAAGCCAAGGTGGGGACGCGGTTTGAGGCACAGTGCAGAGTCGTGGGATTATCGTCATGAGATTAGAGGCTGTGACGTTTGCACGTGCGCAGGCTAATGATACATGGAGATTGGAAGCAGACAAAAAGGCATGACAACAGTTGAAGCTGTGGGTTACAGAACTGTTTCTCCTTCAGATTGATACAGCAAACTAATTCCCTCCCCCATGCCGACAAGGGCGCACGAGTACCGCCCAGCCGAGCCAAAAGAAAACGCCATTTGTGCCCGTGAGGGCGGACAGACAAGGGACGGTGCCACTTCACCGCCACCCGCTTTCTAGGATATCATGACCGATGTTTGTGCTTGCGCTTCGCTAAGGACTTGTAGAGAATAAAACCGAAGTGATGCCGCCTGGTGATGGGGGAGAAGAAAATGTGTCGCAAAAGTGACCCTCGAGGGAGCCGGTAGGAGGGGGGAAGAGCAAAAAGATGAATCAGGATCCTGGCAAGTGTGCTGGACAAGGGGTGAGAGCGAAGGTCCACTCGCAACGCCCAAATCGTGAAAAGCATATTCCGTGCCGAATTTCGACTGGTCAACGAGTTTGTCCTTTTTCCGATATCGACGGTCCTTTTTGACACCTCCTGGTCCTGGCAGGGATGTCGATCTCGTCTTGCACGAACACTGCAAAGACGAAGATTATCTGCAAAAGGTGTTAGCATTGGGTCTGTCCAAATTCTTCATCACCACGTCAAATAAAATTCTGTGTTGGGAGAGAGAGTGTGTGTGAGAGGGAGAGAGAGAGATTGATGCTTGCGTTGCCATACCTTTGAGGACGTTCGATCCAATGCTTACGCCTTGGATGTGCAGGGCCTGCATGTCTTGAGCTTGCAGTGCTTGCACTCGAATATGTACCAGTGCGGCCCCGAGTGACACAGGTTGCAATGCCAAAGGATCAGAGTCGAGTCCGACTTGATCATCTGAAATGAATGATCGCAGGTTCCGCCTGGCACGGCCATGTTGGCAGACGGATTCGTTCGCGCTGTGCCCATGTCAATGGTGAGCAAAACTTGACGCGTGGAGTATGAACTGACGGGTGGTGAGAGTGAGGGAAAGAAGCCGAAGTCCAGTTTCGAGCTATTAAATGGGGAAAGGGGTTAGCAGTGTGGGCGACCCTCGTAGAATAAATCTCAGCAGATGACGACACGGCTTCAGATCTGAACGATGCGGTCAAGGCCTGTCGACGTTGGCGAGTCTGGTGAAAAGACGGGTGTGGCTGCAGCAGACGCTTTAGTGGTGTAGATGTGTCGCGTTGCGGTTCAGGCTTCGGGGTTCGAGTGGCAGCTGAGAAGAAGGTCGAGAGCGGATGGAGCTTGAGTTCAAACATATATTTATATATGTATGTCGAACGCCCATCAACGAGGCTTCAATGATCCCCCTTCTGAGAGGGAGAAGACCCAAGGCTGGATAAAGGTCCAGTCGCGTGCGACGGTTACGATACAGGCCCGGGTTATGGTTGATCAAGAGATCAACGACGGCCTCGCTGGGAGAACAGCTATCCTCAAGTAGCCGAAAGCCTCCTGGTTTTGGAGATCTAGTGTGCTGGTGGTTTCTCACTTGGCCATTCATCCTTGCCCCATGATGTCTCTTTGTGGAAGACTGCACATCTCGCTGCCCATCTCCCTTTCCCCACCGTCGTCCGCATTCGTTTAGGCCGGCTTTCCAGGAGCGTGAGCGGAAGGCGGATCCTGCGCTACCAGTGGCTTGCTACTTCGCATCAACGGGCTAGAGAGCCGTTACCCAAAGGATTGGGGCTTGGAATCGCGCCGCTGACCCAGTTGAAGGTTAAAGTTTAGATGATTTACACATCCGGGCGAATCAGAGGGGCCGGGGCAAATGATAGTGCCGTTCTAGAAAGGAGAATGCAATTCCCACGATCGCAGAGGCCCCCATCAAAAAGAAACCGCAAACGCTCCTATCCTCGGCGATTTTGCGTCTGCCGTGCCGTGCATTGCAGTCAGCTTGTGCTGTAAGCAAGGCACTGCAACAATCCTCCGGCTGTCCCCCATCCAACACGTCCCGTGCATCTACAGAGGCGATTGCTGAACAACGATCGAAGTAGTCGACCAAACTCCGAAACTTTGGATGAGGAGACGCTGCTAGAGCGTCGAAGGAGCCTTGCCAACATCGGCTACGCTCCCAGCAAGTGCGAGTATTTGGTGTGGCTGCTAGGCTTATGCAGCAGAACATGGCATAGGGGGCTGCCGACTTGAGCACCCTGCATGACGCTACGATCAGGTGGCTTGCCTTACGAGCCGGCTCAGCAGGCGAGTCCAAGTAGAGGCTTTTGGATGTCTTTCTCGGTTGGCGTCCGGTCAGCGCGGGAGCTCGACGTGCAAGGACGGCCTGGCTTACTCTTGCAGAAGACCGCATCAACGATCGGTCACCTGTTCAAAACCAACTGGCACCGTTTTCTCTGGAACGTCCAGTCGACGGCGCTGAATTTGCATCTCGTCTCTTGCAACAAAACATCCCACACATGCCCACGTGTACATGCGCGGTGACTGATACACCCACATCTCGCAGCAAGCCACAGTAGGGACGAGATTGCGAGCAGCTTTCAGCTGCTCTCAGCCACCCCGAATCCAGCCTTTGAATGAAATAACAAGTCCAAGAATAGACGGACATTCGTGTACCTGATTTTGTGCTCCGCGCCCAAAGGGATTCTCTGGAACATCGCAGCCGGGGGAAACTAAAAAGGAGCGATGCTAGTGCTCCCCTGCAGTACGAACTTGCACAGGAACGGAGTCCGTGTCATCCACGAAACCCTCCGCCCAAAGATATCGCCATTTACGTCGTGTTGCAGATGCAAATCCAAGATTCCTTCCTTGGCATCGAATACGTTCGCTTCTCGAAGCCCACCCACGCCAAAGAGTAGATTCATTGTCGGGGAGGTGCTTTTCCCCATCCGCAGCTCACTAGATCTGGCTTGTGCAGGCAGATGAGAACAGAAGCGGAGCAACACTTGCCATGCCCTGATTTGATGCCCATTTGCTGTTGGAGACTCTGGTTGGTGTGCGAGGTCACATCATGGCTTCTGGTCCAGATTCTGGCGAATCTGTGTGATTTGCTTCGTTATCGTGTGACCTCACAGTTGCACAACCTGCCGCCGCTGGAAAGAGCCGCACCCAGATTCGGACCACAGAACTGTGACGCTTTGGAGATCTATCTGATATCTCTTTGGATCGATGGAGCCAAGCACACAGGTTTAGGAATGGACCCCTTGTATGAATTGGGGCGATGAAGGTACCTTGTTGCACATATTGGCCGTCGGCTTTGCTCAGACGCGCTGCGGCACCCAGCTCTTGATCACAAAGGCCTACGGATTGTCAAGCGCCCACCAGGTGCCTTTCGAACATATGCAGTCATGTCTATGACGCCATCACGCATCGGAGTGTCGAAGTTTGATGTAGGACGAGTCGCAGGACATCTAAACCTGGATTGGGACGGGGAAACAAGGACCTCGCCTCTCAGGCCAGCCGGGTTTTGCTTGACCTTTCTCCGAACAATATTGTGACGTGAAACGAGTGGGCATAAAAGACGCACGGCATTGATCACAAACTACTGCGGTGGGGGGTTGATCGACGAGGCAAGAATAGTGTGCGGTTCTTGAAATATTGAATTCATCTGCAACGGCCGGCGGACGCCTATGTTGGCCTCTGATATCCATCTACATCGGTTGAATTGCTTAACTTCTCAAATCGCTTCCAGTTCGCCTGATACGTCTCAAGCTTGTTGCCCAAGGCAGTGTATGCGTCTGAGCCGACAACGACACGTAAGGGCGGGTCTTCCATGACTGCAAGCTCGTAGAAGACTTTACCCGCCTTTACTGGATCACCTGCTTGCGTTCCATGACGCTTGGCCATCGCTGCCTTTCCGTCGATATGATCATACGCTGGATTCTTGTTCTCGGCGAAAGCCATGCTTCTTCCTGCCCAGTCTGTTCTAAATCCTCCTGGTTCGATCAAAGTGAACTTGATGCCCCATTCAGGTTTGACTTCTTGGGAGACGGCTTCGGTGAAGCCTTCGACAGCCTGCAAAATTGGTCAGAGAGGCAGAATTGTGTGGGCAGATGTGTACTCACCCATTTCGATGCGCAATAGATGGAGAAGGTAGGCACGCCGCGCTGACCACCGATCGAAGTGACCTGCTGAATGACACCACCTGGTGGCTTTTGCTCACGCATCGTTTGCATGGCCTTCCTCGTTACATCGAGAAGTCCAAAGAAGTTCACCTCCATCTGCGTTCGGATCTGCTTGTCTGAGAGCGACTCAAATTCGCCGCATAGCCCGTACCCTGCATTGTTGCACACGACATCGATGCGGCCGAATTTCTTTAACGTAGCTTCGAACGCTTTGTCGATTGAATCCAGAGACGTCACGTCGAGATCAACAAGAAGAAGGTTCTTGTCATTCGCATTCTCGAATTTAAGCCCACTTGACTTGCGTGCTGTCGCGGCAACAAAGTCGCCTCTGGCCAGAATCTCTTGTACGTATTCTTTACCGAAGCCAGTTGAAGAGCCGGTGACGAGGAAGACGCGTGGTGCCATTGATATCAGGGTACGTAGCGGTACAGAAAATGGCTTAAAAGTAACGACTTTTGTAGGTTCAAGCAACGCGCAAGCTTGGAACTGGGTTACCCCGTTTTATATCCCGTCGACGATCCCGAAAGTTATCGGAGAAAGTCTGACGCCGTTTCGTCGGAGCTACTGCAATGACGTAGGTAGAAACGGATTTGCGGGTATAGAAAGAATTTGAAGATCGCTAGACTTAAGCTCTTCGCGCCGACCCGGGGCTAGCACTGTTCTTTTATAAAAGGCCCCATTCAGAAACACATGGGTGAGAATTACATGTATATCAGAAGGTCTCTGAAGCATAAAACGAACACATTGTGTTTGATTGGCTGATGAAGTCGATCACCTTTCGCGCTACTAGGTTATTTGAAATCCTTCAAACCGATTGTCGGCTTTTGTGAGGAGTTTAGAAGGACATAAGAAGCACATATCCGTGCCGAAACTGCTTCTTCGCCATCGTTGCCGAAACGCTGCGGGAAGTTGCCGCTATCCGATCTCGGCAACGTTCAGCGACTACAAACTATCAACATCAGGTTGAACTCGATGCAGATGACGGAACTGGACTCTGGCTTGACGTGGCTCGAAGAATTATGCCCACAATGCTCTTGCAATCCTACGGTCATACATGCTAAGTTTCTATCCGTTCAACGCCATGTATCTCATCTTTCACAAGCTTAGCTCCTGACTCAAATGTCCGCAACGTAGCGCCTTATTCATAGAACGGGGATGGCTTCATTACACGGCCTTCTGTATCTAGCGTGCCGGTTAGGGACGAGATCTTAGGCCGGTCATATATGTGGTTCTTGTGCCAGCAAGGTAATGCCAGAGGGTTATGCCAAACCCTCGTAAGCAAACATATTTCGAATCTCAGCATCGTCGGTCGAGAGGCAAACCATAGTTGAGGATTTGTTCAGAATATCTTTCTCGATTGAGGAGCAAGCGCGCCAGCCCCGGAAGACATTTTACCATGGTGATGGCCGGTCTTTCACAGCTGGACAGTAACATTTTACTTACCCGGACGAGACCTTATCAAGTCTCGGAATAGGTAGCAATTAACCCCGCTTTTCCAGACGTCTTCTCGCTGTCTGCCGCACTGCTGCCTAGCTCGACGATGGGAACCTCGCTTACGTGCTCTTGACCTCTCGCTGCCTCGTTTTCTCGCCAACCTCGCTTCCGCAGCTTATACATATCCCACGTGAGGCACAGCTTTCTAGATATCATCTTACATGAGTCATTTGCTGTTTAAAGCAGTTTTCATGTTAAGTCTCTATTTGCATAAAAAATTTTTTTCCCTTTACCTGAAACTGATGGTTTTCTACTTCGGAAATACCACCTCTTACCTTGATTTTCTTCCAACGCCCCTAGACTAATGTCGAGTCGCTATCCAGAACTTTTTCTGTGCCAAGCACATTTCGTCTACTGCTCGTATTCAAATTTCATCTACTTTATAAACAATGACATCAAATCGTCACAGTGAGAACGGATTTTCGATGACGCAAGATCAGATTTTCATCACTGATGTTGGCACTGACACGAAGGATAATGCCTTTTTCTGGCTCTCAATCGGAAGATATGTCTACGACTGCTCGTGGAATGAAGTCACAATACGAGCTCTGGAGCGTGAGATAGATCCAGACGCAATGATGAGCCCCGTTATTTTACGTGGATATTTGTGGAAGACGGTTCCGACTAGGTACTGGCAGGTGTATGACGGCCACCAGCTTGGCCCGCTACCATCGCAACCGGGGCTAGACGAGCGGATGAGTGGTATGTGCTTTGAAGCTTGAGCTGTAATGAACCTATGTTAAGTTTCTCTTAGACATCTACTATGGCGACAACATAACTAGGCAGATCTCGCCTACGACTAATGCGCTTGCCGTACAACAGACGAAACGACGACCTAGTGGAAGGCGAGACCTACCTGAACATCCCAATGGAAGATCGAATCGGCATCATCTATTCCGCCGTTCAGAATTCTGCGAGGGTTCCCGGAGACGAGTTGGAAATTCCCCGTCGAAGACCGAACATTGCCTGACAAGGCAGCCCAGTGTGGACGGTCTATTCTCTCCACGCGCCTGTCAGAATGAAACGTTGGAGATTTTGGATAAAGCCTCCGCTCCAGTCAAAGAGGAAAGCAAACCCGAATATGTTGTCGAAAGCACGGACCATGTGAGAAAGTGTTTTATGGGACCTGATTCTGGTGTTGATCTGAGCTCGGATGAGGACGACTCGGATTTTTGTGATAAAGATTCCGAGATTGACTCGCCTTGAAAAGAACGATCGGGGGAAAATGCATCTGAACATATCTCATGAGGAGGAGGAAAACATGTAGGTTCCTGTATTTTGCGCGATGGGCTCATTCGCAGCCGCCAAATACAGACTTCTAAGATGAAAAATTAATTATCTGAACGAATATGCGCTGCCTTTGAAATCAACTTTGTGCACGTCCAGCAAGTAGCCATTCACGAACTGTCTCTGAGTCGCTGACCTCATCACGTGATATAAAGAGACAAAGGCCCGTGCATTAGCCGTTTTGAGAAGTCCGCAAAACGCCCCTACGACCTCGAAAGTTTACGACCACGCAGTCGCGGCGCATTACCTCGTGTATCGTTGTGCAACAACCTCTACAACACGCCCAAACCCAAGCTTCATTTGCGACTATCCAAAGATTTCGATAGAAGTCTTTGCGCAAACCCGCGACGATCCCTGCGGCGCCTCGACGCGTTCGGACCTGCCTACGAGACAAACCAGGACGTTACTGTGATCTTTTTCTGCATAGCTGTCTATACGTATGCGTCGCTCTTGAGCTTGAGCTGTGAGGCTTTTCAAGTCTCTTCGCGCCTACTTTGGTTCATCTTCGACGCTTCTAGTCTGCTTCGCCACGCATCGTTCTAAGCACACATTGTTCTCCGTCGCCGTAAAGAACATCAGCACATCCGCGGCGAAGCCTAGTTGAAGATGGACCCTTACAACAACGGTACTTACGATGATGAATATGGATATGATGAGGATGAGGACGTCATTACGTCAGAGGACTGTTGGGACGTTATCACCGCTTTTTTCGAAGAGAAGGGGCTTGTGTCGCAGCAGATTGAATCGTACGATGAATTTGTGACCAAGCATATGCAGGATGTGGTGAATGAAGAGAGCAGAGTTATCCTGGACCAGAACTCGCCGCCTGGTGGTGACGAGGATAACCCCATTATAAAACGGCGATTTGAGATCGCCTTTGGGGTGGTCAAAGTCAGTGTGCCTATCATCACCGAAGGCGACGGTGTCAGTCACAATCTTTGGCCGCACGAAGCGCGTCTTCGAAGCCTTACGTACTCATGTCCTATGTACGTGCCGATGGAGAAGAAAGTATCTGAAGCGACCGAGAGACCCACAGGCTATGGCGATGACGACGCGAATGGTGAAGAGCAGGAACAAGAAGGCGGCGCCATGACGAGGCTATATTGGAGAACTGTGCAGCAGGATGCGGCACCAAAAGAAGCGCACATTGGTCGTATGCCAACCATGTTGAAGTCCGTCTTCTGCTCTCTCCGTGGCAAATCGGATGACGTTCTCTTCTCGCATGATGAATGTCCATACGACCAGGGAGGTTATTTCATCATAAATGGCAGTGAGAAGGTGCTTATCTCACAGGAACGAAGCGCAGCAAATATTGTCCAGGTCTTTAAGAAAAAGCAGAGTCCGACTCCGGTAATTGCTGAAATCCGCAGTGCGATAGAGCGTGGCTCGCGTTTGGTCTCCAGTATACAAGTCAAACTTTTTGAGAAGGGTCAAAGCGCAAAGGGTGTGACGGATCAGTACATTCGGACTAGCCTGCCGTACATCAAGGCTGATATCCCAATCGTCATCGTCTTCCGCGCATTGGGTGTTGTGTCCGACGAAACCGTGCTGGATCACATCGTGTACGACAAGAGCGACACTCAAATGCTGGAAATGTTGAAACCATGTCTTGAGGAAGCGTTCGTGATTCAAGATCGCGAGGAAGCCTTGGATTTTATCGGCAAGCGAGGCAGCCAGACCGGAACCAAGGACAAACGCATACGATATGCGCGTGACGTATTGCAGAAGGAGTTCCTGCCACATATCTCGCAAAAGGAGGGCAGCGAAACGAAGAAGGCCTTTTTCTTGGGCTACATCGTGCATCGTCTGCTCCAAGTTGCTCTTGGAAGACGAGAGGAAGATGATCGAGATCACTTTGGCAAGAAGCGTCTTGAGCTGGCCGGACCCCTGCTGTGCTCGCTTTTCCGAATTATGTACAAGAAGATGAAGAGCGATGTGCTCAAGCATCTGCAGAAATGCGTCGAGACGAACCGTGAATTCAACTCGTTGCTTGCTATCAAGACAGGCACGATCACGAACGGTCTTAAGTATGCGCTAGCCACAGGTAATTGGGGTGAACAAAAGAAAGCTGCATCGGCAAAAGCTGGCGTCTCCCAAGTGCTGAACCGATACACGTTTGCGTCCACATTGTCGCATTTGCGGCGTACAAATACACCTATCGGACGTGACGGCAAAATAGCGAAACCACGTCAGTTACACAATACTCATTGGGGTTTGGTCTGCCCTGCAGAGACACCTGAAGGACAGGCTTGTGGACTTGTTAAAAACTTGTCTCTCATGTGTTACGTCTCCATCGGATCTCCTGGAGAGCCTATTATTGACTATCTGACCATGCGTGGCATGGAATTGCTTGAGGAATTCGACCCTCACAATGCTCAGGACGCGACCAAGATCTTCGTCAACGGCGTCTGGGTTGGTGTACACCGCGATCCGACGAAATTGCACAACAATCTCAGAACCATACGTGGCGACCCTAATTACCTTATAGAGGAAGTCAGCATTATTCGCGACATTCGAGAACGTGAGCTGCGTATCTTGACCGACGCAGGACGTGTCATGCGACCACTGTTCGTCGTTGAATATCGATCTGAACACGCAGAGCGCAAAGGTGATCTTATCCTCAGACGAGAGCACCTGCAGAGACTAGCGGCGGATAAGGAGGTGATAATCAATCCAGCCGATAGAGAGGAGGAGCAAGAACTTCTACGTAATCTAGGCTGGAACAGGCTTGTTAAAGAGAAGGTCATCGAGTACCTGGATGCTGAGGAAGAAGAAACGGCCATGATAGCCATGACTCCTGATGATTTAATGGAACTCAAACATCTACAGTACACCAATCAGCCGATGGAGAAAGACACCTCGGATGCGCATGCCAGGATTAAACCGAAAATGAACCCTTCGATTTCGAGATTTACACATTGCGAGATTCATCCCGCTATGATTTTGGGAGTGTGCGCAAGCATTATCCCCTTCCCTGATCACAACCAGGTAAGTGCAGTAGTACCCTTTTCAGACACTCGTGCTGATTTGTAGTCACCTCGAAATACGTACCAATCTGCCATGGGCAAACAAGCTATGGGCGTTATGCTTACAAACTACAACCTGCGAATGGAGACCATGGTTAATGTCCTGTACTATCCTCAGAAACCACTTGCTACCACTAGGTCTATGGAATATCTGAAGTTCCGTGAGCTGCCCGCCGGACAAAATGCCATTGTAGCGATTGCGTGCTACTCCGGTTATAACCAAGAAGACTCTGTCATCATGAACCAGAGCAGTATTGACCGTGGCCTCTTCCGAAGTCTGTTCTACCGAACTTATACGGACTCGCAAAAGCGTGTTGGCACAAATATCATCGAGGATTTCGAAAAACCAATGCGATTCGATACGCTTCGAATGAAGCACGGTACTTATGACAAGCTTGATGACGACGGTATAATTGCTCCTGGTGTGCGTGTATCTGGTGAAGATATTATCATCGGCAAAACGGCTCCTATTGCTCCAGATGCTGAAGAGTTGGGCCAGCGCACGAAGGCACACACGAAACGCGACGTTTCTACTCCTCTGAGGAGCACCGAAAACGGCCTTGTGGATCAGGTCATCCTTACAACGAACCTAGAAGGCTTGAAGTACGTCAAGGTGCGTACGAGGACAACGAAGATTCCGCAGATTGGCGATAAGTTCGCTTCGAGGCATGGGCAGAAGGGCACGATTGGTATCACATACATGCAGCACGATATGCCTTTCAGCCGAGAGGGGTTGACGCCGGATTTGATCATCAACCCCCACGCCATCCCGTCTCGAATGACGATAGCTCATTTAATTGAGTGCTTGCTCAGCAAAGTCGGCGCCATTCGAGGTTCTGAGGGCGACGCCACGCCGTTCACAGATGTCACCGTTACTAACGTCTCTGATCTCCTTCGCGAAGCCGGGTATCAATCCAGAGGCTTCGAGGTCATGTACAATGGCCACACGGGCAAGAAGCTCCGAGCTCAAATTTTCCTTGGCCCGACATACTACCAGCGGTTGCGTCACATGGTCGACGACAAGATTCATGCTCGTGCACGTGGTCCTGTCCAGATTCTCACTAGACAACCTGTTGAAGGTCGTGCTAGAGACGGTGGTTTGCGCTTCGGAGAGATGGAACGTGATTGTATGATTGCTCACGGCGCCGCTGCATTCTTGAAAGAGCGCCTCTTTGAGGTCTCGGATGCGTATCGTATGCACATATGTGAGAACTGTGGTTTGTCGACCGTTATTGCGTAAGTTTCACCCATCCTTGGTTGACGATACTCGAAGTGTGGGCAGCAGATGCTAAAACTAGCCATTAGGAAACTCAAGGACCAAAAGTTTTCTTGTCAGAACTGCAAGACAACCACAAAGATTGCCCAAATTCATATTCCCTACGCCGCCAAGCTGCTCTTCCAGGAGCTGATGAGCATGAATATCGCACCGAGGATGTACACCGACAGGAGTGGCGCATCCGTTCGTGCTTAAATTGCAGTTGGAACCGCGGAATATCCCCAATCTTTCACAACTTCGCAACAGCTATTCTGGCGTTCTGTTACCCCAATGAAAAAGCGAGGCTTGCATTTCATGGCGTTTTACTTTCATCTTGCTTAGAAAAGGTCGCATGCTAAATAAAGCCTGAAAACATGCGTGGAGCTTACATGTATCACTAGATGCAATCTAAAACTTGGGGCCCAAGCTTTTCGGGTTATTCGATAGTATTCTCTTGCTCAGTGCCTTGTAGCTACGTAGTTTCGAGTGCTTCGGATGACTGACATGAAAACGTTGGAAAGCAGATTTGTTGGTCTCAGCTAAGCACCGACTCGATGAAATGAATCAAAGAGTGGATCGAATCACATTTGGATAATTCTTATTCATGTAATCAGATTCTCCTCAATGTCTTCCGTTAGGTGTTGCTGGACAACAGCAACTCAAGCATGTATTTGATCTGACCTAGCCTAATCTGCTATGGGCATTTTCGACCACCAGTACTCGTCCCTCGTGATAGATCAAACCCAAACCCAAACACAATTGGCCTGCACATGTAGCCACAAGCTACGGATTAAGGATCACTTGGAAAAATTTGGCCGTGTCGGTTCCATCCACGCTGACTTGTAGTCTTACAACATATGCTCAGCACCTTTTATGCACGCCCGTCATCGCCCGCCTCCTTTGGGCAATTTCTATACCAGAAACAAGCGATCTCGAGTTTGCTGCGACTGGGCTTATTACATAAATTTCGCCGCCCACGGTCTGACGACAGATTCTGAGTCTGTAATAATTGGCTAGTCTGCTACAAGCCACGCCGCACGGGGGCTGCTTGATGACGTATCAGAATCCCACGTTCGCGTGAATTTTGTAGCGCAGAACCTCTGTCTCGACTCTTCTTGACGTGAAGCAACTAGAGTGACGCTCAGTGTTCAGCACGTAAAGATTCTCAAGAATTGACTGACAGTCCAAGACCCTGCGTGCTCGCCTCTTTAGCTCGGCACAATTAAATTGGTATAGTCGGTGACGGCTTGCAGCGCCGAAAGCAGGGAACCTCAACAAAAGTCTACTTAAAAGGACTCGCCCTCTCACCTTCCGTCCGCAACCACTTATCACCGGTCACTCTATCCCCAGGTCCGCATGCGAAGCCATTTATACGTTCGAAATGCCTATCATTGACACGACCAAGGACTTGAATGCGCTCTTCACCAAACAGGTTCACGCCACGCCTGATGCCATTGCGTTGGAAGATGAAAGCGTGAAATACACTTACGAACAGCTAGACGCTAAAGTCACAGCCTTATCTGAGCGTCTACGACAGTATGGGGTCTCGCGCGACGTCCTGGTCGGCGTCCTTATGGGTCGTAGCGCAGATTATGTCATTGCTTGCCTGGCAGCACTGCGTGCGGGTGGAGCATTTCTGGTTTTAGAGCTGGCATATCCCCCAGATCTTCTTGCAGACGTCATTGAAGATGCAAAGCCAGCCGTTATTGTCACACACAAGGCACACGCAGGTCGGATTAAGGCGGCCATCCCGCTCATCAAACTAGATGATGTATCAGAGATTACAATCAATGGTGATGCAAAACCGCTGCAGCCTTTGCCTAGTGAGGATGATCTAGAACGGCTCGCATTTGTGTCGTACTCTTCAGGGACAACTGGCAAGCCAAAGGGCATTGCTAATCCTCACCGAGCACCAGTGTGCTCCTACGATCTGAGATTCGGTCTCAGTGATCTCGGAGAGGGCGATCGTGTGGCTTGTAATGTGTTCTTCGTCTGGGAGATCCTTCGGCCGCTCTTGCGAGGAGCGGCCGTTTATGCGATCGCAGATGACATCAGTTACGACCCAGGAGCTCTTGTGGATGAACTGAGGTCCAAAAATATCACGGAAACGCTCATGACGCCTACCCTGTTGGCTTCATGTCTTTCTCGACATTCATCAATAAGCTTGGGCGAGCTTCTACCTAATTTGCGTACCTTGTGGCTGAATGGTGAAGTTGTGACAACTGATCTGGCACGCCGAGCAATGAAAGCCATGCCGAACACTCGCTTGCTGAACGTTTATAGCTGTAGCGAAACCCATGAAGTGCTTTTCGGGGACATTCGAGAGATGCTCGACAAAGACTCCCCGGTATGCCCGGTAGGTCCGCCTGCTGAACCGGAGAAGACCTACATTTTAGATGAAGACGGTCAGAAAGTTGACGCGGGGACTGTCGGCGAGCTCTGCGTAGGTGGGAAACTGCTTGCACGTGGCTATCTCAATCTACCCGAGACAACAGCCAAAGCATTCGTGCGGAATCCCTTTGACCCTTCTCCTGATGCACGCATGTACAAGACAGGAGATCTCGCCAGAATGCTGCCTTCCGGAGCGATTGAAATAACGGGACGGTTGGGTGCAATGATTAAGCTCAGAGGCTACTCCATTGTGCCTGGAAAGGTTGAAAAAGCCATTGTGGAACAACTTGCCGTTAGTGCTTGCGCTGTAATCGCGCATGGAGATGGATTGGATCGTCAATTGGTCGCCTACGTCGTGCCAGACAAAGATCCTGGAGAACGGACACCGATCAGCATCGATGAAACTGGACACAGCCCGTCGGCACGGCGCACACTATCCGCTGTGTTGGCCCAGTACATGATTCCTGCCTTGTGGGTTGAGCTCGCGAGCTTACCGACTCATGAGGTGTCTGGCAAAATTGACCACAAGCGTCTCCCTGATCCACCAAAGGAGCGCAGACAGAGCGTGGTGAACGGCATCAAGAATGACCGCGAGGCGAAAATCAGCGTGGAGACCATTATTGAGTTGTGGGCGGTAACGCTGAATATCTCTCCGAGCAACATTACGCACGAGCACAATTTTTTTGATCTCGGCGGGCATTCGCTCTCGCTTGCTGATTTGGCGTCGAGACTATCAAGGCATTTTGGATTCAAAGTCCCACTTGCGAGACTCGCTGGTGATCCAACACTTGAAGGCCATCTCAAAGCTGTCAAATCTGCTCGTGATGGCCACACGGCAACAATCCAAGCTGATCTACCGGCAGTATTGCGTGCCGACGCTCAACTCCCCGAGGACCTGGAAGTCCCCCAGGTGCCATTACGCCCCCTGCGAGATGCGAATACGATCTTATTGACAGGCGCTACTGGCTTTTTAGGAGCCTTTTTGCTAAGCGATTTGATCGATAGAACTACGGCTCACATCATTTGCTTGGTGCGATTCAACAACCCCGAAGACTACGATAGGTCGAATGGCATTGCACGAATACGTAGAAATTTGCTAGATATGGGGCTGTGGCGAGATAAAATCATGGAGCGTGTCGAGCTGCTTCCGGGTAATCTTTCGCGTAGACGTTTTGGGCTCTCTGCCGATGCGTGGTTTGATCTCGCAGATCGGGTCGACGTAATTATTCATGCAGCTGCTACGGTCAATCTGGTGTATCCGTACGCGGCGTTGCGGGCGGCAAACGTGGGTGGAACAAGAGAAATAATTCGACTTGCATGCCGCGCCAAAGCCACACTGCAATACATTTCAACAAATGGTGTCTTACCTGGCTCTGAGGAAGGCTGGCCCGAGGATACTCTGCTCGATGTTAAGTTTGTTCCAACACTCATTCCAGATGGATACGGTCAAACAAAGTGGGTGGCTGAGAAGCTTGTATACGAGGCAGGGAAAAGAGGACTGCCGGTCAAGATTCACCGTCCTGGTACCATCAGCGGGCACAGCGAGTGGGGATCGGCAAACGCTTGGGATCTTTTGACCGCCATCATTGTTGAATCCTTGCAGATTGGCTACGCGCCTGATATCGAAGGCTGGAGAGCAGAGATGACACCTGTGGATTTTGTCAGCAAAGCCATCATTGGTCTATCGAATGACATGAACACCAAGATGAAGATCTTTCATTTGGCGGACTCTAATCCAGTCCCCACAGCGACTCTCTTTGAATACTTGGAGGAGCTTGGATATCCCACCAAGAAGATACCATGGGATGAATGGGTAAAAACGTGGACAGAGAAGAGGGGCACGGCAAAAGGCGGTGACGGAGGATTTACAGTTGATGTTCTTCGAGGCGGTATGCCGGACATCAGCTTTATGAAAGATATTACAATCCTCAAAGACGATCAGACAAGATCCGTACTTGGCCTAGATCGACCGCCTATCGACAAGAGGCTTCTCGACACGTATGCACGCCATTGGCATGCACGAGGGTGGCTGCCAAAGCCACCAATTTCCCACAGACCTGATTTGACAGATGGGATCTACCTGAAGGGTCCGCTGAGCGGGAAAGTTGCCGTCATCACGGGAGCATCCTCTGGCATCGGTGCCGCAGTAGCAAACACGTTGTCTCGGGATGGTGCACATGTTGTGCTTGCCGCCCGAAGGACGGAAGAACTGGAGGTGACGAAGAGCAAAATGGCAGCACGTAAGGGCAAGATAATCATCCAGAAGACGGACGTCACGGACAGAAAGCAGGTCGAAAGACTCATGCGAAGAGCCGAGGAAGAGCTTGGCCCCATTGACATCGTCGTTAGCTGTGCTGGCGTGATGTACTGGACGCTCATGAAGAATGCGCACGTCGACGACTGGGACAGGACTGTGGACGTCAACTGCAAAGGCCTGCTTCATTGCATCGCGTCCTCGGTGCCCGGCATGCTCAAAAGAGGCTCCGGCCACTTCGTAGCCATCTCCTCCGACGCTGGCCGCAAGGTGTTCCCCGGCCTGGGGGTCTACTCCGCCAGCAAGTTCTTCGTTGAGGCCACCTTGCAGTCGCTGAGGCTGGAAACGGCCGGCTCAGGACTGCGCGTCACGAGCGTGCAGCCGGGCAACACGAAAACGCCGCTGCTGAACATGTCGACGGACGTGGAGGCCGTCAAAAAGTACGGAGAGCCCTCGGGGGCGCAGATCATGGACCCCGAAGACGTTGCGAACGCGATCGCGTACGCGCTTCGACAACCTCCACACGTGGCCATGAACGAGATTCTGATCGAGCCAAGGGACGAGCCAATATAGCCTTCAAAATCTTTGATTTCAATAAGCAGAGTTGTAATCTATTCGCGCAAATGCACAGAATTCAGTCCGCACAATTGTACAGTGTTGATGCGTCGTGCAAGTTGAAACGCAGGCCAGCGCTGTTTTAGGAAATATTTAAAAAAATTCTTATATGGCACAGCGTTGCTAACGTCATGCATGTCGTGAAGTCCAGCTTTGAATCTGGAACAAAAAAAGGATTCTCCGTTTTACTAAAGCCAAAGGGTATCAGTGTTCATCAAAGCATGCCATCATACTGAAAATTTGTCTATCCAAAGCATGTTCTGCCCTTAACTCCGTCTACTTGATTCTCCGTTGCCGGCGCCACCTTGTTGGTTCGAGTTGCGTCTAAATTCCTCCTCCAACAAGCTCTGCTTCTTTACGTACTCTAGCACAATTTCTTCCTCCTGTCTAGCCTTCCTCAAATCCTCGTCCATCTTCCGCGATTCTTCCAGGGCTTTCTTCAGATCCGCATCATCTTCGTCGGCGCCATCGATACCAGCGGCCGCAGTGGGGGTTGAAATCGAGCTACCTCTATTGGTGCTGCTAGTTCCTGGACCTGTTTGGTTGATAGGTGACCTTGGCATCAGCGAACGTCGTGGACTTTTTGGTGGGATGCTCGGTGCTCTGAGGACTCCCGTCTCCTGCTCACCAGTAGGCGCAATAGATGCATCCTTCAAGCTCTCGGCTATGGCCATTCTAAGCTGCTCGTCGTCCTCGTCCTCGTCCGCGGCCGGCCCTGTGTCTCGCAGGGTCATCTGTCGAGTTAGATGCGAGATGCTAGCCCGAATAGCACGATCTATATCTTGATCCTCCTGCTGGTCGCCCGAAGACGACTCTTTGATTGCACTTTGTAAGGCACTTTCAAAATCATCGTCGTGCTCGTACTTGAACCCCTCATCATCGCTCTCGCGGTAAAGGGGCTGGTCGTGGGGCACAGGGCCAGTATGACGAAGTTGGCCGGTAGAGTTAGCTCGCTTTATTGCCGAGATTTCGTGAATTGGTAGTCCTTGACCAAGCTCCGTACCCGCAAGTTCGGCCCTGTGCTCTGGAGAGATGAGCTCCGACGTGCTCTTACCTGAAGCCGATGCATGATTGCTCAAGGACCTTGCCATGCTGTTTGTCCTATGCACATGATCCTGCCAGCGATCCACTCTCTCGGACCACTTGCGTCCCTTCTTTTTAAACTCCTCAGATAGCTGTTCCTTCTTCGCACTAATACGTGCCCACTTCTCTCGTCGCTTCTCCTTCTTTTGCTCAATGAAATCCTGCACGGCTACGACAGAATCTTCACCCATGATCTTTTTGCGCTTGACTTCCTCCAAGAGCTTGAAATAGCGATGTACGATTTCTGTCTGTTCATCTTTGTCAATCTGCAACCACGCCTCCCAGCCTTGCGCAGTCCGAGCAGCGATGATGTAATTATCAACGCTCTTTCCAAAGTGCTTCTGTACTTCTTTGTAGATACCTTGCATGGCATAGCCGGGAAGACTGTAAATTCCTGCTCCTGGTTTGACTACGACACCGGCGATGCCTCGACCGACACCTTTGACAAAGCCTGCACCGCCTTCCTTCTTCGCACCTGAGATGGGTTGAGTGACAAGGCCGGTGATGCCATCCCATAGCCCCATGCCGAACTCCTGTTAAGCCAGTCAGGAATATCTTGCATGATTATATCAAATCAGTAGCAGTTACAACTTACCTTGCCAGCAACTCTCAATCCACTCTTTAAATCTGTAACCCTATCCACCTGTCTAACCTCTTCTCCGTACAATTTGGGCAAGTTGTGAAATCCCTTTGCAAGCCCAAGCGTAAAATCCATCGGGCTCTTCATTCCTGCACCCACAATTTTGCTGAGCCCCTTGCCGGTGCCGTAAGCTGTGTCTAGCAAGCCCTCCGCACCGTGACCTTGCTCAGCCCAGTGCTTCACCGCACTGGCGGGACATGGTGAATCAGGCCGTGACTCTGATCTGCGGTGGCTGCTGGTCCTGGTCCGCGAATTTGAGCGCGATCGCGGTCGTGATCCTTCCGGCAGTCCGCGCAGTGCCTCCGCCATGGCTGATGGGCGTTTGCCACTCGCCGAAGATGATGAAGTCGCTGTACCTGAAGCTAGAGAATGGGCGCTTTCTGGAGAAAGCAAATCCTTCTGTGTTGCCGAAGTGGCATTGACCGAGAAGTGCTTATTCGTCGAGCTTAAATCAATCACCTGTTCAGGAGATGTGACGAGCTCGAGCGAAGCCAAGCTGTTTTTGGAATTTTCACCCGGAGTTGTCGTTCCTGGTGTGGTGGATGGTGTGAGATCTAAAGATGATCTCCAAGTCGAAATCGAGGCTCTTTCCGATGATGTATTTGTCAATTCAGATTGCGCTGTAGGTGCTGGCACAATGCCTGAGTTCGATGATGACGCGGCGGCAGAAAAACTTGTCGATTCTGTCTCAGCTCCTTTCCCCTTCGACTCTTTTTCGCCCTTTTCTTTCTTTTTCTCCTTTCCCTTGTGCGAATCTGGATGAATCGCCAATGCTTTTAGGGCAGCGACGGGGAAGTCTGCGATGCCCATCGCAATTGTGGTAGCGTTGTCCAGAATCGCGCCTGCACTACCGCTAATAGGGTCTGTCGGTCCCATATCGACCTCGTATTCCATCGGTCTGTACAACTTGAGATCCGAAAAGGAGATGACGCCCTTTTCAGCAAGTGTGTATGCAGCCAATGCGCTGAGACGAATCTGCGTTTTGCGGATCCGCCACACAGCTGCTTGCTCTGGAAGCAGAGAGCACCGCATCTTATCCATCTCAAGCATCTGATGGAAGCTCTGAGCACCGACATCACAGCCCTTCTCTTGAGAAATAATCTTGGCCATTTCGCCTGCTCGCTCTACAGTCTCTGGCTTTAGTGCCTCCATAATTGAATCGGCTAGGATCTGCGCAGTAAGGTCCTTGTATCGAGTTGGCTTAGGACCCGCACCAGCTCTTGCGACCATGGATCCCCAAAAAGGTTGATCACCAAAGAAAGGGACAATCACCGTTGGTTTACCGCATGCGATGCCTGCAGCGGTTGTTCCTGCGCCGCCATGGTGCACAACACACGAGACGTGCTTGAACAGCCAGTCGTGGGGCACGTTGCCTAGCATGAATACACCATCAGGCAAGCCAAGCTCGTCTGCACCAAGGCCACCCCATCCCTTGGACACCAATGCTCTTTGTCCAGTGATCTTGATGGCTTCAAAGATCATTTTAGTCATTGCGTTCGGATCGTCTACTACGATAGATCCAAAGCCTATGTACACCGGGGGCGGCCCACTATCCAGAAATGATTTCAAAGCGGGATCTGGAGTGTAGTTCGATGCCAGGTTTAGGAAGTAGAAACCAGAGATATTGATGTGATTTCCCCAGTCTGCGGGCTTCGGGATGAGAGCCGGGGACCAGCAGTATGTGTACGGGATACGTAGTCTAGCAAGCATGCCGGGCGCGTAGAATATATTTATGGGCTCGAGACCGAGATTATGAACTCGGAAGCGGTTGATTATGTCGCCAAGGCCTTGCCATGTGAGCAAGTCCACTAGTCCGTACGTAATGTAGTTTGAGATGGTTTGTTCAGCGTTGGTGGATTCAATGTTTGCGAGTGGATGGGGAAACGCTTCTGTAGGCGACCACGGCATGGTGAACATCATGTGTAGTGGTATTCCCAGCCTCTCTGCGCAATGCAGATGCGCAAAACTTGGCGGATTGGCGATGATGGCGTCTGCTACAAACGGCCTCGAGAATTTATCCGGAATCTCTTTAGTTGAAGACTCCTCGTCCGCCATCCAGTCTCCGATCGCGTTATCCGAAGCCTCGACGCCACTGCCGTCCCCAGCCTCAATACATGATCTCCAGCATCCTTTGATCATCTCTGCGATCCCCCTCCGCCTTTTGCCGACATCTCCATTGCGCAGCGTCTCAAATCCAGGCATCAAGCCAGGATTTTTCACCATGAATGCCATGAGCTCACTAGGATCACCACCAATGCTGAAGAATTCTATGCCGTTTTCTTCGACGAATTGCTTGAACACTGGATGCGTGGCCAGTCGAACTCGATGATTGTAAGTGTCGCGCAGCACCTTTGCTAATGCAACAAAGGGCTGCACATCTCCTCTTGAGCCCACGACGTGAATGACAACATTCATAGGCGGGGGTGGCAATTCTCCTGGGCTGCCTCCAAGGGTAGGAGGGACATATGGTGGGGGCAGTGGCGTTTGCTCAGCTATCAAGCGTCTCTGCTGCCTTAGGGCCGGTACCAGCATCTTCGACAGCTTATGTGACCGCTGGTCTATGCGAATGTTCACCCGACCGTCATCGCCGACCTTTGCTCTTGTGCCCGTGCCACTGTTGTTGTCCTCGACATGCCCCAGGGTATCGCTATATGCCGGGGGAGGAGGCATCTCGTCCGATACCTCGAGAGGTGGCAACGACTGTGAATGATTCCCATTTGCAGTGGAGATACCGCCCGTAGTTTGCTTGCTAAGAGCGGTATTGTACCCGTAGAACGAATCGGCGCTCATACTACGATGATGATTCATTAGTGAAAAGCCTATCAAAGCAAAATATGGAAGCAAAGCAAACAGAGAGAGTGGGATGGGGTTAAGTTACACTCGATTAGCTGGCCTGCTCTGAACAGTTTGCGTTGAGACGCTCGTGGGTGACTTTGCTATGTTTCGAACGGGGAATGCAGGCTCATCCTCATTGTTCGCAGCTGCGGCTGCTCTGGCATGTTGCAGCATACTCGTTGCATTGTGGACGCCTCGATCTTGTTCCCTCCACTCGTCATTACTATGGAGCAAAGGCGGCTCCGGCTGTTCAGATGCAGAAGCGGGCGCGTCCCCGCTCTTCTCCGTACCGCTCATGATGTAGATGTGTCTTCTGTCTATGGAGTCGACCCTGCGTGGCCAATTGATCCTCTGCTACTGATCTGTGCTATAGGGCGGGACTTGGATCCTCAGAAGCAGGCAGCAGCAACCGCATGTAAGAAGCGCTGTAGTCTAGGTAATGAAAAACAAGAGGTAGTGCGGGGTAGGACAGAAGGGATATCGACACCGCGATGAAGACCGGATGTCAAGCTACCAGTTGAATAAGACGTGGACGTCTTGTATTGTTCGACATTTCACACATTCACGACGATCTTCGCGCTTGTTGTATGCAAACCAAGAGACCCTTGCCCAAATGTAGTGTGGCGCGTGGCGGTGTAGTCAACATTAAAGGCAGTCCGCAGCTCACTCGACTCACACCCAGCTTGCCTGCCAGGATCGACAGCGAAACCAAGGCAGGCATTCGAAACCTCGGAACTGTGGTGTGTGTGGTTGAAGCGTTGACTAGTGTATGTATGGCACAATACGCGACGTGGTAGCCGGCGCATCGACAGTCGAATGCAAAACTTGAATCTTTTGCGCGAATCAGTAACATCATTATTCGGACTAGACGTTGGCCCAGCCATAATCACTTCCGCAATCAGTTTCGCAGAGCGTGACGGACAATGCCATGATGATTCTCAGTCAGCTCAGCTAGCATAGACGTCTCCGAAACTTGTTACTCTCACGTCATGGCCAGAACCTTTGGGAGTGCCTCCGTGACGTCATCAGTGCAGTCGGGTAAGTTCGCCGCCTTCAATTCCTCACGATGCGGTTGCTCTTAGCGACTTGACGTACATCAGCAGTTAGCAATGAGAAATATAAGTTTTCTTGTCACAAACTTCTTGCTTCTGTTTGACCTCGCATTGTTTTCACATGTCGACCATGTCCACGCGCTGGCTGTTTAACTCGTGATTCGTCTGTTGTGACTGTCGCATAGAGACGCTTAAATGTCCTGTACTGATTGAGAGAATGGCAATTCAATCAAAGATCCATTTCTATCACTAGTCCCTACAAGAATGTCTGCTTCGTACTCCGCTCCCAACAATGAAAGGCTCCGTGCTCAGCAAAAGAACGCCATCGTGTCAACCAAGCTCCAGATCCCAAATGCTCGTACTTGGATTCTCATGGGTTCATTTACTTGCTTGCCTTGCCAAAGTTCGTCACACCGTGAGAAACGCTATATAAATTGTTAAAGAAAGAGGGAAGGCAAACCCTACCCGTGCGGCACCACAATAGCAGACTTCCCGCCGAGATCGATGGTCAAAATATGCGCCCCAACTCGGAGACGTGCAACTGGCTTCCTTCTTCTAGCCAGAGAAGCATCGGCAGACGTCCAGCCTTTCGGCGACTTTTCTCTTTCAGCTCAACTGACATCCATCCCGTCATCAGCATCGTCCTCCTCACCCGTTTCCTCCTCGGCAAGACTAAGACCAATGCTACCTTTTCTGACAGCACCACGACCACCCAATCCTCCCAGTCCGCCGCTGAGCCTCTCAACCTCATCCCCAGACAAGATCCTGCTGTCAATGTCTACCTCCTCGCATAATTCTAAAAGGCTCGTGTGGCGCAGGTTCTTGAAGCTTTTCGACCGCACAACGCGTCCCCAATTATTCATGCAGAATGTCGCTGCCTTCTTTCTAAGCCAGTCCTCTCCAGCCGTGCCGGCACGCTCCCAAATAATTGCAGCATGCTCGACGTCTAGCTCCTTACCCAGGCGATTCACGCACAAAACTCGGAGTCGCGGCATATCGTACAGATCAGCCATGACCAATAGGCCGGCTACGTCTGTAAGAGTGACCCGACTGTCATAGATAGAATCCGTGTAGAGGTAGAATAGGAATGCGCGCACTACACTGTATGGCTCAGGGATGTGTAGGTTGCGAGTGTGGAACTCGCGCATCTGTGCATTATACATGCGATTGAAGTGGGCCCATCGAGCTTGCAAGATTAAGCGATGGACATGTATCGGTTTCGACGTTGGTCTCAATGTGGTCGAGCCGTCTGCATCTGAGACATTTTGTGAAGCTTCATCGTCGTCATCCAGTTCACCAGTCACAGTGAAGTCAGCGCTGCCCCCCGCTTCGGGAGGTTGATCGAACAACTGCACAAGGTCCGCACCGATACCGAGGAGACTCGATTCACGCGTCATATCTGAAGCAGGTGTAGAAAAGCCGTTCCGTCGAACCTCGCTTGAGAGCCTGTTGCCCAAAACGCCAAGTTTACGCAGATCAATAGGCAGCACATCGCTCAGATAAGCTTCGGAAGCCAAGTCACTGTTATCCGTGGCCGATTCTGAAGGACATCCTAGTAGCCAAGCATGTGTACCGTCCTCGTCCATGGCGCAATAATGCCATCTGTAGCCGGGATGAAACAGATCCTTGCCATCTGCAAGTTTCTGCCATCTCAAGGTGTCCAAGTCTAATGCCGAGAGACTGGTTTCGAGCGACGACAAGACGGTCGCTGGCGTCAAAAAGTCAAGCAGACACCCAGATGAGAACATGTGGAAATGTGATCCAACAGCCTGCGGTGGTAGATTGGGACTCGACAAGAACTTAAGGGAGGAAATGCTGCCTGGAGCATGCGGCGTGTTAGCCTGTCTATGCATTGAGTGAGAAGCAGTGGTCAAACTGCTCGTGTTGGCTGCATAACCGGAAGTGCCTGTGTTGGGAAGACCACTACGCTCCGTTCCTGTTGCGAGCCGAGCCTGCGGCCGTTTCCTCTCGAAGGCATTCGTCGTGTTTCCCCTAAGGTCGATCCACCAGATCTCACTCGTACGCTCCATATCCTCGCCGAGCCCGCCAAAGGCCCATATTCTACCATCCCAGATCCAGGCGGTGTGATCATAGCGAGGTACAAACCGCCAGGTCTTTGACCATGTCCACGTCTTGAGATCGAGGTAGCATATATCGTCAAGCACGTAGCTCTCATTGCCGGCCATTCCACCCATGATGTACAATTTCTCGTCGTGAATAACGGACGCATGTCTAGCCCTCCCTCTGGGTGGCGGTCCGTGCAACTCCGGCTGCGTCCAATGTGCCGTCTTCAGATCGAAGATGATAACGTCGGAAAGGTATGCCCGGTGCTCGTTCTCGCCGCCGTACACTAGAATCTTGTCTCCCTGCCACAAGTTGGCCGTGTGGCCCATCCTAACACCAGGTATGTCTCCGTAGTTATCGACCAGGCTCCACTGCTTGGTCGTAAGGTCCAGCCTCAACACATGATTGTACACTTCGTCTGTGTACTGATCAAAGCCGCCGAACGCGTATATCTGGTTGTTGCCGACGTACGTGACCGACGCATTGACTAAGCATGCTGGTCTTGCGCCTACGGTTGTGATGATCTTGGGCTTGTACGAATCGCCGGCCGGCTTCTTGGACCTCGCTGAAGGAGCGGGCATGACGAAGGTGTTGTTTGCGGACGAAGACGAGGAAGCAGAAGACGGAGACGGGGCGTTGGACGGAGGCAGCGGTGGTGGCTGAAAGGTGGAGGAGAGCGAGGAGGGATGAGAAGCGAACGGGTTTCGGGATGCAAGGTTCTGATCGTGATACTGGCCAAATGATGCCATTGACACTAGCGTAAAGACATGGGCTCGGCGTCAGCAGTTGTTGTTGAGGAAAGCGTCGAACACGAATCAGGCCGAAAAAATGTAGAGAGAACTTGAGTTTGGTTCTCGACGATTGGGCTGGGTGTAAATCGTGGGCAGGAACGATTTGAAGTCCACTCCGCGGCTAGTCCATTCTAGGTCTAGCGCCCGCCCTGCATATTCCCCTTGCAAGGCACCTTGACTGAAGTTGCTGCGTTGCGCATCCGCCAGACGGGAAACGGGAGCATCGCAACAACGCTCGCTTCAAAAGCATCGTCGACTAGCACGCACTAGACAAGGAGTTCATGACAGCCCTTGGCAAGAACGGCTTCGCTGTGGTGCGGGAGCCGTCCATCTGAATTTGAGCGCTACTCGTTTTCACTGTTTGAACCAGCCCGTCATTCGCACCAGTAGCTCGTCCGGCTTCTCTTCCGGAATGTAATGCCCACAGTCGAACGCCTCCCCCACAACCTCGCTCTCGCTAACCTTGCGCCACTCCCCAAGCGCATCGAACTTCTTCTCAACCAGACCCTTATTTCCCCAGATCACCATGAGAGGGCACTTGATCTTCTTGCCCTTGGCCAAGTTCTCCCTCTGTTCTTGGCAGTCGATGCTGGCTCCAGCCCGATAATCTTCACACATCCCGTGGCACGCATCCCGATTTCGAAACAGATCCGTGTATGCCCTCCGTGCATCTGGATGGAAGGTTTCCTCCGGCACCCCGGGCACCGACAGGAACTTCTTGGTGAAGAGTTCCGGATTGCTGTGCATTATCATCTCGGGAAAGGGGGCTGGCTGTATCAGGAAGAACCAATGCCAATATGCTGATGCGAACTGCTTGTCCGTCTGCTCGAACATGGCGAGCGTGGGGGCGATGTCCAAAACCATTGCCTTGATGACTTTGTCTGGATGATCGACGCACATTTGATGAGTGACGCGGCCCCCACGGTCATGACCACAGACGTAGAATCTCTTGTGGCCAAGACGGTCCATCACCGTGACCGCGTCTTGGGCCATTGTGCTTTTCGCATAGGCCTTATGAGACGCATCGCCAGGTGGTTTCGAAGATGCACCATACCCACGGAGATCAATGGCCATTACACGGTAAGACGTTGTTAGACGTGGGGCAATCTTGTGCCAGATGAGACTCGTCTGCGGGAAGCCATGCAACAGGAGCAGAGGAGGCCCTTCTCCAGCTTGGGAGCCGTGAATTGATACGTCGTAAGTGATGGGGATGGTGAATGGCGTAAAGTCGTCGCCCAGCTTCATGGCTACTGCACGTGATTGAGGGTTGGAGTCTTTTTGGACTATATTAAGGGTCAATCGCCTGTTTTCTAAATTCTAATTGTTGATTTGCTTAGATTTGGAGTTCAAATCAACCGGAATCCGGATCTTCTGACGGAATACGCTTGCTTAGAAATAGGCTGGATGTGCGACAGGCCAAATCACTTCACAAGACGGTGCCTTGTGTGTTAGATCATCAAAATATCGTTATTCAGGATTTAGTTCGACGAACGGGCCGTTTTTGATTAAGTGTCCTGTGAGGACTCGTATCCTTGAGGAGGAAATCTTTACTGTAGGAGCCAAAGTCTGTAGCATCACGGCTAATCACCCTGGTAAGCTACCTGCGGGGTAGGCATTCATGCGGATCGCAGACTCGAACGTTTATGATTTTAAGATACATCATGACAAAGACGTAATGAGCACAAGGTTAATCCCAAGGAAAATTTCACCGAGACGCCATTCGAGTTTCGCTGCTGCAACGTGAATTCCACAGAAGCTTCCAATTCTGGCAAATGGCTTTCTCTGTAGAGGCACTTTGATCAGATTGAAGAAACTCGAAGCTTGGTGCCAGCCATGAGCCAACAACTGTTATGAAACCTATCGGCCTTTATTTCTCTGCCACTTAATAACTTGCCACTCACGATGGTGTCCAAAAGCGGGATCTGCAGCAGCAATGAGAGAGCCGCCTATCGCCCTGTTCTTTTAAAAATCGATTTCATGCGTTGTAATGCCTTAATTGACAAGCTTTTAGAAACCATGGCCATAGATACTGGGAATATAGCTCTTGACCGGGCATTGTGTAGGATGGAAAGAAAAGAATCCCGGTGATTGACCATCCTGACGTCCTTCTCGACCAAACTATGCAAGATCAGAAAGTTGACAGACATATTCTAGCAACTTGCTAAAATCACGCCTGACGCGTCGCAGCCAGTACTACGGCACGTAAAGTTACTTCTTCAATGACCGTTTTTGAAAAACACCAACTCTAGCAGCTCCGCTGCCTCTTGCGGCCCATCCGAGGAAATAACGAATCAAAAAAACAACCAAAAATAACAAACATCCTCTACAAATGTCTAAACAATCAATGTAGTGCACACAAAAAAGATTAAAAAAAGGAAAACATACAACAGCACCGGATTCCCATGTGGTCACCCACCATAGTACTAATGGGCCGATCTGAGGCTTGTCTAGGGGTGAGCGGACGGGGACCCGAATTTTCCTCAGTCTATGATCGTATGTGAAAGAGAGCTGTGCTCAAGTAACTAGATATAGTTACTCTAAGATCAAGTCCTACGAAGACATGGCTTCGGAATAGATAGCACTTGAAAGGACGAGCCTGAGATGACAGCTCCGGAATATAATCCTACAAAAATCCTAAAGAAAAGAAGCACGGAGTTCATTAAGAGTGACTACTCATTGCGTGTCTAACATAGTGTGGTTCTTTTGACAAACGCCGCCATTCCGCATGCGGACTTGGTATCGAATTTTTGTTTCATCGATTAACTTTCCCTAAAGGCTTTGACCGTGCCAACAGGCTATCGCCGAACGTGCCATATGCCATCTGCCTTTCTTCCCTCATTTGCCAAGATCGCAGGTAATAGTACAACAAGTGAGAAGAGGTAGACTGCCGTAAGATGCTGTTCCTTTCTGTGAAAGACAGATTATTGCCATTCAATTTCGCGTACAATCAGAGTTTGCAAGTATCAAGTGTTGCGCCCGTGTCCAAGTCAACGAGATTTGATGACGCGCACATAGCTCAGCATGTGCAATCGGCGGCTCAACCAAATCGTGCCTTTCTCCTTTCGGCGGCCTCCCTATCGGCTTTTGACATCCACGATCCACCTCCATTGTGTTCCTGACGTGATCCCCGATCGCCGTTGTGGCCTCCTCCTCCTCTGCGCTGACCACCCCGGAAGCCCCTGTGACCACGTCTTTGCTTGAAGTCGCCTCTGTCATCACCGCCTTCGCGACCGCGCTTCCGTCGCTCCGACAGAGCCGAGTCGAGCCTATTCGTGTCTGGCGCCTGCTCGCCAAATTTTTTCTGTCTTTCCAGTCGCTTCTGGGCTTCGGCAGCGATAGGATCTTGCTCATCAGCTTTGATATTGAAACGTTCCATGCGCTTTCGACGCGCTTCAAGCTCCTTGTCAATGTCCGTTGCCGCTATGCCAGAAGAGTAGTCTGCTTTGGGCGCCTCTTTTGTCTCTGCAGTGCCATCTGCCGTGGGTTTGGCTTCCGCTGGCTTCTTCACAGCAAGATCCGTAGCCGCTGGCGAGGCATTTGCCTTATCCTGAACGGGCGCCGCTTCAGTGTTATTGCTGTCGACTTTAGCTTCCGGAGCGGCAGCCGGGGGAGGCGCAGCCTCAACCACCGGCGCCGCTTGTATGGTGCCTGCGGATGCATCTGCGCCATCATCGTCCCAGTCAATCTCATCCTCGCTTTTCTTTTTGTCGTCCTCCTCCAGGCGGGCGACCATGTCAGCCTTCTTGCCTGTGTGTGGCAGTCCCCGCTCCTTCAGCAGAGCCTCCAGTTCGGCATTCTTCATTTTAGCGTACTCAGGCATCTTGGTTGATGGATAAGGACAGACACGCTCGATTGAGAAATTCTAAGGGGTTGCGGATCGTGGAACGAAAGCGCGCTCGGAATCAAGTGCGCAGGAACGAAATCGCGTCCGTCGCGAGATTATCCGCCGAAGTGGGAAAGTAAAGACAGGAGGTGAACAATGGCTGATGGATGGCGATGTGGATTTTTTCGCGACCGCAAGCAAAGACGAGAAAGGAGCGAAAGGAAGGTCGAGCGCCTGTCGCGTTGGTACGGGTGCTGAAAGCGCGAGTGGCTGGGCAGAGGTGACGCCGTTGTTGCCTGATAGCTGCATCTGCGCGCGCCAGGCATCAAGCTAGGCAGCAACGCACAAGTTCCCGTCACTCTACGGTTTTACTGGGTCTCATGGATACACACGAACTGTGTCTTCACGTTCAAAACATGATCGACAACGCCAAACAAGCTATTTTTATCAAATAATCACTCGTCTCGTTTTATGGTACAAACTTGCAATTTGTCGATACTTTGTCTTCTTTATTTTTCTCATAAATGCTGCCAAAGCCGCTAGACGGCCGATGAACATCGAATCCCGTTCGATGTTGTTTTCGTATCCATCTTTACAAGAATTGGACTTGCCTAGCTGTCGAGAACACTCTTCTGGAGTTGTTTTTAGACCTACTGATGGCGTAGAAATCTTTGGACTTCTTCGCCTATGGCGCGGCGTTCCTTGCGTATAAGAGGTTCGACTTTGTTGCCTTCAACTTAAGTTCCTGGCTTCCTCAATCGTTCGTGTTGCATATCCTAGGAGGCTGTCGTCACACTAATTTACAATCGTTCTGTGGCCCCATGATGCTCTGTCGCTATTGCAACAGCAAAACGCAATATATTCAACTGAAAGAGAAGTTCATACTATTCTGCAAGTAGATTGACGAGGTCGTGGTCTATCGAATCGCACAGACCTTCAACAAAGGATTCTTCCCCATGCGTAGGTATGCCTAAAGCTCCGACTTGCCAGGTAACGGTGTAAATCAAACTGCCGCCTTCAACGCCGACGATATTGAAAGCCAATGGAGCGCCCACGACATGACCAGGTTGTGCAAATGCCATCTTGATGATATGTACATCCTTTGTCTGAATATGTGTATTCTTTGCGTCTTTGAAAGCGCCGATATTGCTTACTTCAAACGAACAGTCTCTTTTACTTCCAATCTTGCCCGAGATCCACTTCCGGATGCTTGGTAAGTACCTTAGTAAACCAACGGCTTGATCGTGAAGCGTCGCCGCCGAATCGGAAAGAAACGTCGTCGCCGACTTTGCCAGTTCCCAATCTGTAGGCGTAAGCCTGTCCATCTTGACAACTCGCGGGTGCACAAAGAAGCAACCAGACACCCAATTTCCTTCTTCATCATAGGATGCTCCGGCAGCTCGCCTCATGTTTATTGCTGTCGCACACACGAAATTGGTAATCTCTGGGTCGACAATGGCCGCACTCAAGGCTCGGGTAATGATCTGCTGTAAGGTCCCCGTCAGCTTTGCTCCATGACTCCTTGCGGCATTTAGAGCTTTATCAAGATGGATTACCCCGATCTCTCGCATCTTGAGCTTGCTATGTGATGTATTGGGGTCAAAAGCGATATTTGACCCAAGCCAAGTCCCTTCATTGAGGACAGAAGCGGACGTGCGCAGGCCTAACCAACGCGAAAAGAACGTCGGTATAAACATGGAAGTTAATGGTGGGAGAAGAAACGACCAAGAGATGGGGAGTCGCTGTGGTGTATCGAACGGATCTGATAGCCGAACTGCTGGCGCTTTGACGAGGGGCGTCGTTTGGGATCTATTACCATCCACGGTTCTCATCGTATGTAAAAATGCATGATGGAAAGCCATTCCAAACGGACCATCTCCAATGGCATGTGAAAAACTGAAAGCCACAAATGTTCCTCTTTGCAGTGGAACCACGATGATTTTCCAGGGAGGTATACCTGGTGGGAACGGGTCATTGATGTGCTTTGAAAGAATATTTTCGATCACGCTCAGGTCATTGTCGGCTTTTGAACTTTCCATGATCAAAATATGATTCTGCATGTCCACCATGTCGACCGTCCTGTACCATGATCTATCCGTGGCACCATCGGCAACCACAGCACATAAAAATGGATATTGCTCGATGCAATGCCGAAGCGGCGCGTAGTATTCATGAATGGACCGCGCGTCGAGACCAAAGCCAAAGTCATAGACGGCGCCAACAACGATCGCGTTATAATATCCGAGATCTTCGCGGCTGATTGTTCGCTGCTCGTTTGGACCTACGATGTCAACGAGAATTCACCAAGATATATCGTAGTACGTACTTGCGTATCGCTTGGTTTCTTTGGAAGACTTCATCTCGGAGCAAATCAAATCGACTTCACAGCAGTGATTGGAAAAAGAACTGTGAATGGCTTGTGTTTGCGCGTATTAGGTTTACGATTGCTGATAGTAACGTTGGCGCAAGAAGACAGCTTCAATAATAAAGAGAATGTCAATCAAAACAGTGTGAGGCGAAAGATGATTTGAAGAGCATGTACTCCTGATGTCTCTATAACTATATACACTTTGAGTTTGACTGCCGTGCACATTCATACAGCCCTTGGGCGTTAGCGAAGGCCAGCCAAGGTGTCATAAGGCTGATATAGTGGAGTCCAGACCGGCCACGCTAGCTGAGTTTGGAAAAGTTCGCCCATATGGGATAACTTAAAAAGGGGAGTCAAAACCAGAAACATTTCTCACGGGCTGCTTTCCAACAAGTAGTGCTGAAGCGACTGTGTCAAGTCATATTAGATTCGTCGCGAATGAGCGATTGGGTGACTTTCCACGTCACGAGCTTGCCCAAGAGCCTGGATGTTGCTAGAACAATGCCAGCGGCTTGTGAACGCTGCCACAAGAACAAGGAGAAATGTGTCTTCGTGAACAGACTTGCAGCGTGTCTCCGATGCCACCGGATAGGAAAGGCGTGTCATCGAAGAACTGTAGGGGGTAGAAATCGTGCAGTCCGTGTCCCCGGCGGGTTCTTTATTGTGTCCAACCTCGACTCGCCAAATTCTTTGCGAGGATGCGGCACAACGTGGGAGAATTACAGTTTCGACCATGTCACATCAATACTTCCCAGATCCACACATTTTGCACGACGTACTTCCGCTTCAGACTTCTTTCGCGTCCAGCGCGATGCACAACTTACCATACACCCGTCGCACACGTCTTGCTGGCTTTTGGCAGGTCTGCTTGGCACTCGAGAGAGCTTCTTCATTGCTCATCGACATTTCATGCTTGGTCTTAGTTTTACCGAAGACTTCCGCCAGGCAGTTTCTATGATCTTCAATCTGTCTCCGTATCTGCTCGCTGACGCGTACGACATTGTCACGAAACGGCTAGATGCCGGATGCTCTCAAAACTCTGACCCCGAAAACATGGACTTCGCGCTCGGTTCGAGTTGTCTACAAACATTCTCGCAACTATCATCGTCATCAATTTCCAGATGGGAGGAAGCTGCTCTATGTGCGATGCTTGGGCAGCTTTTGCTCGCTTATACTGCAATGTCACCTCTGGGGACATCTACTCGTCACGTTACTCGGGCAACTTTACTCGCGATCAGAGATTGGTATCCAGCAATGCTTGAGCATCCTCGGCTGCACACCCTGCTCATAACTCTGGTTTGCGTCGACACCATCGATTGCCTGCTTCGACGGGATTTGCCGATCCTGCGGCTTCCGACGTTGAGCCGGCCCTCGTGCGACAGGCTTGCCGGCGTCTGTACCTCCTTACTGCCGTTACTCTATGACCTATGCGAATGCAGCTATCGCATGAGAGTGGAAGTCTTGCCCACGAAAATCTCTCGAGGTAGTCAAGACGAGCACGATCCATACTCTGACGTCGAACAAGGAATACACGACTGGACACCATCAACACCGCCAGGGTTCTGGGCCGACTATACAGCACAGGAGCAGAAAGCCATGTTCGTCCAGGCTCGCACATATCGTCTGGCAGCTCTTCTTATCATTCACCGCTTGCGCTTCCCCTTGGGCATCCAAGGCACCGCGGCGAGATCCCTTGCTTCCGCGATCTTAGACGACATCGCCGAGCTGAAGTCGTGGCCGCCGGACGGTGCCACGGGCTTAGGATTGGATTTTCCGCTGCTTGTGGCCGCGGTAGAAATGCCGCAGCGTGGAGTTGAGCTATTTGGATCGTTCGACAGACTACGCTTCCGGAAACGACACCTTGATAGGATAGAGGACTTTGTCCGCACGTTGCACGAGGCAAGAGGGAACCAGTATTCAGGATCATGGCTGGACTTTGTGGAAGACCATTTTGTGGGAGATCTGTTACCTTGACGAAGTTTACGGTGCCACTGGTAAGTCTCGTCACATACGAATCGGCGGTGGGCTTTGTCACGCAAGGCGCAAGAGGGAGGTTAGGAACTAGCGAGTTATCGGAGATTGTTCTCCTTCCTAGGACGGATGTTTGATATCCATGTATAATATAGTTCTATATCGTGATGTATTTCGCATACGACAGTCAAATCGACCCAATTTAGACCCGTCGCGTTCCCTTTCTTCCTTTTTTTTGCTCCTGCACACTCATGCATCTACATTAAATTCAACAAGGCCCGGAAGCCTGGCCGGATATGCTGAGTAACATATGGCGGTGCAACTCAGCACTTTTCCTAGGGTTCCTAGAGGTGACAAAGGATTGTGATAGGTGCTGACTTGCAGCATTATCTGAAATAGGCTCGCGACCGCCCGTGGATGTTGTTTTGCATCTCAGCGCTTCGCGCTCTAGAAAAGTTCAGCCTCCTCCAGCTGCTGGCGCCGCAGACGACATGTTCGCCTGGATATGTGCGCGTAGGGCCGCAAACTTGCTACCCGTGCTTGAGGCTCCCTGGGCCGCACTTTGCGAAGAAGCGCTTAAGACAGCCAAGTTCTTCCCGAAACGATCTCGCTCATCCTTGAGGACCTTTTCCATTCGCTTCGCCTGACCGCGGCCCTCCCTGACGTTCCGCATTTGCGGTGGACGCTGCGCACTGCTGTCAGCAACGTCTTGAATGGCATCCTCGAGGCTTTCAAGGTTGGCCACCAGCTTCTTCCCCGGTCGACGGCGCTTGTGCTTCTTGACGCCAGCGTCGAGAACCTTGGACATGAAGATGGACCGCTTCATCAATTGCTTGTCCTTCTTGGTGGTCGTGAAGACAGAATCCGTAGCCCTCGCCTGATAGCCGGTGCGCTGCTTGATGGCCAGAGGATCTACCCCCCGCCTTTTTTCCTTTGACGTCGGCTTGACGGGTGCCTGAGAGCGAATCAGTCAGCTGACGGCGAAGCAGACCAAGTGGCGTAAGCGAGAGGAACATACCATCGCTGAAATGGACAATGATGAAGGACAGACGGACCTATGCTTGAATTTTTTGAGCCACCCACATGTCTCGACACGGGTTTTCTTGAAGAGCCATGTCCTGTTTTGGTTTAGCGTACACAAGGCACTGGGTGGCACAGAACACGCAGGGTCCCATCACACTCGAGGCTGAACACCGACCGACATCGCTGTTTTGGACGCACAAGAAAGACAGCGTCCACTTCAGATCTGGAGATCGTGTCCTTGCCGTTGCGGATTCTGGACCGTTGATGCAGCAGCTTTGCTAGTCGTGCTTCGTGACCACGGCAAGCCGCACGTTGGCGTCATCGCCGTCTGACGCGAGGTTCGAGAGCTCAGCCCTACCAAAAGGGATGATTACTGATCAGTAATCATCCCATCTTTTGCCCGACTTGGGATGGAGGTTCTTCTCCAGATCAGACGCTGCATCCAATGGAAAGCGCCAATTATCGCTAGAGAACGCCTGCCACTGCGCTCCTGACGCGTTCGTTTGCCTGGAATAGCGTCGCGGGGCTTTCTCGGCTTGGTAAGCAGTTTCTTCCGTAAGCTGCGCTGCACCTGCAAATACAGGCCCTGACGTGCTCTGTACTTGGGCGCGCAATGTCGTCCTAGAGCCCGCAACTTGCGATATAGAGAGGAGGACGTCCTCGAAGGGTCGAGCCTTGCTGTCATCAGCAGCTTACGAGCATTCCACAACCTCTGCCTCTGAGCCCTGCAAATGTCGCCCTCCTTCACGGTCTTTCGTGCTAATACCACGGCCCAGCGAGCAAGCTCGACAGACGCAAAGCCGATACTTACCGTAGTTGGCACCAAGCGCCAGGCACCGTACGAAGACATGCCTTCGGATAGGGCTGCAAAGAAGCGACAGCGGAATGACTCTCACGACGACGAGGGCAAGAAGCAGAGAGGCCGTCCTCGCGTAGACGGCCAAGACGAGACAGCGGCGGATGTGAGTGCCTTCGCTCTGGACGACTTGCTCAGCGACTAATGCGGTGCAGCGGCGACGAACTCAGATTCGCCTAGCCCAACGTGCTTATCGTCAGCGCAAGGAGAGCACGATCGCAAATCTCAAGGAGCAGGTGACCACGCTTCGCAGCACCATCGAGGAGATGGAAAACATCTTCCTAGCTTACAACGACAGAGCGGTCGCATCCGGCATGCTCCAAAAGGCCCCGGAGCTGGCCAAAGATCTCAAAGCTGCCACAGAGGCCTTCATCCAACTCGCTAAAAAGACACACGCCACAGATGATGCAGAGGATCGCTCTGAGACTGAGGTAGAGACCATTCCTATGAAGCCACGAGCCACGTATGAAAATGACATCTCCATGTTCATGCAGCATGATGCTGGCCTCAGTAACTCCATTGGCTCATCTCCTGACTCTGTGGATCACATCGGGGCCTCTCACATAGGTCTGGGCTATACGATTGACTTCTCCAGCGAAGGCAGTTCAAGTAGCAACCAGCTTGCAAGTCCAGCACCTACATCGGCACAGAGCGCCCTAACCATGCACATGGGCATGGACTTCTCAGATTATAGCTTCTCTGGGGCCGGCCCTAACACCAATCCTTTGGCAGTTGCGCCCACAACCTCTAGCAGGCCTGAAATTCCACGGCCGATCATTGCACTGTCCGCCGGTGACGCAGCAGACATGCTGAAAGTCAAGTCGATCTCGGCGCCGTACACATACTCCTTCAAAGAGACCACGTTCGCGCGAAGGCTACAACGTGCTTCCTTGGAGCGAGGTTTCCAGCTTATCACCAACGCCGAGACACGGCCGTCAAGCTTCCTGCGCGTGTTCCGACTTTCGCTGCTGTACCATACCCGCGAAACACTGCTGGCCAAATTTCGGCGCGCTCTGTCCAGGAGTACGGACGAGCCGCTGGAAACGTTTCAGACGCCGTTCATTCACCTAGGCGGTGCAGGAATGCACTACAACACAGGCCGCGTGCGAAATGGGTACATCGTCAAGCCGGGTCCAATGCAGCGACAGGCCATTCTCGAATCGACCGAGTCGCCGGGCGCGGTTGTCGACATCGATCTGGACCTGAGCGAGTACGAAGGCGAGTGGTTCGACAGCAACGACGTCGAGGGGTATCTGAACGAGCTCGGCCTTTTTATCGACCCACAGTCCAGCTTTGCCGAGGGCAACATCACCCTTCCCGACTCTGCGAAACAACTCCTAGCGAATTCGCCTGCAACAAATGTCTTCGATTCGCCAAATGCCAGCAACGTCGACGCGGAAGTCACGAGTCTTGGATCAGGCACGATCGCGACACCGCAGAGCCCAATGATGAGCAATGTTGAGCTCGAGCTGGGCATGCAACGGTTGTTTCCCGAACTGGGAGCAGCGTCGCCGAACACGCTGTCGAACTCACAGGCTATCGACTGGCTCATGGGAAGCGGCGATAAGACGCCCGACTTTCTGTCGAGCGGGTGGATGAGCTGGAGACAGCCAGCCGAATGGGACGCCGCGGACGCGGTCGGCTACGACAACTCCGGTTTGAGCAACGTGACAATGCAGTTTCAACGGGCTGCGAACGAGAAGAGGCAGGTCACGGTCGATGTCAGCAGGCTTATTGACGGTACGTTTTGAACACCCCCCCTCCCCCCTCAAAAAATAATGATCAAAAAAAAAAATTTCCCTACAAGTCCATCCGTTGGGTTTCAAGGCAGGAAAGGAACCGTGTGAGGCTAACGTGAACGGTGACAGAACTCATCATGAGCGCAATATGCCTTGGTCGGGCTCCAGGATTCAGAAAGCGAGACGTGGATCGTGCATTGACTTCGGCCATCATCCAAATCTTTTAACGTTCGCGCTGCCATCCATCATAATGATCAAAACGTATACGCACGATTGCATCACGAACGAACGGACGGGTCTCCGCCGGGGAGGGGGGGGGGGGGCGTTGGGGGCGTGCGACTGGAAGTGATTGCGGGGAAAAGGGAAATAGTGACTGCCGTCAAACGATTCTGCTCCTCTCATCCATAGATTTTTTTTTTCCCCTTTTTTTTTTTCTTTTTTTTTTTCACCGTTTCCTGCGGCTTCGCCATACGAAGAGACGGATGTACTACTACTACTACCACTACTACCACCGCCATAGCGCGTTGGACAACGAAGCAAGAACAGAGAGGAAAAAAAAAAGTGGCATGGCTCTTATTTTTGTTTGTTTGCTTTCACTGTTTGGCCTCCCACTCCCCCCCAAAAAAACAGAGAGAGAGAGAGAGATCGGATGCGTTCATCATTACTTTGTGCCGGGCACGCCCCCCTCCCCCCCTGGACAAGGTTTTTGTGTCACTCCCTTCTTCGCCTAGCCAAATAGTACACCACGGGTTTTCCACCTTTCGACTTCTTCTCTTTCTTTCTTTCTTTCTTTCCTTCTTTGAGCGGGGGGGCGTGACTCTCCGTGGCTTTTTCGTGACCGTTGCGCCCCGTGCGAATGAGTGATATGTATCTACATTACATCCGGTCGAGCGTGAGACTCGAGGGCTGGAGAGAGAGAGAGTAGAAGAAGGGAGAAGGGGGAGGGGAGGGGGGCTTATTATCTGATCCTTGCCACACACACACACACTCTCTCTCTCTCTGCCTTTGCTCGTCCTTTTGAATGACCTGCGTCCAGCAGCGGAAACTCGAACGGGCTGAGGTCAATCCAATTTTAAACACGACGGGGTGAACGAGCACAGAGTTAAAGAGAACGACGGATCGCAATTTCCAACTCGCGGCAAAAAGAATAATTTGGGTTTTTTTTTCTTTTCTTTTTTTCTTCTCCCTCTTTTCATTTCTTTCTTTCTTGCTTTGCTTTTCTCTTTTTTATCTTTATTTATTTATTTATTTCTTTTTTTTTTTTTTTTTTTTGGAATACGTTCGCTGTTCGCGCGGGCACAATGATAGCGCTAGGCTTTGACGCGAGGCTTTCACAGGGCAGAGCGGGGGCCGGGTGAAAACTCACAGGCTGGCGTTAGGTTGGCTCCAGCTTTTTGGGGCCAGCAGACGGGCACCATGGAGAACAAAAGCATTACCCGCAGAGGGACAGTTCCCACCAACGCCCTCGCGCAATTTCTCTCTCTTTTCTTCTCTCACGGGCAGGTCCCGCGACGCGCTCCTGTTTTCGGAGCAGACAAAGATCGTTCCGCGGATTCTCCGTCAACGCGAGGGGAGGAGAATCCGGATTGGGCGGAGGAGTGGAACGACGAAGATGGGGCGGGTGGGCCGGCGGAAGCGGAGGGGCTGCGGGCGGGAAGGGCGCCGCCTAGACGTCCCTGCACGCAAGACATTGGGGCTCTGTGAACAGCGTCGATCTGTCGGTGCCAAGTCCACATGGGGTAAATAAAGCGGAAAAGAGAAGAGAAAGAAAAGAATACGAGGGGTTCAGGTAGAAACGTTTCGCTCGCGACACGCACTGTGCTTGGACGAGCGAGGCCACTCCTGCACGTCCAGCGGTGCGGTATCTCACGGCAGGACGAACTGAGCGCCTGTGAGAGCGGCAGGCATGTGATTGGGGCCGCAAACCCTCGTCGGCTCCCTGGTGACCAAAGGAGAGGAGTGGGAGAGGGGGAGACGAAGGGCTGAGAAGCAAAGCCGCCTCGAGCGAGGACCAAAGATGCTCAGCGCACCCGGCGCGGTCCTATGGGCTTCGGGGGCGTGCGCATCGCACTCGAAGTCAGTCTCGATTTCGGGCTTGCCACTGGGGACGACGGCGGGGAAGAGGAAGAAGAAGAGGAGGAGGAAGAGGAGGGAGAGGAGCCTGGCAGGGACGACGGAAGGGAAAACGGCAGGCTTTGCGGCCAGAGAGCAGCGCGGTGCGAGCTGGCGTCGCAACCTCCTCGTTGCTCTTTGGCCCGATGCTCAGACGTCACCATCTCGGCGGTCCACGTTGGCGCCTTTGGTTTCTCCCCCCCCGCCGAAGCTGGCCTCGAAACGAGCGTGCCCTATTTTAGCCGGTGGGCTGAACGAATTTGTACGTCCGGCGGCCGGAGTTTGGGGAGGTCTTTTATCTTAATTTATTTTAGTTCCAATTTATTTTATTTTTATTTTTATTATTTTTTTTGGGATGGAGTGGGTGGTGTTTATGTCTTGGTCGCGTAAGGATCACTTAGTGGTGGGCTTGGACAGGACTTCAGGTCGAGGCACCGCCTGTCGCCATCTTACCCCGCTGGCGTCATCATGCCACCGCAGGCTGGCCGTGGCGTTTGTGCTTGTGGTGCCCGCCGTTGCCACGATCGCGACCGGGCCGACGGCCGAGTGGTGTGACAGAGGCGACAAAAGTGTCGGTCAGCAGACGTGCGTGCCGGTACAAGCGGGTGATCGCAGACGGAAAAGGAGTGGAAAGGAAACAAAGATGGGGCCCGTTTGTCTGGAGGATCGTCTTGGTGGAATTTGGCGTCAAAAAAGCAGCACATTGCACCCCTGCCCTCCCCCCGCTGTCGGCCCGCGAGGCGAGGCAACACAGATTGCGCATGTTCCTTTGTCCTTCCGCTTGGCAGGGAAAAAGGCCTATCGTGCGGTGAAACAACAAGTCCGTTATGAAAAAGAGCAGAACGAAGGAAGATTTTTTTTTTAAAAAAAATTTTTTTCTGTTCTCCTAAGCACACAACTTTCCGTCGTCGTGAGCGTGTTTCGTCGTTCGGCAAAGAGAGCTTTTCCCTCAGCCAGACCCGGCCAGCCTGTGGAGGATTGCGCGGCTTGGCCGGCACAGGGCAAAAGGCAGAGCCACGGGAACACGAAACAGGCGGATCAGGTGAACATCGAGGCTGACGACGCGAGGGGCGAGGGTGTTGCTGGGGATGTTGGGCACAGGACTCGTCCGACCAGCGAAGCTGAGAAAAACGCGTGGACGGCCAGCAAAGTGGTGACTGGAGGAGGCAGCGCGCCGCGAGCGAGTGAGTGAGCGACGTGCCAGACGGGCGGGCGGTCCACGAATTCGCGCCATGCGCAACCCAGCACCAGAAGCCGCTGAGATCACGGGCAACATTCGTCGTCGTCGTCGTCGCCGTAGTGGAAGGCAGACAAAAGGCTCGCAAAACGAGCCTTTGATGCAGACTGGCCCGACTCCGGCGAGCGGATGCGCCGGTATGCAAGCAGATGGGTCCAGACGGGCGGGTCATGGACAACCCGAGGCGCTTCAGTCTTTCTGCCTGCCAGCCGGACTCGCTGGCCCTTTCTTCCTACCCAGCTAGCTGGGACTCGTTCAGCAAGGCGTCACAAGGCGGCTCAGAAGCGTCGGCGTCTGCGCCGGCGGACGTGGGGGGGTCAGCAGTGCAACGGCAGCGGTCACCGCACGAGGTGGCCCGGTGAAGGGCAGGGCGTCGGTCGTGCTCCTTCGTCATGAGGCAGAGGCGACACCCCTTCGACTACGGAGTACTCACCTGGACGTGGGGAGACTGGGCGTGTGCGGAGGGGGCGAAAGCAGATCGATCGATCGTGCCGACGGAACACTGTGATTGATTTCACGATTTTTTTTTTTCGTTTTGCCTCGTCTTCTACGCCGCAGAGACGCATCGTCTGTAGCCGTCGCTTAGCAGTGTCTGGGAGCCGAAGGGCGGGCAGCAGCGGCCGTCGCGAATAGAGCGGGCACGAGAAGAGGAAACAGGCCATGATCCGTCCTCGTGTGCAAGCACCATGCAGGCCGCTCGTTCGCGCATGGGCGGGTCGGGCGCCGGGCATTGGTGGTTGTTTTTGGCTTCGCTGCCAAAACGAGCCAGCAGGACGAACCGTGGGGCCCAGAAAGTCCCCAAACGAGGTGCCGATGCGGCGACGGAGCCTGCAGATCAAGGCCGGTAGCGTCCAGATGCGCGCATGCCGCTTCGATGCTTTGGTTTCTTTCACGCATACACACACGTACATACGCACATCCGCACATCCGCACATACATACATACGTCCTACATACAGATGTTGCGCATACCCGGATAAACAGATATACACACACACACACACGCACGCACGCACGCACGCACACACACAGCCACAGATCGCCTCCGGGCCGCAGGGCGTTTCTGCACGCGATGGTGTTTGCACGCCCGCCTGCTGCTCCCAGAGCTGAGATGGCCAACAAACGCATGTGCACGAGCGGCAGACAAGGACGCAACGGAAGGACGGCGTCGAGCAGGCCGGACGGAGAAGCCTCCTAGATGGACGTAGCAGCCGTGGGTGGCGACAGGAACTTGGTAGGCGTGCGGGTGGGGGTGTGCAGCCGGCGCGAGCCAACGCTGCGACGGCCGTCCAGACGCTGGCCTGCAGTGCTTGGATCATACCGTCTTTTCCACTCAAGACGAAACCCAGCGTGAAGCGGCGGGCCAGCGTCGCAAGAGGAGTGTGTGGGAGCGAGGTCGGTGGTGTCCCGCTGGCCCACAGCGAGGAAGCCCCCCCGCCGTGCCTGAGGTGCTCCAATCGCGCCCCCGAACCGGCCCTCTGATGGGCCCCGTCGCGCCCCCGTGCAGCCGCGCGCACTCGCGGTCGCACAAACGCAGCCTGGCCGGGTCCAACGTCTAACTGAACTTGACTTCTTCTGCCCAAGCCAAAACTCGTCCCCGGCTGCGTGCGGATCCCCAAGCCCCCAGACGGTCTCTGGTTTAGTGGCTGTCCATGTGCATGCGTGCGTGCGTGCGCGTGTTTGTCTGTCTGTCTGTCTGTCTCTGCTCTCGCTCGCTTTATCTCGCTTCGCTTTCCTCGTCCCGCTGCATTGCTGCTTTCCCTCTGAACCTCCCTCGCCCTCGTCTTCCCACCTCCCGGCGCTTCCCATCTCGCTTTTCTTCCTTCTCGGCCTCGTCCTTCCCTCACTCCTCCCGCTCGTCCTCTCAAAACCCTTGCGCCAGATCCCGCCAGTCCTGTTCGTTTCGATTGTGCCTTTGTGCTGCGTCGTGCTCCGTCGTCGGCCGCCTTGCGCCCACTGTCCCGCTCCGTTTCGCTTAGCCGTCCGCCGTGCTGAAACCGAGCTGGGCGCAGATCAGGCCTGGTTCTGCACATCCCTCGTTCCGGCCGTGGGCTGCGCAACCGCATCCGTAATCTGCACGGCAGCTCAGCCTTGGGCCGCCCAGACCCCGATATAGACCTTGCTATTCCTCTGCTCACCGCGCCCTCCGCCTCCTCTTGCGAGAATTTAAAAAAAAAAACCTCCTAAGAAAGCTATCGCCACCGTCGCCACCGTCGTTACGGCTTGGATTGCACTGCTCGAAAGGCACAAAAAACAACCCACAACAGTCCCCAACAATGTGTTGACACTCGCCCGCTCGACATCGTCCTTCGGCCCATTCCACACCGCGAGGCTCCAAAGCCCAAACAAAAAACAATGACCTCCCTCGGAAGCCGCAGCTTTGCTCCGCACGGCAAGATCCACAAGCGGGCCGGCTCCGCTTCGTCCTCACTGCAGTCGCCGACCCTTCCGCCCGCGCTGGAGAACTTCCCCTCGGACTACAAGAGCACGCCCGAGTTCAGGCCGGTCAGGTACACGGACGAGCAATGGGAGGTGCAGCCAAAGGTCGCCGCAAACAAGATCAAGCCGTACCTGCGCAAGCTGTCCTCCAAGGACGAGAACAGGATCGACCTGTCGAGGACGACGGAGGAGAACGAAAGGATCGCAGGACTGGGCATCGGCGCCGACTTCAACACCCTCGTCTCGAGATCGGTGTCCGAGGTGTCCTTCACGCCCGTGAACAGCCGCTCGCGACACGGCCGCACCACCAGCAACGGCTCCACCTTCTCGACCAGCAGTGGTCTGCAGAGATCGACCGCTCCGTACTCGCACACGTTGCGCCACACGCCGCGTCCCTACACGCCGCCCGTGACCAAGTCCTACGCAACGTCTGCGGTCAGCGACGGCGTGGACGAGCCGACCGACCTTGTCGGCGCCGACGGTCTGCGCCCCCGCTTCTACTCGGACAGTCACCACAACCGCTCCGGCTCTCACGGCTCGTTGCCGGCCTACCCCGCGCCTCTGCGCCTGCACACCAGCAGCTCCTTCACCCGCCTCAACACGTCGCAGTCGAGCATACCCTCCAGCGGCGCCCCGAACAGCGCCAGGCCGCGCGGAGACACGCTGCGCTCCATCGACACGGTCGGCTCGCCCAGCTCGCGCACCTCCTTCGACAAGGCCGTGTCGTTTCTGCGCCGCGGCCAGTCGATCGACGAGCTCGACGCCGCGGCCGCCCGCGCGGCATCCATCCGGGCCCTGCGCGCCGCCTACAACGAGAAGGAGGAGGCCAAGGAGGCCAAGTATCGCGCCAAGCAGGAGCGGCAGCGGCGCAAGAGCGACGCGGCCGCAGCGTCGTCGTCCTCCACCCCGGCCGGCCCGAACGAGAAGCGCGAGTTCGTCGGAAAGGCGTACGACGAGTACAGCGCCACCCACGCCAGCTCGCAGCCCAGGACCGAGAAGCGGTCGGCCAGGCCGCGGCTTGCCATGGTCGCCTCCGCCGGGTCCGGCAGCAAGAGGGGCGTCAAGAGTACCTGGCTGCGGTTCCTGGCCTGGCTGCGCACGAGGCTGCTCAGGCTCAGCGGCCGGCGGCACAGACGATGACATGGACGCGGTGCACGGGGGGGGGGGGGGGGGGGGGGGGGGGGGGGGGGGGGGGGCTAGGACGACGTAAGAGGATAACCCGATCCCCACACGCGCCCTTCACACTCACAGACACGTATATATACACGCATACACACACACACCTCCATTCGGACACTCGCGCTTTCACACTCACAGCATGGATATGATCTACGGGAGCATGACACTTTTTTTTTTTTTTTACGATGATACGACAGAAACCAACGGACTCGGCTTTTTTTTTCCCCCCAGCGCGTACACGAGAGAGGGGGGCGTGTATGTGTGTTTGTTTGTTTGTGTGTGTGTGTGTGTGTGTGTGTGTGTGTGGCTCCTTATGCACGAGATGGAAGCGAAGGAAAGAATGGGCGGCCAGAAGCTTGTGTTCGAGAAGGAGCATGAGAGGCCTCACAACCCGCGGTCGTCGTCGAGTTCATACTTCTCAAACGACCACAAACGGCCACTACTGCCGACGCCAACAAACCTCATGAATCTTCTTTTTTTTTTTTTTTTCTCTTCGCCCCTTCACTAGCCCCCCTCCCCCCAAACCCCCCACAAACACGCACCCTCACAAAACTGCGCAACCACTCCGGATTGCCTGCTTGTTTTTTTTTCCCTTTTCTTTCCGTACACAACGGCGTTTATGTTCTCCCCCCCTCCTCCTTTCTTTTCTTTTTTTTTCTTGTTTTAAAGGGAGAGGAGAGGGGGGAATTGAGGGCGGGTTTACCATTGGGACGAAAGCGATCACACATGATACACCACTCCGGCACAGATCGTGTACTTGACTTGGGCTTCATTGTTTGGTTGGTTTTTTTTTTTTTTTTAACTTTCCCTTCCCTCTCTCCCTCATCTTTTTCCTGCCTGCATTTTCTCCTTCTTTTCGCGGCGGGAGGGGGAGGGGGGGAGCGGTGGGACTTTTGCATTCGCTCTCCTCGAGCAGAAGACTGAGAGAGTCGACGAAGCATGGCGATTGGGCTTCCACCGGCGCAATTTTTTTTTTGGTTGCAAACTGTAGCGTTCCAATTCATCCGCGGGTTTTTTTATGGGACACTTGGCGTATGATCTTCTTCTTTTTTTTTTTTCTCTTTTTTTTTGATGCCCTCCTTCCATCATCGGCTTTCTGTGCTACTGGTGACCCTTCCTCCCCCCAGCCCTCCTCGCGCTGGGACGGAGCGTAAGGACCGGAAGACGGTGCCCTGTCCAAGAGAGCAGAGAGCGCTGCCGCTTGACAATCCTCGCGGAAGCTCCTTTCCAACACTCCACTCGAGACCTCATCTACTACTCTCTTGATCGTTTGCTTTTGCCCTCTCCCCTTTTCTTTTCTTTCTTTCTTTTTTTTTTTTTTTTTTTTTTTTTTTTCAACTTGGGGCGCACGCGTTCATCCTTCTGGCACAAATCCCTTCTCCCTCCCCCCCCCCTCTCTCTCTCTCTCTCTCGCTATTTTCAAGACAAACACCCTTCCGCTTGCGCCCGGGAAGCGAGACTTTGAGGGGCACCAGGGGGGGG